>NC_142889.1:17711189-18020022 GCF_051225735.1 Oryctolagus cuniculus
CAATACATAATGAAATAAGCCAATCCCCCCAAAAAACAGATATCATATGTTTCCCCTGATCCAATGTAACTAATACAATACTTGAAATGTATTGGACTGAAACAGACATCTTGAGATTCAATGACTGTTTATAGCCCTTGTCTCTTCCACTGAAGAACAGTGTTTTGTTCAGTTTTATTTTCTTTTATTTTCTTACTGTTTGATGAGCTTGATTATTTAAAGCAAGGTTAATTATATGATCATTAATACACTGAAAATAGATCATGGTAAAAGTTAAGAGTGGGGATCCAAGAAGGAGGTAGGTGAGGGGTTGGAGTGTGAGGGGTATGGAGGGCGAAGATGAATTCCACTACATTCCTAAATATCTCTCTCTCTCTCTCTCTATATATATATATATAGATAGATAGATAGATAGATAGATAGATAGATAGATAGATAGATGATAGACATATATATATATGAAACTTATAAAACTTAAATAAAATTAAAAATAATAGTAATTGGAATAGGAGCATAATGAGGAAGAAGGGTGGAAGCATGGGCAGGAAAGAGGAAAGTATCACTATGTTCCTAAATCTCTTAAAAAATACACTTAATTTGTATACCCTAGGTTAAACAATTTTAAATGTGATATAAAGTATTAAAATGAAGAATAAAAATCACAAATTTATCACAATATCAACAGATAAGTAGAAAAATAACTCATGAAAATTCAGGTGAATTCTCAAAAAATTGGCACAGAAAGGACATATCTCAACATAATAAAAGCCATAAACAGCAAAACCATAGCTAACATTAAAGTCAATGGTGAAAAGTTTAAAGCTTTTTCTCTAAGACCAGAAAGAAAACAAGTATGTCCATATTTATCATTTCTATTCCACATCCTGCTGGAAGTCCTAGAGAGAATTATTCGCCAAACACCAAGAAATCATCATTATGAGAAAAGAAGAAATATAATTTTTTCTATTTGCCAATGATAATAAGAAATCCAATAAAAATGTCAGAAAATAAATAAACTCAAGAAATTTGCAGTGCCGGCATTGTGGCCTAGTGGATAAAGCCGCTACCTGCAGTACCGGCATCCTATATGGGTGCCAGTTCAAGACCTGGCTGCTCCACTTCTGATCCAAGTCTTTGGGCCCCTCGACCCATATGGAAGATCCAGAAGAAGCTCCTGACACCTGGTTTTGGATCAGCACAGCTCTGGCCATTGAGGCCAATTGGGGAGCGAACCAGTGGATGGAAGCTCTCTCTCTCTCTCTCTCTCTCTCTCTACCCCTCCTCTCTCTGTGTAACTTTCTCTCTAACTTTCAAATAAAGAAACAAATCTTAACAAAAGAAATTTGCAAGTTCTATGGTCAGTATACAAAATTATTAATGTTTCTACAGACTAATATTATCTGGGAAATATACAATCATTCTAAATACAGCACAATGAAGAAAAATATTTTAGGAAATAATTTATACAAATAAGTGAATGTTTTATACACTAAAATTATATAACATTGATGAAAGAAATTGAAGAAGAGGCAAATAAAATAAAAAATAACCTCATCATAAGTTGGGGTAATATGATTAAAACAGGCATCTGATCAAAGCAATCTATATTCTCAGTGCAATTCCTATAAAAATACCAGCAGTCTTTTACTCAGAAATAGAAAAAAAATTCTAAAATTTCTTTGGAACCAGAAAATATCATTCATAATTAAAGTAATTTCTATCCAAAAGAACAAAACTGAAGCTTTTGCACTTCTAACTTTGAAAATATATTATCAAGCTGTTGAAATTAAAACAGTATGATACCAGCATAAAACAGACACACAGATCAAGAGAATAGAATAGAAAGCCCAGAAAAAGTTCAATAATTGATAGTCAACTAATTTTTGGCAGAGGTACCAAGAACAGACAATGTGAACAAGATAATCTCCCAATAAATAGTTTCAGAGAAACTAGAAATTCAAATGTAGAAGAATGAAATTAGTCCCCTTTCCACTGTCATATAGCAAAATCAACTAAAACTGGATGAAATATTTAAATAAAACACCCAAAAGTATAAAGCTACTAGAAGAAAACACATGGTGGAAACCTTACTGTTCTGAGCAGTAATTTCTTGGATAGCAGAGATCGTCAAATGAGATTGTGCAGTTGGTGGGAATGTAACTAGGACACTCATTGTAGAAAACAAAGCCATGACCAAAAAAAAAAAAAAGAAAAAAAAAAAAAAAAGAACTGCCATATAATCCACTAATGTGTTCCTCGGTATATATACAAAGGAACTAAAATCATCATGTTGAAGTGATATCCTCACTCCCCTGCTCATTTCAGCAGTTAACAATAACTAACATAGGGAAGTCACCTAAGTATCCATCAAAAGACAAATAAATAAAATACTATCTGGGCATACAGATAATGAAATAGTATTCAGCTTTAATAAAGAGAATGATTCTCTCATTTGCGGAAACATGGGTGAAATTACAGTACATTATATTGTGAAATAAGCTGGATAGACAAAGACAAATACTATATTATCTCATGTATATGTGAAATTTGAAAAAAAAAATCTCATAGAAACAGAGTAGACAGGTGGTTACCGGAGGCTTAGGGAATGGGTCAGGATGGGAAAAGGAAAAGTGTTGATTGATCAAATAGTACAAATTTTCAGTTAGGAGGGATATGTTTTAGTAATCTATGCAACCATTTGGTTGGCATAATTTTTTAAAGATTTACAGAGAAAGGAGGGGCAGAGGGAGAGAGAGTGAGCTTGCATCTGCTGGTTCACTGCCAGATGGCTGCAACTGCCGGAGCTGTGCCGATACGAAGCCAGGAGCCAGGAGCTTCTTCCAGGTCTCCCATGTGGGTGCAGAGGCCCAAGGAGTTGGACCATCTTCTACTGCTTTCCCAGGCCATAGCAGAGAGTTGGATCGGAAGCGGAGCAGCTGGGACTAAAACTGGCACCCATATGGGATGCTGAGGCTTCAGGCCAGGGCATTAACCTGCTGCGCCAGAGCTCTGGCCCCTGGTTGCCTAACTGATAATGCATTGTATATATAACATTGCTAAAAGAATAGATTTTTACCATATCAAAAGATAATTTGATAATTAGCATAATTAATCTTTGTACAATACATGCATAACTTTCAAAGGTAGTATTAGGAGCCAGTACTGTGGCATAGTAAGCTAAGCATCCACTCATGGTGCCAGGATTCCTTATGGGCACCAGTTTGTGTCTGGCTGCTCCTCCTCTAATCCAGCTCTCTGTTATGGCCTGGGATGGCAGCAGAAGGTGGCCCAATTCTTGGGCCCCCGAGCCTATGTGGGAGAAATGGAAGAAGCTCCTGGCCCCTGGCTTCTGATTGGCCCAGCTCTGGCAATTGCTGCCATTTGAGGAGTGAACCATCCATTAGAATACCTTCTGTATATTTATCTCTACCTCTTTCTGTCTGTAACTCTACATCTCAAATAAATAAATAGCATCTTTTTTTTTTTTTAAAAAAAGGTAATATTCACCTCCAGAAAAATACAGAATTATTTTGTCAATTCAAAACAAATACATAACTAAGAAATTAGCTGTGAATGCTATTCAGCATTTGACCCTGGGGATATTTTCCTCCCCCTCTCTTGTCATCACTCACTGCATTCTAGTCATGGCTTTGGTTGTTACTCACACCCTCCACACTCATGTCTCAAGGGGTAAATCCGGGCTATGCAAATTCTCTCCTTATCCTGAAGAGCTTACTCCAGGTGTCTCCACTGTTTAAATGTCCCTTCCTCAGTGGCTCCATTGCTGACCATATTTGAAGAGAAAATTTTCCACTACATCAAACATCAAACTCTACCTGAATGTTTTTGTTCTCTGTCATTCTTATCACTCCCTGAGAAGTTGAGTCTTGTCTTTAAGTTTATTGTTTACTATCTGCTTCCTCAAAAGTATTATCTCCATGATGTCAAGTCTTTCCTTTCTAATATTATTTGATTTCTAAGCTGAAGTAGACTTCTTTATGAAGTTGAGTAAATATTATTTACCTTATCACGATGCTATCTCTGTTCTTAACTTTTTGTGAGTACCTCTGGTACCAGATTCAATATGGTTTGTAGATGCAATTCTAAGAATGTAATTTATACCCATTCTCCTTCCTTTCCACTCTTTCCTTCTTGATTTCTTTGACTTTTTTTTCAGATTGAGATAATATTTTAATTTACATTACACTAAAAAGGGTTAATGATCCAAGGAACAAGTTTAACAAGGAAAACAGCAAAAATATCTGAGTTTAGTGGAAATAGACAGTGACTATAAACAATATTTGAACAGAAAATGTGAAGACATTAAATGATAAATCAATATCTTTTTAAATTCCTTTTCTAAAAGTCTCAGAGCAGGTGTTTTATTATTTACCAGATGGCAGTGCAAAAACATGGATTTATATGATTCCTAAAAAAAATCAATTAATTTGTGTGTAGTAAAGAGGAACTTTTCTCAAGTTTTCTTAGTCTCACAGAAATGCCTATGTTCATGGTTTGGAAGAATTAATATCATCAAAATGTCCATACTACCCAAAGCAATTTACAGATTCAATACTATCGCAATCAAAATACTGATGATATTCTTCTTAGATGTAGGATAAAAGATGCTAAAATTCATATGGAAACACAAGATATCCAGAATATCCTAAGACAATCTTATACAAAAAAAAAAAAAAAGTTGGAGGCATCACAATACCTGATTTTGGGACATATTACAGGTCAGTTATAGTCAAAACAGCCTGGTATTAGCTTAAAAATAGATGTGTAGCCAATAGAACAAAATAGAAACTCCAGAAAACAATCCACACACCTACAACCAACTAATGTTTGGCAAAGGAGATAAACTCAATCCCTGGAGCAAGGTCAGTCTCTTTGACCAAAGATGCTGGGAAAAATGGATCTCCACCTGCAAAAGTATGAAACACAAACGCTGCCTTACACCTTACAGAAAAATACACTTAAAATTGGTCAAGGACACAAATCTACAACCTGATATCTTCAAATTAGTAAAGGACATTGGAGGAAATTCTGCAAGGCATTGGCATAGGGAAAGACTTCTTGGAAAAAAACTCTAGAAGCAAATGCCATTAAAGCCAAAATTGACAAATGAGAATACATTCAGCTCAGAAGCTTCTGCACTTCAAACAAAACACTCAGCGAAGTGAAGAGGCAACTGAAAGAATGGGGAAATATTTGCAAATTATGAAACTTGATAAAAGAATCTATAAAGAACTCAAGAAACTCTAGGAAGAAAGGAGGAACCGAAGACCCCATAAATGACAGCTCCTGTCCCACATGAACCCCATACACATAGCTCGACGTCTCCCTGGTGACTACCCCATCCCCACTTCATGGTCAGGGAAACGCAGGACCACCACCACACAGGTGGCTCTGGGGCCCATTAGTCTCTGAGACCAGGTAAAGGACAGGGCTCGTGGGGTTCAGTTGCCAGTCCAGTCCCCACCTTTGAGGTCCAGAGGGGACCCAGGGAAGTGCTGTGCCAGCCACGGGATGGGGCCCCCCTGATTACAGAGATGCTTCTGGGAGCCCCGCATCCTGCCGGCATGTTCACCAGGTCCATCTTCCCTACTCTGGCCTACTGGACCCATACACTGAACATTTCCAGGCTTCCGATGTGGGTGGTGTCCTGTGGTGAAAAAGGTCAAAGAACGGCTCACGTTACTTTAACTTCGGAGTCTCCCAGCAGCAGAACGGCTCCTTGGATCTTTCTCCATGGCGGAACTGGACCACTATGGCATCAGGATCCCATGAGATTATCGAGTGTTTTCACCACTGGGTCTGATTGGACAGCTTGTAAGGCAGTCAGCATGCTGCGACGATCAACGTTCTCAATAGCACGGATGTGTAATTTCAGGCCGCTCCAGATGGATGGAGAGGCGAGGCCTGGGTTCAGATCGCAAACTGCCTCCTCTGTGGCTGCAACTTCCCTGCAGTGGGAGGGCCTTCTAGGTTCTGGATCCCTCCCCCTGCTAGGATGCCCCTGCCCCCGTGAGTCTTCCTTCCAGGAGCCTACCTGGAGGTTGTGGTAACCTACTTAAAGCGAGTCAGAGTTTAATACTTGGTTATCTGACTTCTAGACCTTTTCCTTCTTTTTCATATTTACGACTCCTCTGTGGGGTCGATTGTGGTGCTTTTAATATTTTAAGAATGCCTAAAATACTCATAATTTAATCCTTTTCACCTCTCTTGTAGATATTTGTTTTCTAGTCTGCTTCTTGTCCTTTAATATTATTTTCTATTTATTTCTAGCTGGAACTTAGTAATTAGTGAAAATCTTTCCAGTAATCTCATCAAATTTGTTTATCAGTTGTATTTTTTTAGATTTTATGACTTATCTCTATATAAGTGCCATCCTATATAGCAATTTTATTTCTTGGAAATTATTTTTACACCTTTGATTTACTTTTTGCTATTTTATTTCCCTGACAACCTCTTCAGAAGAAGTTGAAGAGAAACAGTGCTGACATCCTGATCTAGACTTACTTGCAGGGAAAAAAGCTTTCAGTGATCCTGTATTAGTTTTATTGCTTGTTGTAGGTTCCTTTTGGTCTTGATCAGATTGAGGAAGTCATTATTTGTTTTTACTGATAGGAAGCTTTTTTTTTTTTTTACTAGATGCTGAATTTTATTTAAGACTTTTCAACATGTGATCTAAATGATCATGTGATTTCCATTTCGCATTTTTCACCTGCTTGGATGATCTATTTGGTAATCTTAACAAATCTTGTATTTTTTAGTATCTCTTGCTTGCAATTGATCTATTATATTTTCATACATGATTTAATTTATTATAATAATAAATTGCTTAGAATATTTGTATCTGTTTATAAAAGGGATGTTTTTCAAAATTATTTGAAGTCTTGGTCCACTTGCCTAATCATTGATGTAATGTTAGCTTCACAAAAGAAATTTAAAAATATTCTCTGCTTATTTCTACTTTGCATAGGTCTGGGAAACAGCATTTTTGTTTGTTTGTTTTTTGGTAGGTTAGATCAGGAATTTTGATTGTGTGTAACTTTTTTTCTCAGTTGATTGTTTAGAGTTTCCAAACCTGATTCAACATACTTGATTATAAAAGAGTTTTCCTATTTTATGTTACACAGAGAGAATAATTACAATGATACAATATAAGCAGCAGTTTGTCATCATTCCATTAATTTGAGAAGTTTTTATGTGTCATTTGAATAATGTGATCAGATTTAGAAAGAAAAATGTCACCGTTAAATTAGAATTTGAGTTAAACAGCATAAATTTTAGTTTGATGATCTTCCACACGGTATTAGGGTGCCCTACATTTTATCTGGAAGACCCTCTCTTGTAGTAATGCAATGTGAAGTACACATATTACATATACACATTATCTCCCAAAAATGTTTAACTTGAACCTATAAGGATGTTGCTTTAATACTGTGCTCCTGGGGGGCTTTCAGAGTACAGAGAATGCAGAAAAAGATGACAATAAGGTGGGATTTGGGACAATCGGCCTTTGTTTCTAGTAGGTCAATGAAATTTTAAAGACTAAATGACAGAAATTTACTAAAAATAGATGCAATCATTTGCCCTGCTTTGTTCCTTTGGCATGTCTGATATGTGGAGAAAAAAGGTTGAAAGTAATTGTTATTAAGTAAATTATACAGAAATGCAATGTTGAACAAAAATAAATATTCATGAAATGAGATAACTGTGATACATGTAGAATATTCTCATATTGGAAAAAAAGTAATACTGTATTTCATGATAAGACCTGGAATGAAATGAGTCTTAAAAATTGATAGAAAATATCCACCATAAAAAAACTATGCATAGATTTACATATTTTTGCACAAAATACTTATCTTTTAATTTTATTTTCCTCAAATCTCAATATTTCCTTGTGTATGTATGCTAAGCAATCACTGATGAATCCCATGTTGTTTTTGTACTAGCCAGTATTCAAAGTGAGTCTTACCCTACTTGTTCTAAGGTTGTACCTTATGAATAAAAAGAAATAAAACATTATATCTGCAGTTGTTAAATTTTGGACTTTTTTGTTTTCAAAGGTTTATTTATTTGAAAGGCAGAGTTACAAACAGAGAGGGAGAGACAGAGACCTTCCATCTACTGGTTCACTTCCCCAGATGGACACAGTGGCCAGAGCTGGGCTGATCTGAAGCTAGAAACCAAAAGTTTCTTCCAGATCTCTCACTTAGGTGCAGAGGCCCAAGTAGCTGGGCCATCCTCCACTGCTTACTCAGGCATTTTAGCAGGGAGCTGGATGAAAAGTGGAGCAGCTGGGACTCAAATTGGCACCCATATAAGATTCCAGCACTATAGGCAATAGCTTTACCTGCTATGACTCAGCACCAACTCAAAATGTTGGACTTTTAAATCAGAAATTTCATTGATTGGAAATTAAAGATGTTCATCTGTTAAATTAAAGATGGTCATCTGTTCTCTCATAGATTTTTGGCACTGATTACCGATAAACTCAGAGTGTCAAACCTCACTATTTGGATTACTATCTATTTTTTTAACTTTTATTTAATGAATATAAATTTCCAAAGTACAGAATATGGATTACAATGGCTTCCCCCATAACGTCCCTCCCACCCACAACCCTCCCCTTTCCCACTCCCTCTCCCCTTCCATTCACATCAAGATTCATTTTCATCTCTCTTTATATACAGAAGATCAGTTTAGCATACATTAAGTAAAGATTTCAACAGTTTTCTCCCACACAGAAACATAAAGTGAAAAATGCTGTTTGAGTACTACTTATAGCATTAAATCTCAATGTACAGCACACTAAAGACAGAGATTCTACATGAGGAGTAAGTGCACAGTGACTCCTGTTGTTGACTTAACAAATTGACACTCTTGTTTATGGCCTCAGTAATCATCCTAGGCTCTGTCTATTCTGATATGCATCCATTTCCACCTATTTCATGTGAAATTTGATTGTAAACACAAAATAACACAAATACCAGCACTGCTGACACACATGTAATTTATTGTTAAATAAATAGCTAAACCTTCAGTTGCAACAGTCTGTAGTTTCTGTTTCATCCTGTAAATTTTCAAAGCAGAAAAGCCAACAAGAATAAAATGAGGAACAATAAGACTCAAAGACAATAATTAGCAATACTACTAATTTCAATGATGTTAACATTTTAGTTACATGCCCTGTACCAATTAAGTTCTTTCAAATTCTGACCCAAGCATACAGACCCCTAGAACTACCTTAAAGTATACTTAGAAATCTGGAATCATGTAGAAAAGTATTAATATAACCCAGCCCACATTTGACAAGAGAAGGCATGAGAGTCTACAAGGTATACATGGATATAACACAGTAACAGTGAAAGAAAGCCAAGGCAAAACAGTCCAAATGAGAAAAATTCTGCTTATTGTGATTTCTGATAATAAACTTAACAATTATTTTCATAGATAATTTACACATACATAATTATCTTTCATTTTCATAGATTTCATTTCTAAATGAGGACAAAATAGTATCAGTAAGCTTTTTGAAGGGCACTGCAAAATATGCTAGCCAATCATTTATGTGAATATAGTCTACACATTCACTTCTCCAAGTTGTGACAATGAAGATACTTAACTAGCAAATGATCTGAATCAGGACTACTAATACCCATTAAAAGCACTTAAGTTGAATTATTTGCCTAAACTTTATTTTTGAAAGTCAAATTAGATAAAACTCAAAGCAAACTGGCTACTTTAAGCTTCTCTCCACTCTCACACTATTCTAAACTCTCCACTCGGGTTTTAAAACAAAAGTGCCTCAAAAATTTATTGTCAACACAATAATACTAAGAATATAAACCAATGATGCACAAGAATTTGATTAGCTATATTAAAATTTTTTAAAGAATTCAGAATAAGGAAAATACTGCGGGGGCAGCAGATGATATGGTTATGGTAGCCTTAGATTAGTCCTGTATATGATTCACATTCACAAATAGGCATACATGTGGACAAAGCTCTAAAATAAACCTTAAATCTACATGTATTTATTTTTATACATGTAAGTTTGCTATGCTTTTAATCTTATTTTAAGAAAAAATCCTTTGCAGGCATATATTCATTCTATTACTTGTGTGATGCTGCATTAATTGTGATGCTAATTAATTTAATACTTACAGTTCTCAGCACATTCAGCATTTTTAGATCCCTTTGTGAGCAGCTGTTATTGCCTTCTCATTAAAGTTAGCTGGAAACCTCACTCTAAGCTCCGCACTTAACTTTTCCATCATTTATGGTTTCTGGTCTCAAGGGTTTTGCTATTTTCTGTTTTCTATTTATTTAGGTTTTATTGTACCATTCAGAATTTTTATTTTGCTTTTTTTATTTGTTTCTCAAATAAAATATTTTTTAACTTTTATTTAATGAATATAAATTTCCAAAGTACAGAATATGGATTACAATGGCTTCCCCCCATAACGTCCCTCCAACCTGCAACCCTCCCCTTATCCACTCCCTCTCCCCTTCCATTCACATCAAGATTCATTTTCGATTCTCTTTATATATGGAAGATCAGTTTAGCATACATTAAGTAAAGATTTCAACAGTTTGCTCCCACACAGAAACATAAAGTGAAAAATACTGTTTGAGTACTACTTATAGCATTAAATCTCAATGTACAGCACACTAAGGACAAAGATCCTACATGAGGAGTAAGTGCACAGTGACTCCTGTTGTTGACTTAACAAATTGACACTCTTGTTTATGGCATCAGTAATTTCTATTTGATTTTCAAATAAAGTGTCTTTCACTTTATTTGAAAGCCACAGACAGGAGAGACAGAGATCTCCTATTAGCTGGTTCACTACCTCAAATATTCATAACAGCCAGGGATGAACCAGATTGAAGTCAGAAACTTGAAACTCTTTCTTGATCTTACATGTGAGTGACAATGATACAGGTACTTGCATCATCACCTGCCGCTTTCTTCACCCGCCTGGGAGACCAGGAGGAAGCACCTGGCTCCTGGGTTCGGATCAGTGTAGTTCTGGCTGTAGCGGCAATTTGGGGGGTGAACCAATGGATGGAAGACCTTTCTCTCTCTCTCTCTCTCTCTGTCAAATAAATAAAAAAAGAAAATAGTAGTTTGATAATACAATTATTCATGGGCAATTATAGGCATTATAACTTAGAGGTTTGTTTTTAAATAAGGTGTTTTCGTTTTATCAATACCTTTAAATTTTATTAATGATGTTGTCATTAAAAGTTTTAGAGTTATCAAACTAAATCCTTAAATTTATAAATGTATTTTACATTTGAACACATGAATAATCTTTGATATGTTAATATGCTTTTTGGAAAAGTTAAATTGAGGATCTTCACCAAACTAATAAAATCCCAATATTTCAATATATTTCCTAGAAATATGTACTGTACTGTGATTCTATACTGCATAAGCTTTCTATTTCTTTATTTTTGTATAATTTTCTCTATTTCCATTGTTGTCAACCTGCTTGGGAGTACAATAATCAGTTATACAGTTGTAATCATTGATGTCAGGTTTTGTTTTCTGATATGGTTGAAATAATTTTGCCCATTTAGGTCTTCCAAAATTATTTATTCTACAACTTCTTTACTGGTGAATAATACATTAAGCAGCCCTATTCTTTATATTCATTTTGTAAGAGTAAACTGTGCTGTGTCATGACACATAACGTTCTACACTTAATTTGTGGAGGGATTTTTTTTTATCATGAAAGGGAGTTGAATCTTATCAAATGCTATCTCTTCATCTATTGATATAACCAATATCGATTTTGTTCTTCATTCTGTGGATGTGATTTTTAACATTTATTGATTTGCAAATGTTGGGCATCCTTGCAGTTCTGGGAAAATTCCACTTAATTGTGATGTATGGTTTTTCTATGTGGTTTTGGATTCAATTTGCTAATATTTTGTTGGGATTCTTTGCATCTGTGTTCATTAAGGATATAGGTTTGCAGTTTTCATGTTGTGTTTGTCCATTTTTGGTTTCAGAGTGATGCTGGCCTCCTAAAAAGAGTTCAGCAGAGTTCTATCCTATTCAATATTTTTAAGAGTATGAAAAGTATTGGAGTTACTTTCTCATTTAATGCTTTGTAGAATACAGTGAACTCCTGAACTCCTGAACTCCTGAATGTTTTCTCAATGGCAGTCTGTTGATTAATGCTTCAATCATTTTGCTTGCTATGGGTTGGTTTACATTGTCTATATCTTCTTGACTTACACTTTCTATGTTATTTTTATCCAAGAATGTATCCATCTCATTGAGATTCTCTAGTTTATTATCATATAATTCTTTATAATAGTTTCTTATGATCCTTTGAATTTCAATGATGTCAGTTGTAGTGTATCAATTTTCATCTCATATGTTATTTGAGTTTTTTCTTTGTTAGTCTGACTAGAGGTTTATCTATTTATCTTAAAAACATTTTCTTTTCTTGATCTTTTATTTCATCTTTTATATTTATTTAGTTTCAATTTTATTTATTTCTACCCTGATCCTCATTATATATTGCCTCCTATTGATTTTGGGTTTGATTAGTTGTTGTTTTATAAGTATGTGAGATGCATCATTAGATCTTTAATTTGAAAAATGTCTCATTTTTAATGTAAGTACTCAATAGTATAGAATTCCCTTTTTATGATGCTTTTGCTCTATCCCATAGGTGTAGATACATTGTGTTTTCATTTCCATTTATTTCAAACTTTTGATTTCCTTATTAAATTATTTGATGACCCACTGACTTTCAGTAGTATGTTTAATTTCCAGATAGTTATGAATGTTCTATTGTTCTTCTTGTTTATTTCTAGTGTGATTGCTTTATGATCTGATAAGATGCATGGTATGAATTCAATCTTAGATTTACTGAAACTTTATTTGTGGCCTAATTATCTGTCCTGGAAAATTTTCCATGTGCTGATGAGAAGAATGTATATCCTGTAGTTGTAGTGTGAAATGTCCTATAAATATCTGTTCATTCATTTGTTTGATATAATGTTTCAACTCCAATATACATTATCCATGTATGAGATTGGGATGTTGAAGTCTCCCAATATTATTGTATTGGAGTCTACTTCTATTAGGTCTAATAGTATTTTCTGTATATATCTGGATGCTCTTGTATTGGGTGCATATATATTTATGATAGTTACATCTTCTTGCTGAATTGAACATTTTATTTAAAAAAATGTCCTTCATTATCTCTTTTTATTTCAAAGTGGTAAGATTTTATTAGGGATATAGCATCCTCCAGAATGGAAGGGACAGAGAGAATGCCCAGTCACTCAGACTGGGAGAGGGCAAAGTTACATGGTTGAATGGAGAGAATACACCTGGGAAGGCCAGGTGGGCTGCTCAGCAGAGAGGCAGAAGGGTGAATGCCTCACACTCTGGCCTCATAATCAGCCCTTAAGGCATGCAGATCGGGCTGAAATTCCCATGAGAGTATTTCAGGCATGGAAAGCCAAGACACTCTGGGGGAAAAAAAAAAAAAACCTAAATGAAAGATCTCCACGAGTGAGATCCCAGTGGAAAGAATGGGTCATCAAAGAAGGAGGTACCATTCTCTGAAGGGAGGAGAGAACTTCCACTTTGACCATGGCCTTGTCCAAAAATGATCAGAATCAGTGAACTCAGTACTCAAACTAGTACTAGTGAACTAGTACTCAAACAGTATTTTTCACTTTATGTTTCTGTGTGGGAGAAAACTGTTGAAATCTTTACATAATGTATGCTAAACTGATCTTCTGTATATAAAGAGAGATGAAAATGAATCTTGATGTGAATGGAAGGGGAGAGGGAGTGGGAAAGGGGAGGGTTGTGGGTGGGAGGGACGTTATGGGGGGAAGCCATTGTAATCCATATTCTGTACTTTGGAAATTTATATTCATTAAATAAAAGTTAAAAAAAAGAAGGGTGAATGCCTCTTAATTTCTTTTTATGCCTTTTAATTTAATATTTATTTTATATGATACAAGGATAGCCACTCTGGCTAGTATTTTGGTTTCCATTGGCCTGGTATGTTTTTCTAGCTCTTCACTTCTTTCATTCTGTGTATGTATTTGTTTCTGAAGTGAGTCTGTTATAGACAAAACATAGCAGGGTTTTTTTTATCTATTCGTGCAACCTAAGTCTTTTGGTTGGAGAATATATTCCACTTAAATTCAAGGTTAGTATTGATAGGTAAGAACTAAGATCTGGCATTTTGTTGACTGGATGCTGCTTATATATGGTCTGTCAGTGAATTTGTTGGTGTTGTGTGTTTTCATACTGTTTACTTCTAATGCAAGATGTCCTTACCTTTTGGATTTCTTGTAAGTCTGGTCTGGTGGTGGTGAATACACTGAGCTTTCACTTATCTGTAAAAGACCTTATTTCTCCTTTACTTTTAAATTTTAGCTTCACTATATATAGTATTCTTAGTTGGAAGTTTTTTTTTTTCTTTTAAGACCTTGAATATATCATCCTGCTCTCTTCTTGCTTACAGGAAGAGAGAATCTGATGTTAATTTCGTTGGTTTTCTTTTATATGTAACTTTTCTTCTCTTATTGTCTTTAGAATTCTCTCCATGTCTTTAATTTTTGACAATTTCTTTACAAGATGTCTTGGATAAGGTCTTTTTTGGGTAAATTTGTGCAAGGTCCTTTGTACTTCTTGTATATGGATATCCACATCTCTTTCATGAACTGAAACATTTTCAGCTATTATTTCAATTAGGAGGTTCTCAATGCTCCATTTCCTTTTCTTCTCCTTCAGAAATACCTATAATATGAATATTTGGTAATTTATTGGTATCCCATATTTCACATAGACTTTCCTAGTTCTTTTAACTTCTTTTCTTTTTCTTTTTGTCTGATTGGATAGTTTCAGAAGCCTTGTCCTCAAGGTCAGAAATTCTTTGCTCCTCTTGGTCTATTCTGCTGTTAAAGCTCTCAGTCATTCCCTTTACTTCACTAGAGATTTCATCTCCAAAACTTACTTGGTTCTTGATGATTTCTATTTCCTCAGCAATATTTTCATTCATGTCACTCACTTATTTCATTTCTTTGATCCATCTATATTCTCTTACATCACCTTTATTTTAAATTCTCTATCTGGCATTTCATAGATTTCCTTCAGTTTAGGGATTTATTTGTTTTCTTTTGGAGGCATCATGCACCCTTGTTTCTTCATGTCTCTTGTGTTCCTACATTGATATCAGTGCATCTGGTGTGCTTATACTTTCTTCTTTGAGGAATAGATTTTATTGGGAAAGTGTTTATGGTTTGCCTGGAGTGCACAATGTCACTTGGTTGGTTGTCCTGTCTTTGGTTCTAAGTGAGTCCAGAATGTGGCCTGTAAGTGATGTCTTTTGTCTTTGTGTCAGTTATATCTTCAACTGACATAGGATCTAGTCTGCTGCAGTTCATAGGGATGAAAGCATGGGTTAGAGAGGAATATCTTCAGTCCACAGAGAGTTCAGTGTCAGTCTCCCTTGGGATTGTGAAAGCCAGGCCTTGTTCCTGGTGCTTAAGGAGAAAGAGGTGGCTATCTTCTTGTCCCACTGGCATGTCTGAAAGCTCCAGTGGCTTGTGGAACCAACTGCTATGATTTTATGTCTGTGTGATATGGATGGGCTCTTTCTCAAGTCCTGCTAGGGCAGTCCAACTGGTCTTGTGGCTTATAACAACAGCCCTAGTCTTGAGATGAGGGGATGTGAACTGAACCATGCTCCAGGCCTACGGGGTGAGTACAAGGTATACAGGAGGTTTGTGCTGGAGGGTATGAGTTCAGACAGATGGAATAAGTGTAGGTTATTTCATAGTTCCAGTGAGTAGATTCCAGTGAAATTGAGAAGTTTAAAACTAAGTACAGTTACAGTCATGAGCTGCAGAGTACAGTGTAGTCATTTCCCAGATCTCCCAGGGTGGAATTGTATTTTTATGGGAGGCTTTTGGTGTTAGCATCAAGAAGCTAATGGCTCATGTGGAGTAAGCACAGCTCCAAAGCTAATGCCCAAAACTCCCACAGTTGCAGGATGTGGGGAATCTGTGCTTTGTCCCACAAGTTGCCCTGATTCTGACTCTGATTCTTACAGGAATGCAACAGAGGCCCCACTACATGTCTTTTCACTGCCAAGTTTGGTGCTCTGCCAGGATTGGGGAGGGGAGAAAAGCAATGTAGCTTCCCCTTTCAAAGTTCTGCAGTTGCTTGGACACCAGTCAGCTCTCTAGGCTGAAGTAAAAGTTTCTGGGTGACTGTGAAATTCCCTCTCTGCTGAAACTGCCAGTGTTAGTAATTTCTTCCTGCTTTGTTATGATAAGATGGAGGAAGAGGCTCTTAATCCAGCAGCTGGCTGCACTGCGTGACAGACAACAACTGAGTTTCTGCCTTCTTTCCTCTTGTCCCACAGAATCTTCATTGTTTTGTCACTGCTCCATCAAAAACTTCTGCCCCTGGAAACATAGTCTTTCCTTAGTTCCTCTCATATCCCAGAGCAGCTAAAGTCAGCATGGCTATACCCTATTTAACCATCTTGGATTTCCATCTGAATGGATTTCTGCCATGTTGTTTTGATTTACAGCTTTGGAGAAATATCCAACATTTCTAACTGTTCAAAATTGCAAACTTAAACCACAATGAGATATTCTCTCCATGTTAGATTGGGTGTTATCAAAAAGATAAATCGTAACAGGTGTTGGTGAGAATGTGGAGAAAAACAAATCCTTGCACACATTTGGTGGTATTATATGTTAGGATAGCCATTTTGGAAAGTATGAATATTACTCAAAAAATTAAAGATAGAAACCCCATACAATCTAGCCATCCCACTACTGGCAACACTCAAAGGAAATGAAATACTGATGTTGAAGGAATATTTGCACTCCCACGCTCATTGCAGAATTATTCACAGCAGCTAGGAAGCATTGTACCTGTCTATCAGTGGTTGAAGGGATATTATAAGGATATATATATATATAAGGATATATATATATATATATATATATACATATATATATATATATATATATACACATATATATATATATATATATATATATATATATCATATATATATACACATGTACATATATACTATTCAGCTTTTAAAATAAACAGAAAACTCTATTTGAGACAAATGAATGAACCTAAATGACACAAGGTTAAATGAAACAGATGAGGAATAGAGTGGCAAATGCCACCTTTCTCATTTATGTGAGAAATCTAGAAAATCCAAACTTATGAAGAGTACAGGCCAGACCAGGGGAAGTGATGAGGAGACATGAGTATTTTGGTATCAAGTTACAGTTAGAGAGGAGGAAAAGGTTCTGGTGCTCTACCATGTGGCAAGTTGGTTATGGTTAACAGTAATGAATTGTTTACTTCAAAATACCCAGAAGAAAGGATTTCAAATGTTCCCACCACCAGGAAATAAAGGATACATACCTGAGGTAACAGATATGGTAACTATACTGACTCAAGCATTCCATATGTACATATGTATTGAAACATCAATCATACTTCATAAAAATCTAAAATTATCATTTTTAATTAAAAATAAAACATTTTAGAAAGAGAGACTATTATTTTTTACAGCAGGGAGAAAGGAATGCCTGGGACTAGGGTGTTAGGGAGATGGAGCTAGGTAAGACATGAAGCAGAATTTATTCCACAAGTGGAAATTCCACAGGCTGACTTTAGCTCACTATACAGAAGTATTTTCCAACAAGTAGCACTATGCCAAAATGCAACAGGCTGTCCTTCAAAGCAGTGCACTCTGTTTCATTGGAAAGATTCTAGAGTCTCTAGGTGATCATACATGAAGGATGGATGCACACATAGAGGAACAGGACTAGATGGTGTCTAGGAAAATCTGATCTCTGGTATTCTTAGCTAAAATCAACATAAATGTCAGATGGCCTGAACAACTCAATGCACAACACCTCAGAAAGAAAGATTGGGTGTGTGTATGCAACTGTATTATCTTCTCTCTCAGTTTTCTTTTATATTCAAGTTATTTCTTACAGAGAAGTATATTGATATGTTGCTTACATCTTGTCATCCAGGTGGTGAGAAAATAATGCTATACATCTGTTTCTCATAAAGAAGTAGTATTTATTCAAGAACCAGTTAAGTATCCTTTATCAAAAAATGCTTAGGACAAAAAAGTGTTTTTATTTGGGAATTGTTTTGGCTTTAGAATATTTGGGAATTCTTCTCTAGAAAATGATCTTTGATTTGCTCTGGAAAATAGCTGTAAGGGATAGTAGGTTTAATTGGGTTTCATTTGATCATCTTGTTTTGAAATCCGAGAATTTTTTAATCTAATTGATCATAAAATTTGGTAAATAAGAAGCTAATGCTTGTTTCATGATTGAAGATCTAAGAGATAACTGCTCCCATTCCTTCTCTCAAATTTAAGTCAGAGCAGAAAGATATAGAATTCTCAAGAGCCCCAGAAACTGTTGGTAGTGTAAGGATACAAAAATATCAGGAACTCCATTATTGGCACTCATTGATATTGACACAATGTCCAGGACATTCACCAACCTCTACCACCTGAACTTCAAGTGTTAACTTACTCTGTAAAAGTGTATTTGCATTACTGTGGCTTTCAAATAAATAAATTTTTAGTAAAATGTATTTGCATGCACACTTTTATTTTTATTTTTATTTTATCTAAATTTTAAGTAAGTTTTATTTTGATTGACAGTAATTATATATTAGTGGATATGATGAGTTTTATTTTTCATTTTTCCATTTTTATAGTTACAGAAAGGACATAAATTTCATGTGCTTCACGTATACAAATTCAGGAGCAGAGTAATACTTCCAACCATACTCTCCCTCCTGCACACACTCCCACTCTCCCTTCTCCTTTAGTTTTTATTTGTCTTTTAATTTTTATCATGACATATTTTCAGTTTATTTTATAATCATAAGATTAACCCTCCACTAAGTAAAAAATTCAACAAACAGTAAGAAGAAATAAACACTGTCCATCAATATAGAAACAAGGGCAGTAAACAATCATCAAATTTTGCTCATTAGACAATATATTTTGGGTACTTGTATTAGCTACCACAGATCAGGGAAAACATATGGTGTTTTCTTCTTTGGACTGGCTTATTTCACTATGTATAATGGTTTCCAGTTGCACTGATTTCATTGTAAAAGTCAGAATTTCATCCTTTTTTTTACAGCTGAGTAGCATTTCATAGTGTGTACATATAATACATTCCCTTTATCCAGGTTGTTGGACATCTGGGTTGATTCCACATCTTAGCTACTATGAACTGAGCTGCAATAAACATGGAGGTAAAGGTAACTTTTTATATGCTGATTTTATTTCATTTTGGTAAATTCCCAGGAGTGGGATGGCTAGATCTTATTGTATATCTATTTTCAGCTTTCTGAGGAATCTCCATACTGTCTTCCACAATGGCTGTGTTAGTTTGCATTCTCACCAACAGTTGATTAGGGTACTTTCCCCCCCACATCCTCACTAGCATTTGTTAGTTTTTGATTGTTGTATGGGAGCCATTCTAACTGGGGTGAAGTGAAAACTAATTGTGCTTATATTTTCATTCCCTTGATG
Organism: Oryctolagus cuniculus; assembly: GCF_051225735.1. Taxonomy (NCBI): domain Eukaryota; kingdom Metazoa; phylum Chordata; class Mammalia; order Lagomorpha; family Leporidae; genus Oryctolagus; species Oryctolagus cuniculus. Next base: position 17,730,812 of record NC_142889.1, read on the forward strand.
GGTGGCATGCACAATTTTAATAACAAAAGAAAGATGAGCTTGAATTTTTGAAAGGATATTTCAGACTCACAACCTTTCTAAAAAGTGGTTTTAAAGAAGTTCCCATTTATGTCCAGAGATAGTGAAAGTAGCTGTATTCTGAGGTTTGCCACTAAGTTGCTCAAAGACCTAGCTGCTCCCAACAACAAATGAAACACTCCAATATGCTAAGGAGACATGGCATATAATCATATGTGGGTGCTGGATTTTTCTTTTTTTTTCTTTTTTTTTTTTTTATTTGACAGGTAGAGTCATAGACAGAGAGAGAGACAGAAAGGTCTTCTGTTAGTTCACTCCCCAAATGGCTGCCATGGCAGGTACTGCATGGATCTGAAACCAGGAGCCAGGTGCTTTCTCCTGGTCTCCCATGCTGGTGCAGGGGCCCAAGTACTTGGGCTATCCTCCACTGCCCTCCTGGGCCACAGCAGAGAGCTGAACTGGAAGAGGAGCAACTGGGACTAGAACTTGGTGCCCACATGGGATGGTGGTGCCACACGTGGAGGATTAACCAAGTGAGCCATGGCGCTGGCCCCGAATTTTTCAATTATTATGTTCCAAATGGGAGTTTAGAAGGTACCCATGGCTGCAACCCTAGAACCTCACATAGTTTTAGGCATATAGTTGACACAGAATATTTGATTGGTGAATACCTGATGGCTATTTAAAAATAAAATCCAGCATTTATACAGGTATCCATACTTTTTAATCAAGCATCTACACATATATTTTTGAAAGACTGGACCAGGAGACAAGGCAATGAAAACCAAAGAGGAAAATTCTCCAATCAAGACATTAAGACTAGAGTGGAACCCCTTTGGTAGGGAGGTCCTGGCATGGGATTATATGGCCTTACAGAGTCTGTGAAGTCTCCATGCTAATACCTCTCTATACTAGTTGTCAAGTGTCATGTTGACTTATCAAAACTGGAGAATTTGAGGAGAAATGGGATACTGCAGTCAACAGAAAATAACTTGAGAACAGTGTTCTTTGTTAATGGGGGGGGGGGGGTTCTGTGGCACAATGAGTTAAAGCCGCAGCCTGCAGCGCCGGCATCCCAAATGGGCACCAATTGGAGTACCAGCTACTCCGCTTCTGTTCTGGCTCTCTGCTATGGCCTGGGAAAACAGTAGAGGATAGCCCAAGTCCTTGGGCCCCTGCACCCAACTGGGAGATCCAGAAGAAGCTCCTGGCTCCTGGCCTCAGATCAACTCAGCTCTGGCTGTTGCAGTCATTGGGGGAGTGAACAAGTGGAATGGAGGACCTCTGTCTTTCTGGCTCTACCTCTCTCTGTAATTGTCTTTCAAATAAATAAAATGATTCTTAAAAAAAAAAAACAGGTATGGAATGTCAGATCAATTGCCTTTCAAGGCTTCTGCAGAATCTATCACTTTATAAAGGCCTGGCCAATAGAAGGGACTTTCACTGGAGCAATGTGACCCTTTGAGGTACAAGTTCCTGCTGACTGTCCTACTGACAAAATTAGCTGACAAAATGCACAAAGAGGCATGGGTCAGGGCTGGTGCTCTGGCTTAATCTGTAAAGTCACCACCTGCTGTGCTGGCATCCCATGTGGGTGCCAGTTCAAGTCCCAGCTCCTCCTCTTCCAATCAAGCTCTCTGCTTTTGCCTGGGAAGGCAGAGGAAGATGGTCCAAGTCCTTGGGCCCCTGCATCCACACAGGAAGACCTGGAGGAAGTTCCTGGTTTCTGGCTTTGGATCAATGCAGCTCCAGCCATTGTGGCCAGCTGGGGAGGGAACCATAGGATGGAAAACTTCTCTCTTTTCTCTGCCTCTCCTCTCTCTGTGTAACTCTGACAGTCAAATAAATAAATAAATCTTTAAGAAAAAGAAGGCATAGATCAGGACCAAGATCAGGAGCATTCATTCACTTAGCAGAATCAGAGGCTAATTCAAAGCAGGGATGGACTTCAGACCCAGGATATGCCAGCTCATGAGGCCCAGGACCACCCATGTTTGCCACCTCAGCACCCATGTTTGCCATCTCAGCCATAGCTCCATAAACTACTCCAGCATGACAAATGACACAGACTTTGCAGATTCTTGAAGTTGCAAGTTCTGGCCTAGAGCTGAGCACTCTAGGGTTATCCTTCTTCACACCAGTAGGATTAGAGCAACTGCTAATAAACATGTGTCTGAAGAAGTAATCAACTTGACCAAGGGAGATTTCAAAAAACAGAAAAAAATTCAAACTCACAATGAGTCAAGGATCTAAATCTGAGACCCAAAACAATCAAATTACCAGAGGAAAAGTTATGGGAAACACTGAAGGACATTCACATCTGTAAAGACTTCTTGAACAAGATCCTATAATCATGGGCAGTAATGCAAAAATACACAAATGGGGTTACATCAAGCTAAGAAACTTCTGAACAGCAAAGGCAGCACTCAACAAAGTAAAGAGGCAACCAACAGAATTGGAGAAAATATTTGTTAACTATATATCTGATATCTGATAAAAGGCAAATATCCATAATATATAAGGAGCTTAAAAATCAGCAACTAAACAAATCATCCAGTTGAGAAATGGGATAAGGATATGAACAGGCATTTTTCAAATGGTGAAATACAAATGGCCCACAGGCATAAGGAAAGATGTTCAGGATCACTAGGCATCAGGGAAATGCAAGTAAAAGCCACAATCATGTTTCACTATACCCCAAAAGAAATTCTGGTATGGAGCTTGCTGGCAAGAGTGTCCAGGGCCACAAACAACCACAGAGGACTGTGCCCCATAGGAGAACCCTGGGCTTCAGGAATGCCACACCATCCAAATCTGTCAGGAATATTAACAACCAAGTGCATTTGTTGAGGGACAAAGGCTCAGTGGGCACTTTGTCCTCCGTCTGCAGCACTCCAAGCACCTCTTGAGAGCTTCCCAGGCCACTTACATGAGACCATAGGAAAGGCTTCCAAGTGCAAAAGTATCTCAGATGATCTGCAGAAAACCCGAGGATTCCCATCTGTTGCCTCTTAAATTAGTAAATCTGTTATGATGTAGTTTAGGTACAATCAGAACAACAAAAATAGTGAGATTAATTTTGTAGCTGTTTTAGGATTATTTCTTTCACTTTAAAGTTAAATGCAAATAGCACGGCCATCAGTAAGTCTCTGCCCTGGTTTCTGTGAGCAGACCAAGTAATGTCAGGATTATATCCACAGAGAGCCCGCTGATGCAGAATAAGGTTTCTGAGCATGCTTTCAGTTGTGCTCAAAAGACGTTCCTTAGGACTTGACCCATCAGTGTCCTGTGTACACAGTAACAGCTGAGGAAGACAGAAAAATGCCATGTGGTGTTTTCCGCTTGTGTCCAGCCCCCATCCTAAAGGGCTACAGTCCCCAAGTCCAGGTCTGGTCATACTGCAGAAATGGGTATTTATGGAGTATGTCCTGCTGGACTTTAAGTCTTGTTTAGTGCAGGATAGGCCATAATCATCAGCTGAAGTAGTTTACCTGAGGAAGGGGAAATGTGTATGTATTTGGAAAGTTAATTTGCTGGACAGCTTAGCCTCATCACCAGCACAAGTTCTTAGGGACACTAAGGGCTTGCACCAACAGTCCCTGAGTCAGCAACACCACCATCTATTGACTCAGATGCAAATTGGATACTGGAATTGGAAGGCAACTTACTTATGTCACAGAAACAGTACTATGAATGATGATCTGGGCCTTGTTTTAACACCAAATCCACCTGAGTTAGTGGACAACCATGCTGAGAACACCAGAAATGCCCTATTTACACAGGGACATTTGTCCCTAACCCACCCCAAGTTCACATGCTCCCCTATGCATTTATTCACTGAACAGTCATGAGATCCCTCTATCACTCTGCAAATCTCCATGTCCACTTGCTCACTCAGCCATTCTCACCTCCCATCTCCCGCTCCCTCTCCCATTCCATTCACATCAAGATTCATTTTCAATTATCTGTATATACAGAATATCAATTCAGTATATATTAAGTAAAGATTTCATCAGTTTGCACCCACACAGAAACACAAAGTGTAAAATACTGTTTCAGTATTAGTTATAGTATTACTTCACATTGGACAACACATTAAGGAAAGATCCCACATGAGAAGTAAGTACACAGTGACTCCTGTTGTTGACTTAACAATTTGACACTCTTGTTTATGGCGTCAGTAATCTCCCTATGCTCTAGTCATGAGTTGCCAAGGCTATGGAAGCCTTTTGAGGTCGCCGACTTCGATCTTATTCCAACAGGGTCATAGTCAAAGTGGAAGTTCTCTCCTCCCTTCAGAGAAAGGTACCTCCTTCTTTGATGGTCCCATTCTTTCCACTGGGATCTCACTCGCAGAGATCTTCCATTTAGGTCTTCCTTTTTTTTTCCCCCAGGGTGTCTTGGCTTTCCATGCCTAAAATACTCTTATGGGCTCTTCAGCCATATCCGAATGCCTTAAGGTTTGATTCTGAGGCCAGAGTGCTGTTTAGGACATCTGCCATTCTATGAATCTGCTGTGTATCCCGCTTCCCATGATGGATTGTTCTCTCCCTTTTTGATTCTATCAGCTAGTGTTAGCAGACACTAGACTTGTTTGTGTGATCCCTTTGATTCTTAGACCTATCAGTGTGATCAATTGTGAACAGAAATTGATCACTTGGACTAGTGAGATGGCATTGGTACATGCCACCTTGATGGGATTGTATTGGGATCCCATGGCATGATTCTAACTCCACCATTTGGGGCAAGTCCGATTGAGCATGTCCCAAATTGCATATCTCCTCCCTCTCTTATTCACACTCTTATATTTAACAGGGATCACTTTTCAGTTAAAATTTAAATACCTAAGAATTATTGTGTGTTAATCATAGAGTTCAACCAATAGGATTAGAACAAAACAAAGAGAAAATGCTAAAATGGATAAAGTGTTACATTGTACATCAACAGTCAGGACAAGAGCTGATCAAGTCATTGTTTCTCATACTGTCCATTTCACTTCAACAGGTTTCCCCTTTGGTGCTCATTTAGTTGTTGCCAATCAGGGAGAACATATGATATTTGTCCCTTGGGAATGGCTTAATTCACTCAGCATAATGTTTTCCAGATTCCTCCATCTTGTTGCAAATGACACAGTTTCTGGTACAGAAACAGATGGGTAGACCAATGGAACAGAATTGAAACACCAGAAATCAACCCAAACATCTACAGCCAACTTACATTTTATCAAGGATCCAAAACCAATCCCTGGAGTAAGGACAGTCTATTCAATAAATGGTGCTGGGAAAATTGGATTTCCACATGCAGAAGCATGAAGCAAGACCCCTACCTTTCACCTTACACAAAAATTCACTCAACATGGATTAAAGACTTAAATCTATGACCTGACACCATCAAATTATTAGAGAGCATTGGAGAAACTCTGCAAGATATAGGTACTGGCAATGACTTCTTGGAAAACACCCCAGGAGCACAGGCAGTCAAAGCCAAAATTAACATTTGGGATTGCATCAAATTGAGAAGTTTCTGTACTGCAAAAGAAACAGTCAGCAAAGTGAAGAGGCAACCAACAGAATGGGAAAAAATATTCACACACTATGCAACAGATAAAGGGTTGATAACCAGAATCTACAAAGAAATCAAGAAACTCCACAACATCAAAACAAACAACCCACGTAAGAGATGGGCCAAGGACTTCAACAGACATTTTTCAAAAGAGGAAATCCAAATGGCCAACAGGCACATGAAAAAATGTTCAAGATCACTAGCAATCAGGGAAATGCAAATCAAAACCACAATGAGGTTTCACCTCACCCTGGTTAGAATGGCTCACATTCAGAAATCCACCAACAATAGATGATGGCAAGGATGTGGGGGAAAAGGGACACTAACCCACTGTTGTTGGGAATGCAAACTTGTTAAGCCACTTATGGAAGTCAGTCTGGAGATTCCTCAGAAACCTGAATATAACCCTACCATACAACCCAGCCATCCCACTCCTTGGGATTTACCCAAAGGAAATTAAATTGGCAAACAAACAAGCTGTCTATGTATTAATGTTTATTGCAGCTCAATTCACAATAGCTAAGACCTGGAACCAACCCAAATGCCCATCAACACTAGACTGGATAAAGAAATTATGGGATATGTACTCTATAGAATACTATACAGCAGGGACCTGTATACTTAAACATGAAAAATATTATTACTACCTGAGGGGCTGAAGCCCACAGACTTGAGAAGGAGTTAAAAAACAAAATCCTGAAATTCAACATGTAGGTATGGTGAGATTACTCTACAGTCCTCCGCTCTACCAACTGAGCTATCAAAGGGTGCATTATGGTGAGATTACTAACTGATACAGTGAATCATCTTGGAAGCATTTTACTCAGCTTCACTGTGAACCCCATTTCCTACTTTTCCACACTGACTACAAAGCCATTCAGAAGACATATTTTCTAAGGAGAACACATGTTTTGAAGAGCAATTGTACAGGCAACAGAACTAGAACTACTTCCAAACTTAGGGAATATTTTGGTATTAACTAACATTGTTCACAGTTTCTCATTTTAGTCTGTCAATGTGCTATACCTTGAAATGATGTTCCTATTGTTTACATTGGTGAAAACAAGTGGCATCTCCATGATTATTGGTTTCATTTGTATTCCCACTCTAAGATTTCATTCCATCAAAATCAAAAGCCTTGAGTATGCTGGTTGTATCTTAGCATGTGATTTTTATTTATTTTTGAAAGATTTATTTATTTATTTATTTGAAAGAGAGAGAGAGAGAGAGAGAGAGAGAGAGAGAATTTTACATCAACTGGTTCACTCCCCAAATGGCCACAGTGACTGGGGCTGTGCCAGGCTGAAGTCAGAAGCTAGGAAACCTTTCCATGTCTCCTGTGTGGGTGCAGAGGCACAAGTACATCAGCCATCCTCTGCTACCTTCCCAGGCAGATTAGCAGGGGGCTAGATTGTAAGTGGAAAAGCCAGGACTTGAACAAAGGGACAAATGGGATGTCAGCACCAGAGGTGGAGGCTTAACCTTCTATATCACAGCACCAGGTGTATGTGATTTTTATAAACAATTACTGTTTCAGGGTCAGTCTTTATAAAATGCTTATATTATTTCCACATACCTTATGACCTTGCTAACAGAAGCACTCTCCAAACCTAATTATACAGTGTTCAATCCAGAAATCACTTAGTTACTGAATTGAATATTTCAGTATATTTTTAGGCCATAGTTGTTCTAATTTTGTAAAATTTCTTGTTTCTCTTTTAATTTTAATTCCTTATTTCATTTAATTTTTCTAATGTTAAGAGATATAAAATAATCCTAGGCACTTCTATGGGCCAGTGTGATGATGACTTTTTCCTTTTAGATGTGTTGTAGCACCATGTTTATTTACTGAGAACTAATGCATTCATAAGCACTTTAATAATCTGTAAAATGAACTAGTACAACTTTATAGACAGGATATCATTTTATTTTTTATTTATTTAAAGAGGTACTACTTATGTAAATCTCAACTGTGGATGTTTCTTGCTTTATGAGAGAGATTCAAATTTCTTACACTGAAACTAGGTCATGATTGTTTAATATATTCAGTAGTATGCCTGTAAGCACCTTGCAGATACACATGGGAATAATATATTATGAAAATAAATAGCTTTCTAATGATGTAAGCTGCCCATGTGAAAAAATGCAATTCAATAATAGAAATTTACTGGAAAACTACAGCTGTCTCCATTGAAACAGCTCATACAGACTTTGAAGTATTCAGGTAGCAGTGAGCACTGCTCCTGTGATTCATGGTTGGCAACCTCTTTTCTGAGCAAGTTCTTCACTTATGGACCTTTTCGACGTAAGCAACTTCAAGTTTACTCTGATGGGAACATACAAAGTATAGTAAAATGTGATTCCAGAAACAAAAACAAATTTTTATTAAAAGTTTAAAAAATAAAAATGAAATCTATGTGAATGAATGATAACTATGTATGCATGGATTATCCATGAGAACATCTATAAAGGTTATTACCTGAAATCTAAATGAGCACATTTTTCCTTTTGGACTACTTTTCCTTGGCTTTATTTTCCCCTTACTCTGATAAGTCAGTGTACATCTTATAGACTTCCAAGTGACTCTAATCAAGTGAGACTTGAGCTACTAGCACTTTTCTACATAGGATCCCAGGTTTTTAACTGTATATAAAGGTAGTTATGGGAAATGGTGTGCTCATGTCTGAATTTGAAATAACTTAATTGGTATAGTGCACGTAACTAAAATGGTAACATCTCTGACATTAGCACTATTGCTAAGCATTTTCTTTGAGTCTTAGTGCTTTTCACTTTCTTCTTACTAACTTCTAATGTTTTGAAAATTTACTGAAGGTTTATACAACAGTTATTTAATAATAAATTGCAGTCCTGTGAGCAGCGCTGGTATTTCTTTTGCTTTGTTTTAAGTGGAACCAAATTTCACAAGAAAGTGCCAGCTGTTAGCTATGCATCTCCAGCACAGAGTAATCCAAATAGTTAACTGAATACCCCAAGTTTATAGGTAAACAGTGCAAAGTATCTAGGAGAGACTAGAGGATTAACATCTTTAACTTCCAATAGATGACATTTCTGATTTTGAAGTCCAAAATTTAACAACTGCAGATGCGAAGTTTTATATTCTTCTTAGTCATAATGTACAGCCTTAGAAAAGGCAAGTAAGTATCACATTGAAAATGGAGTCATACAAAAACAACGTAGGGCTTAAAAATATTTCTTAGCATAATATACAGGGCATTTCAAGAAGCTTTTGCAAGAATTAAATTAAAAATAAGATTTTGAAGCAAAATCTATTTACATCCATGCATGGCTTTTCCATAATATATATTTTCTATGAAATTTAAAAGACTTATCATATCATCCCAGATCCCATCATGTAGGGTTGGTGCTGTTGCATTGCAGGTAAAGTTGCTGCCTGGAGTGCCAGCATCCTATGTGGGTGCTGGTTCAGGTTCTGACTACTCTACTTCTGATCCAGCTCTCTGCTAAGGCCTAGGAAATCAGTGGGAGATTACCCAAATCCTTGGGTTGGGGCACCTGCATAGGATACCCAGAAGAAGCTCCTGGCTCCTGGCTTCATATCAGCCCAGCTCTGGTTGTTGCGGACATATGGGGAATAAACCAGCAGATGGAAAACCTCTCTCTTGTCTTTCTGTCTCTCTGTATCTGTCTCTGTCTCTCTCTCTCTCTTCCCATTTCTCTCCCTCTCTTTCTCTCTCTCTGCCTCTGCCTCTCTGCTTTGACTTTCAAATAATCTTTAAAAAAGAAAATATAATATTGCCTTTTTCCAATATGTCAACATTCTATATGTACAATAGTTATCTGATTTAATAATATTTTTGTTCAGCAATGCATTTCCATTCCCTTTAATAAGCAATGATTACTTCAATTTTTCCTGTGTCAGGCACATCCAGGGGACAATGCAGGGCAACTAATTGGATTCTCTCTTTGACCTTTCAGTCATTTAGTCTTGCTCATTCCCATTAACAGTTCATGATGTGTTGGAGACAAAGGCCAGCTCTCCCAAAGCCCACCTCGTTCTCTACTTTTTGTCTGAATTCTCTTGGGTTGCCTTTGACTATTTCAGTCAATCTCTTGAATATCCTTGAAACAGGAATACAAGTCTTTATGGGTTCAAATTGAACATGTTTGACTCGAAGACAACGTGTTTATGCAATATGTGCATCACACATTGCACTGCTACAAGAATTGGTCTGCCAGGAACAAAGACGCCTTCACATGATGTTCCTTCCAGTGTTTTTTATGGCAACAATCAATCAACAAATAAGTAGGAAAAAGTTGGAGGTCAAAATTCAAATCTCCACCAGAAAAAAACAGATAGGTCGTTGTTGGTGCACCCAAAGAGATTAGTCTCCAAACTGGATCCTAAAGTCCAGTGTCAAAAAGATAAGTGATCTCTTTTTTTTTTCTTCTTTTCTTTTTTTTTTTTTGACAGGCAGAGTGGACAGTGAGAGAGAGAGAGACAGAGACAAAGGTCTTCCTTTTTTCCATTGGTTCACCCCTCAATGGCCACTATGGCCAGCATGGTGTGGCCAGTGCACTGTGCCCATCTGAAGCCAGGAGCCAGGTGCTTCTCCTGGTCTCCCATGGGGTGCAGGGCCCAAGCACTTGGGCCATCCTGCACTGCACTCCCTGGCCACAGCAGAGAGCTGGCCTGGAAGAGGGGCAACCGGGACAGAATCTGGTGCCCCGACCGGGACTAGAACCCGGTGTGCCGGCACCGCAAGGTGGAGGATTAGCCTAGTGAGCCGCGGTGCTGGCCTAATATGAGGGATCTTTAAAAACTCATTGAAATGTGTATTACAAAAATCTGTATATGGATTCAAGTGTTTTTGAACTAAAATAATCTTTTTTCTTTTTTTTTTTTTTTTGACAGGCAGTGTTAGAGCGAGAGAGAGAGAGACAGAGAGAGAGGGAGAGGGAGAGGGAGAGAGAAATGTCTTCCTTCCATTGGTTCACCCCCCAATTGGCTGCTACAGCTGGCGCTGCACCGATTTGAAGCCATGAGCCAGGTGCTTCCTCCTGGTCTCCCATGCAGGTGCAGGGCCCAGAGACTTGGGCCATCTTCCACTGCACTCCTGGGCCACAGCAGAGAGCTGGACTGGAAGAAGAGTAACCAGGACAGAACTGGTGCCCCACCCTGGACTAGAACCGGGGTGCTGGCACTGCAGGCCGAGGATTAGCCTGGTGAGCAGCAGTGCTAGCCAATACATTGTTATTAACTACAGTAACCATGTTTCATTTTTTTCTTCATCTTCCAGCTCAGTCCTCCTTTATCCTTTGATTATACACCTGCATTTTTCTTCCCTTCACTAAAATATCTAAATTTGTTGTTCACTTCTTCAGCTTAAATGATCTTTTCCCAGCTTCCTTATTGAAATTTACTCTCCATTTTTCTGTTTTAAGATCATGTATTATCCATTACTGAGGACCTTCAACTATTCTGGCCAAAGCACTGGGACATTATTTTATTTTTTATCCAGAGCACTTCAAAAACTTGAACTATTTTTACATAAAGATATAATTTTTGCCACCTTCTTCAAATGTGTTCTATGAGGACAGAATTTTGCCATTCATGCCACTCCAGAATGTCATGAGAATTAATAGAAAAATAAGATATATGACTCTCATTAGCATCGACACAAATTGGCAATTAACAGGCAGCCCTGTAAAGAAAAAACACCTGACAATCAGAGCAGTTCTATTTGATATGAAAGGTTGATATGGAAGCTGACACTTCAATGTTGTCAGTAGTTTATGTGGAAATATCTAACTTGGGCTGTCTGGGAAATTGTATCTGCTTCTCTAAAAGAAATTAAGATGTGATATATTTTAAGGGGCCATAGTCCTTTTGCAGACTTGGAAAGGGTAGTTGATGGGCTGTGATTAACTGGGCACACAAGTGTAAGGAATGGGCCTCTAATGACTGAAGCACTAATCTACCAATCAGTATATATGGGTTTCAGACCTGGAGACACATGTAACCTGTGATGGCTGCAGGTACATGGAATTAGGGATACTGGGAGACAGACACAGCTTGCACACACAGGTGTTAGAAACACCTGAAGGAACACTGAGGATGCAGTAAATGAGTGCTCAGAGATAATTTATAGTCAAGTGGTTACATTAGAATAAAACACTCAAAATCATCATTACAGCTTCCTCTTTAAGAATTATAAAGAAAAAAATCAAAAAGTATTGAAGAAAGTCAAGAAAAAAGAAAACAGGAGATTTCTATGAAGTGCTATAAAATGTATCACAAATAAACAAGGACACAATGATTTTTTTTAAGAAAAATATTAACAAAGTTAATAAACCATTAGGAAAAATGATTAAGGAACACATGGGGAAAGTAACACAAATAACTGGTTTAGGAATTAAAACAGAATCATTCCTTTGTAGGTTATAATTCTGACCAAGATGCTAGGAGAAAGGTATGAAATTCTTAGAAGTAACATTTCACTACAGGAATCAAAATCTTCCCTATATTGAAAATCAAATTTGCAAAAAAAAAAAAAAAAACAAATATAACATAAAGTAGGAAAACTATATAAATCAGGTAAGTTAAATCATACTTTGAAAATTCTAAACAACCAATCAAGAAAAAAGTCACAGAATCAAAATTTCAGATCCAGAATTACAGAATACTCCAAAATTTTAGAGAAGAAAAAACAAATCTACATTTCACCCAAAGTGCAAATAAGTAGAGCTTTTTTCTTGGTTTTTTTTGGAACACCTGCATTGCAGTGAGGATGATGCAAGCAGACCAGGACTTGAAATAAGCATTAAGTTTTATTAAAAGCATCCCTTTCATAAACATAGCTACAGATATCTGCAGCAAAGTACTAATATAATAAATGAAATTACATAAAAAATATATCAATAGCAAGCAGGACTTAGTAAAACACACAAGAGTGGTAAAGATTCTCAGACAAGTCATCCAAGTAGGTAAAAAACACAAGAAGAAAATCACATGGTCATTTAGATTACATGTTGGAAGGCTTTAATAAAGTTCAGCATCTAGTAAAAAAGAAAACTGCCTGCAGAACAACAAAAAAGCCAGTGACTTCGTTACTCCGATCAAGAGCGAAATGAACCTACAGCCAACAACACAAGTAATACAGCATCGTTGAAACTTTTTCTCCCTGGGAGTAAACTTAGGCCACAATTCCTGCACTCTCTCGAGCTTTCTACTTCAAGGGCAGTAAGGGAAATAAAACAGCAAAAAGAAATTATATGGTGTAAAGATCAATTTATAAGTTGTAAAATGTGAATATATTGGATGAGGTTTATATACAGAGATAATCCAGGAAAAACTAAAAACAAATACAATTGATAAATGAGATTACTGGAAAGATTGTGTGTGTGTGTGTGTGTGTGTGTGTGTGTGTGTGTGTGTTTCTGCTAAGTACCAGGAAGAAGCAAATAGAAAATAATATTAAAGGACAACAGGCAAACTAGAAATAAATGTGCAAGTAAAATTGGAAAAAAGGATTAAATTACGTTATATACTTAAACATTCTTTAAATCAATATTAAAAAAATAACATAGATGATTCATTAGACAAAAAGTGTTGTGGGGAGCAACTCGGACTAGACTGTTAACTCAAATGAAGACTTATTCTATGCATCTGCTCTCCCACAATATGGCGCTGGGAGAGGAGTGAACAGGTTCTATGCAGCTGCCTCCAGTTCGACCAATAACCTGCAGGAGCTGATCCTGCTCCTGATTACAGGAGAGCAGTATACTCGGCGTGTGGGTAGCAGAGTTGGGATTGGCGGAAGAGGACTATAAAGGAGGAGAGAGACAACATGCACCAGGAACATCTAAGAGGAACATCTGTCTGAAGGAACACCTGAGCAGCCCCCGAGAGAGCCGGCCAGTGGTGTGCCGCTCCCCCGTGGAAGTGGGGAAAGTGGCTAGGGGGAACCGCCCTTCCACGGAGGTGGAAGGGTCGGTAGCCAACCCGGGAAGAACCAGCAGCAAACCCGGGGAGGGCCGAGCAGACAAAAGAACAGTGCAGGGTCCTGTGTCGTTCCTCCACAAAGACGGGGAGCGACAAGTGTCACATATGATAAAAAAGCAAAGGCTCTTGAGTGAATAAACAGCCATTAAATTGTAGCTGACCTGAATTACGTTCAACCCCCAAGCAGAAGCCACTCAGGAAGATGCAGGAGGGACCCAGTGACTGGCAGGACCAGAGAAGAGAGAGAATTCCCCCGCGCCCACCGCAGGGAGGTGGAGCCCAAACTCCCTCTTGTTTTCCCATCCAGAAAGACCTGAAGTTATAGGTCAGCGCTATGGAGGATGTTGATTGGCTGCGTCTTTTATGACGTGATGCTGCCCCTGGTATGCAAGCTGTGCAATCAAATCACGCGGGATGTTGACGCCATAGCAGTCTTGTTCCACTGAGGAGAGAAGCCCCAGGAGGGAGCTCCAGCACTCAGAACACTGCGGGTAGCCGGCTTCCGCTGCTCTGTTCTCTGCCCCTCTTCCATCGCAAGACACCACCCCCTCGGACCGGGACACGGTGAGTGTGTGGGGCCAGGTCTGAGGAGCGGGGAAGGGGAGCAGGAGGATGTTGCTGGAAAAGGCTGGTGGGATGCGGGGTTCCCAGAGGTCGGCTCTGGGGTCTGTGGGCCCTCTGTTACTGGCATGACCCTTCCCTCAGTGTGGGGCCAGTGTAGAGGCTGGACTGCAGAATGGGGGCTGGACTGGCACCAGGGACTCCAGGCTTCCTGTCCCGTTCCTGCTCACAGCACGACCCTGCCCTCAGTGTGGAGCCAGCATGGGGGCTGGATTGCAGTATGGGGGCTGGACTGGCACCCACGATTCCATGCATCCTGTCCCGTTTCTGCTCAGAGCCATCACAAAGGCACAGACCAGGTAGGCTACCAAAGCAGCTTTATTTCAGTCAGGGTTTTAGTCTAGGTTTTAGGGGGTCACAAGGATGTTGTATTTTGCTACCTCGATGTCATCTTAGCATTTATATGTTCACTAGACAGACTGCGATGTGTCTCTGTACTTTAAAGTTGGAAATTTTAGGTAGCCACATTTACGAGTGTTTTAAAACTGTTTCTGTTCCACCATGTCTTTCCAACCACAAAGATATCAATCTAGATTCCTAAGTTAATTTTAATTTTGATGTAGGGTGATTTTTTCAAGGTTATTGGAGTATAATTGACAAACAAAATTTGTATGTATTTGAGGCCTGCAACCTGATATTTTGATTGTGAGGGGACTTTTTTAAAAGTTTATGGAAAATTCCCTTTATCTTTTAATCTAGTTTTTCACAAATCTTTTGGAGTTCCCTTGTGCATGTACATTATGAAATGACTAGGACAATCAACCTAACAAGTCCTTCAGCTTACACAGTTTTTAAAAGAATAATTAATATCTTTACAAGTGTGAGTACCCAGTAGTGTATTCATTTTGCTTCTGTGCTGTGTATTATGTCTCAAGGAGTTAATTTATCTCCTAATGATAAATAGGTGTCATTCAACTAATATCTTACCATTTCCTTCACTCTCAGCCCCTGGAAACCACATTACTATGATCTGTTCTTAAATTTGATTTTATAAGGTTCCACAAATAAGGGAAATTGTGTGATATTTATCTTTCTGTGTCATACTTCAATCAACTTAATGTCCACATTCATACTTTTGAATCCAGGTTATGACAAAATGTCAGGATTTCTTTTTTAAGGTTGAATGTGATTTGTGTGTGTGTGTGTGTGTGTGTGTGAGTGTGTGTCATTTTCTCTATTCATTTTGATAGACAATGTATTTATATATCTAGTTCTTGTGAATAGTGCTCACATGAACATGGATGTGCAGATGTGTCTTTGAGATATTAATTTTATTTGTTTAGATACGCACCCAATTATGGGACTGCTTTATCATTTATTAGTTCCATTTTTTATTTTGTTTGAGGCAACTCTGTAGTGCATTTCATAGTAAGTATATCAGGTTACATTCCCAAAAAGAATTTATCTGTTCCCTTTCTCCAATTCTGGTTCAGTACTTATAGTTTCTACTTTTTGATAATAGCCATTTTTACATATGTGAGATCATAACCATTGTGCTCTTGATTGGCAGTGCTGGGAGCCCCTTTTCAAATACCTATTGGCTGCTTGTGGAAAGACTGATCAGATCCTTTGTCCATTTTTTATTACGGTATTTCCCTTTGAGTTGTGTAAGTTCTTTGTATTATTCCTTTAATCATACTATGGTTTACCAATATTTTCTCCTATTCCTTGCTTTCACTTTTCAGCTTTCCCTTTAGTACACATAATTTTTTTTGTTTTGTTTTTTTTTTTTTTTTTGCAGTCCTACTTCTTTATTTTTCTTTTGTCACCTGTGCTTTTGATGTTATTCCTAAATCATTGTTGAGGTCTGTCACAACCATAGTTGTTGTAGGCATTTGTGAAGTGAACCAGTGGGTGAGAGTGTTCTCTCTCCCTCTCTGTTTCTCTATGTGTCTCTTTTTCCTTAAAACTAATTAATTACATAATTTTTAAAAACTACTTGGAGGGCTCCTCTCTT
Organism: Oryctolagus cuniculus; assembly: GCF_051225735.1. Classification (NCBI taxonomy): domain Eukaryota; kingdom Metazoa; phylum Chordata; class Mammalia; order Lagomorpha; family Leporidae; genus Oryctolagus; species Oryctolagus cuniculus. The sequence continues at coordinate 17,746,954 of NC_142889.1, forward strand.
TTTGGAGAAGTTAGATGATAGATGAGTTGGATGGTAGGGGTGAGTTCCTAGTGTTACATAGCATGGTTGTGTGACTATAGACCATATAATCTATTCTATATTTTATAAGCAAACAGGAAAGGTGCTCAAAGGCTGTGATCATGAAGTGTAATTTCAGAGAAGGGAAAATGTTGTTTACCATGCTTTGTTCAGTACACATTGCATGCATCAACTAAAATCTCACACTGTAGCCAATAGGTATATATAATTATTGTCAATAAAAATAAACTCAAAACATCATCTTTCTTGGTGTGTAAGGTTAAGGGGTGTTAAATTAGTATTGCAACTAATAATATGATCTTTGGAAGGAGTTTATTAAGACAAACATAATCTGGAAATAAGTATATTGGCATTTTGTCATTCTAAGTGGAGTGATTAGGAGGCAATACTTTATCTTAAATTGATGAATAATACATCTTTTAAATTGTTTCATGTAACAAAAATGAAGTATTTCTTTAAGTATGTATTCAATTAATTTGAATTAGGGCAGTATCAAACAAGAAATATGGAATTAAATCACTTGTTGAAGTATGAAACAAGACCAAAAAGCCACTCAACATGCATTAAAGATCTAAATCTATGCCACGACACCATCAAATTAATCAAGAGCATAGGGGAAACTCTTCAAGATATTTGGGCTATTTAGATCCTTTGACATTCCATATGAATTTTCTGTATAGTTTTTTTTAATTTTTTTTCTAAAAATAACTATTAGGATACTATAAAGAATGATTTGAATCTAAGGATCACTAGGATCATATTGATTTCTTACATATTTTATAATCCATGAACACAGGATATATTTACATTTATTTGTATGACATAGTTTTCAACATTTAGATATTTTATTTCCTTGGTTAAGTTTATTCCTAAGTATTTTATTCCCTTTTATGATTTTGAAATTGAATTGTTATCTTTATTTCCTTTTGATTTATTTACTTATTTTTACATTTTATTTATATAAGGGGAATAAATTTTATGCATTTCATATATTCAGATTTTGGAGCATAGTGATACTTCCTACCCTAACCTCTCTCCTGCCCAGGCTCATAGCTTCCTCCCTCCTTCATTATTAGTTTAATTTTTACAAGGACATACTTTCAGTTTATGTTATAATCACAAGCTTAACCCTCCACAAAGTAAAGGATTCAACAAATAATAGAAGGAAACTTACTGCTCCTGAAGAGTATAGAAAGAGCCATAAACAATAATCCGAAATGTCAATTTCACTCCTATACATAACATTTTTGGACTCTGTATATTAGTAACTACATATCATGGATATCAGGATGTTTGTATTTTTTGAGACTGGCTTATTCCACTGATCATAATGGTTTCCAGTTGCATCCATTTTATGGCAAAAGACATTATTTCTTTATTCAGTTATTAGTTGATTGGCATCTGGGTTGATTTCAAGTCTTAGCTATTGTGAACTGAGCTGCAGTAAACATGGGGACACAGATAACTCAATTATGCTGATTTCATTTCCTTTGCATACATTCCCAGGAGTGGGATGGCTATGTCATATTGTAGATCTTTCTCAGATTGTAGAGGAATCTCCACACTGTCTCTAGTGATGGTTGTACTAAATTATATTGCCACCAAATGTGTATTAGGGAACTTTTCTCCTCACATTCTCACTAACATTTATTGTGTTTGTGTGTGTGTGTGTCATTCTAACTTGGGTGAAGTGAAACCACATTGTGGTGGTTTTTTTTTTTTTTTTGACAGGCAGAGTGGACAGTGAGAGACAGACAGAAAGAAAGGTCTTCCTTTGCCATTGGTTCACCTGCCAATGGTCACTATGGCCAGCACACTGTGGCCGGCGCACCACGCTGATCCGAAGGCAGGAGTCAGGTGCCTCTCCTGGTCTCCCCTGGGGTGCAGGGCCCAAGCACTTGGGCCATCCTCCACTGCACTCCCTGGCCACAGCAGAGAGCTGGCCTCTTGCTCTCTGTGCCTCTCTGTACTCTGTCTTTCAAATAAATAAATTAGTATTTTAGAATGAGTTTAATATTCAATTAATTAAATATTTTTACTCTGTATAATGTAAGTTTTTAATAATGCATTCTAGACTGTTGCTAGAACATTGCTGTTCAAGCCACCTGTAGGAAAGGACCAGTATTTTCCCTAATGCATTGTGGATTGATATTTTGTAACATTTAATACTAAGTAAAATGTAAATTAGTTACTGGAAAAATTAAATTCTGAAAGGACAGGAAATATATAATCCTGCTATTTCATTTTAAATCAGATGCTCCTACAAAATTAACCATTCTTTCTAATGATAATTACCATATTTTATTTAAAATATCTGCAAACTTTATGTTTTGTGCTGTCTTTGAATATATAACAATTACCAATACAGATTTAATGTCATTTTTATGGACTACTTTTCAGCAACTTCTCTTATATCCTGGCATTTGTATTGTTTCTAACAAAGTACTCATTTCTTCTTATAGTAATGACAGAAAATTGCTTTTCATTTCATAATATTTGCAGCACATTTGAACTTTTTGTTCTTTGAATTTCTACTTACCACCTGTACATACCTTTAATATCCAAGTTTAAGTCAGTATTTGCCTGGTGGAATGGAGGCCAGAAGTTCTGTAAGCTGTCCTGGAAACTTTCATGTACACAGTTTCTCAGAGAGACTTAGGATGGGGTAATCATTCACCACTTCCCAAGTAATATATTTTGTACATTTTATGGATGTTTATGGGGCTTAAATTTTCCTTTAGTTGTGAAAGATAAAGAAGTTGAAGACTATTCTGATAAGTGCTATTGTCTTTGATTTTGTTTTCTTGAGTCTTTATTTTCCTTTTTTAATGTGTTGTAATAGTCTGTTATCAGCAATTTTCCATATGTCTTCTATCAATCTATTATTTCTCCCACTGGATTACTCATTTCTCCTCTCTTAATCACAGCTTATTTTATTTCAGAAAACATCCAATATTTTTATGCTTCATATTTTCTATTACCATTACCTGTGTGTGTTTATAATATCCTTTTTTTTTTTTTTTTGAGAGGTAGAGTGGATAGTGAGAGAGAGACAGAAAGAAAGGTCTTCCTTTTCCATTGGTTCACCCCACAATGGCCGCTGTGGCAAGCGTGCTGCAGCTGGTTCACAGCGCTGATCTGAAGCCAGGATTCAGGTGCTTCTCCTGGTCTCCCATGAGGGTGCAGGGCCCAAGCACTTGGGCCATCCTCCACTGCACTCCGGGACCACAGCAGAGAGCTGGACTGGAAGAGGAGCAACCGGGACAGAATCCAGTGCCCTGACTGAGACTAGAACCCAGGGTGCCAGTGCCACAGGCAGTGATTAGCCTGTTGAGCTGTGGCAGCAGCCTATAGTATCCTAATCTAAGTTTATCCTTCCATTGTGAACCTGTGAACAAATTAAATTTTGATTAGGAGGTCATGAATTCCACCAAAATTATTTAAGTTGTATTGAGAACCATCATTTACAAATATTTTGAAAGATCTTGGCATTCATGATAATTCACATCATCTGTGTCATGAATTTTAAAGCCATCTTTTATTCTTTTCCTTTTTAAATTTTTCTTTCTTATTTGAAAGAGTTGCAGAGAGGAGAGTCAGAGATCTGCCATCTGCTGGCTTACTCTACAGATTGCTGCAATGGCTGTGTGGTTCAGGCTGCAACCAGGAGTTTCTTCCCATCTTCCACATGAGTGGCAGTGGCCCAATCACTTGTCTATCTTCCACTGCTTTTCTCATGCCATTAACAGGGAGCTGGATGAGAAGTGAAGCACCAAGGATAGGAACAAGCACCAATCTGGAATGCTTGTTTTACAGATGGAAACTTTATCTGCTGTACCATAATGTTGGGTCACATGCAACATATTTCTAACTTATTTGAATTTTATGGGACTCTATATTTACTATCAGTGTATGATAGTTGCATTATAATAGGTGCAGACACTGGCTTCTTTGAATTTTTACTGCTAACTTACTTGAGCTTTGATTTCCATTTTTTATTTTTTTCATCCATTTTCCTTTTTAGGGTAATTGTAGTCATATAGTTTCCAGCCAAAATACCTATATCTACTTGTTGTTGTACTATTGTTTCTCTAAAATTATTTTTCTTATAATATATTTGATTTCATAGCATCTCTATCTTTACTTAATTTTTTATCTTGGTCCTTGTAACTATCACCTATATATATATTTAGTAATCTATGCTCAGCAAATCCTACCACTGTGAACCTTAAGCCATCTTTCTTGGTGTTTTCATTATGAGGTTATCAACTACCACAAAATTGTGTAAGTTGTTCTGGGAACCTTCATGTACAGAATTTTTCAGAGCCATTTTAGGAGCATTTGATCTTTACCCACTTCAAGGTAACAGATTTTATGGTAAGTGTGATTGTTTATGGAGCCATACCATTACTTTTGATTTTTTTGGAAATATCAGTAGGTTAGCCCTAAATACTGATATTTTACTGGTGTTTTTATTCTGGCAGGTAGTGTTTTCTTTGATTAACATTTCCTGAAGCACTCATTTATTTTTCTTTCTACCTAATTATAATAGTATATTGTTAAAATATTTTATTTATTTGAAAGGCAGAGTTACAGGGTGAGAGGGAGACAGAGAGTGAAAGTAAGAGAGTGTGTGTGTGTGTGTGTGAGAGAGAGAGAGAGAGAGAGGAAAGAGAAAGATCTTAAGATCTTTCATCCTGGTTCACTCCTCAAATTCTGACAATGGCCATGGCCAAGCCAGATTGAACCCACAGCCTAGTAGACTTCCATGTCTCCCACATGGGTGCAGGGGCCAAAGAATTGGTCCATCATCTAGTGCTTTCCCAATAGGGAAATCTAGATCAGAAGAGGAGCAGCCAGGACTTGAACAGGTACCCATTTGGGATGCCAGCCCTGAAGACAGTGACTTTACCTACTATGTCACAATGCCAGCCCCAATAGTCTAGTTTTCAACAGTTTTTTAATCTTCTTTGCATTCTATCATTGCTACTAAAACTATTCATTTTTTCATTGCAATCATAATATATTTTATTTCATAACAGCCTGTTTATTTGCTTTTGCATTTGAGTTCATAACTTATACCTATATATCTCTTTCACTTGATATTGTAAGCCAGTTCTAGCACTGTGAATGTGTGGTCATCATGGTTGGGCTTTTCTTTATGAGATCATCAACTCCATCCAAAGACTACAGTTTTTGCTGGCAATCATCATGGACACACATTTTCAGAGACATCATAGATTCATCTAATAATTCTGATAAAAGCCAAGACACTGTGGCAAAAATATTCTACATCAAGGATTTCAGTGAATGAGACCCCAGTGGAAAGAAAGGGTGATAAAAGAAAGATGTGCTTTTCTCTGAAGTGAAGGGAGAACTTCCACTTTGCTTATGGCCTTGTCTAAATATTGACAGAGTTTGTGGTCAAAAAAGGCTTCCATAGCCTTGACAGGTCATGGCAAGAGCCTTGAGTGATCACTGAGGTCATAAATAAGAGTGGTAATTGTTAAATTACCAACAGAAGTCACAGTGTACTTACTCCCCATGTATGACCTCTGTCCTTATGAGTTGTACTATGAGAACTGCAAAACTTGTTCTCAGCTGTTTTTTTTTTTTTTTTTGCATTGCATGTAGGTATGTGTGTAAACTGTTGAGAGCTTTACTTAGTATAAAGTTAGTCTTCTGTATAAAAAGTTAATTAAAATGAAGCTTAAAAAAGAATGGGATGTGAGAGGAAGTAGGAGGTAGGATGGGAGTGGGGGAGGGAAGGTAGGTATGGGGGGAAGAACCAATATATTCCTAAAGCTGTACCTATGAAAGTTGTATTCATTAAATAAAAACTTTAAAAAAAGACACACACACACAAATAAACCAATCTCTATGATGTCAAGTCAAAAAAGCCAATGTGATGCCACAAATCCAATGTTGTTATATCATAATCTTTGAGATATCCTAATCCACCTTTGTGATACTATAATCAGTAGTGATGCTATAAAACAATTATGATGTTATAAATCAATATTGGGGTGGCATAAAGTATTGTACTACAGTAAAACAAAATAATAATAACAGAAACTAACCATTGTGGTATTACAAAACTACCATTGTAACATTATAATCAATTGCAATGCATAAACAACCCTAATTATGTCATAATGACCAATGTGATTTTATAAAATTACCATTTTGGTGTCATAATCAATTGTGAATTCATTGAAATAATTGGGACATCATAACCTTACCATTATGACATTATAATTAATTGTGATCTCATAAAGTAACCATTATAATGTCATATTTAATTGTAAAATCATGAAAACCATTTTGATGTCATAAACTTATATGATGGCTTATTCAATTACTATGTCATAAACCAGCATTTTGATGGCAGTATCAATTGTGATGTCACAAAACACAATATTGATGTTATAATAAAATCAGATATTATGAAAACTATTTTGATATCATATACTAATATGCTGCCATGAATGTGTAATTGTGATATCATAGATCAAACATTGTGTAGTCATGATGAAATAGTGAAACCATGAATATCATTGTGATGCCATGAAACTGCCATTGTGAGGTAACAATCAATTGAGATGTCATAAATGAACACTGTGTGGACATGACTTTTCACTGTGAGGTCATTATAATTTATAAAGTCATGAAACAATATTTTGATATCATAAGCCACAATTGAAATGTCATAAAACTGCCAATATGATGGTATAATCAACTGTGATGTAATTAAAACAATTTTAAAGTCAATACCTATTATGATATGAAAAACCATGATGTAAATGATATAAAGCTATAATTGTAATGTCATAATCAATTATGATATCATAAAAATCCTTGTAATTTTCTAATCAGCTAGGATATAATACACCTACCATTGTGATGTCCTAATCAATTGACTCATAAATACCATTGTGATGTTATACATATTCCAGTATGAAGTTATAACCAGTTTGTGATGTCATAAACTATAATTGTGATAACATGAGCAACCTTTGCTGTTTAAACTATAGTGATGTCATATCAATTATGATGTCATAAAGCATCATTTTCATGATAAACCCAATTATAATGTCATAAAATCTATTGTGATTCCATAAACCAGTATTGTGATGGCATAACATACAATTGTTATTGCAATAAAGCTACAAATGTTATGTCATAATCAATTGTGATGTCACAAAAATCAACTGGGATATGATAAATAATCATGGTGATTTCATAATCCATTTGATATTATGATCAATATTGCAGTCTTAAAAGCCACCATGATGTTATGAACCTATCATTGTAACATTATAAGCAATTCTAAATTCAATAAATCATTGTGATGCTATAAAGATACCATTTTGATGTCATAGTCAATTGTGAACTAATAAAAACCATGGTGATGTCACAAACTTACCTTTAGGAAGTCATAATCAATTGTGAAGTGTTAAACTGCCATTGTTGTATGATAATCAATTGTGATATAATGAAAGCCATTATTTTGCCATCAATATTATGATGCAATAAACTAATAATTTTCATGTCACAAACTAACCACTGTGATGTCATAATCAATTGTAAAGTCATAAATACCACTGTGACATTTTAAACCTTGCATTGTGATGTCACATTATGATTTCATAGACCATGATTGTGATGTCATAATCAATTATGATGTCATGAAAACCACTGTGATGACATATACTAATATTGTGATGTATACTGTGATAAATAGAAAAATGTGATTTCATAAACCAGCTACGATGTTGTCATTATTAACTGAACTTTTATTTTTTTGACAGGCAGAGTTACACAGTGAGAGAGAGAGAGAGAGAGAAAGGTCTTCCTTTCCATTGGTTCACCCTCTCAATGGCTGCTATGGCTGGCACTCTGCGGCCGGCACGCTGTGCAGATCTGAAGCCAGAAGCCAGGAGCTTCCTCTTGGTCTCCCATGCGGGTGCAGGGCCCAAGGACCTGGGCTATCCTCCACTGCACTCCCAGGCCACAGCAGAGACCTAGACTGGAAGAGAAGCAAACAGGACAGAATCCGGTGCCCCAACTGGGACTAGAACCCAGGGTGCCAGTGCCACAGGCAGAGAATTAGCCAAGTGAGTTGTGGCGCTGATCATTAATTCAACTTTGAAGCCATAAAAGCCATTGTAGCATAACATACCATTGTGATGTTATAATTGTGATATCATATACTATCATTGTGATGTTATAAGCTTCCACTGTGATGCCATAAAACTTGTTATGGTGTTATAATCATTTATGATATAATAGAAAACATTGAGAAATCAAAATCTGTTATGATTCTGTAAAAAATTTTGATGTCCTAAACTACCATTATTATCTCATAATCAATTGTGATGACATAGGACCTGGTGATGTAATAATTAATTGGAATGTCATAAACCACCATTATGATATCATATTTTTAAAAAGTTACCAGGGGAGTGATGTTCCATTTTTGGGCAATTTACATATGAGTGTGAATTTTAAGAAACATAATGATAGCAATGTTTCCCCACAGCATCAGCCCCAAGACCCCATTTCTTAAATCTGCAATTTAATATGCAATTCCAATTTTTTAATGTGCAGGCAAAGCTCAACATTTCTGCAAGACAAATAACATCAGTTTATGGCTCATGGCTCTAGCATTTACATGTTTACTATTTTTCTTAAAAAGATCCAGATGAGTATATTTCAAAAGAAATGAGATCATTCTATTAAAAATATACCTGAACTCCCATGTTTATTGTAGTGCTCTTCACAATAGCAAGATATAGAATAAACTTAAATGTACATTACCAGATAAGTGGATAAAGAATTATTCTTAAGTGCTGAAACTTAACTGAAAAGTGATCGCTGTTAAATATAAGAGTGGAAATAAGAGAGGGAAGAGATGTGTAATTCGGGACATGCTCAAGCTGACTTACCTCAAACGGTAGAGTTAGAAACATACCAGGGGATTCCAATTCAATCCCATCAAGGTGGCATGTACCAATGCCATCTCACTAGTCCCAGTGATCAATTTCTGTTCACAATTGATCATAATGATAGGACTAAGAACCAAAGGGATCACATAAACAAGAATAGTGTCTGCAAATACTAGCTGATAGAAAAAAAAAAAGGGAGAGAACAATCCAACATGGGAAGTGAGATACACAGCAGACCCATAGAATGGCAGATGTCTTAAACAGCACTCTGGCCTCAGAATCAGCCCTTAAGACATGTGGATCTGGCTGAAAACCCATGAGAGTATTTCAGGCATGGAAAGCCAAAACACTCTGGGGGAAAAAAAAAAAAAAAAAAAACCTAAATGAAAGATCGCTGCGAGTGAGATCCCAGTGGAAAGAACGCGTCATCAAAGAAGGAGGTACCTTTCTCTGAAGGGAGGAGAGAACTTCCACTTTGACCATGGCCTTGTCTACATATGATCAGAGTCAGTGAACTCAGGGGGCTTCCATAGCCTTGGCAGCTCATGACAAGAGCCTAGGGTGATTACTGATGCCATAAACAAGAGTGTCAATTTGTTAAGTCAACAACAGGAGTCACTGTGCACTTACTCCTCATGTAGGATCTTTGTCCTTAGTGTGCTGTACATTGAGATTTAATGCTATAACTAGTACTCAAACAGTATTTTTCACTTTATGTTTCTGTGTGAGAGCAAACTGCTGAAATCTTTACTTAATGTATGCTAAACTGATCTGTATATAAAGAGAATCAAAAATGAATCTTGATGTGAATGGAAGGGGAGAGGGAGTGGGAAAGGGAGGGTTGTGGGTGGGAGGGACATTATGGGGGGAAGCCATTGTCATCCATAAGCTGTACTTTGGAAACTTATATTCATTAAATAAAAGTTTAAAAAAAAAAGAAAATGCAGTACATATTCACAATGGAATACTATCAGCCATAAAAAGGATGACATTCTGTAACTTTCAGCAAAATGGATGGATTTGGATTTGATGTCACTTCAAATATGCAAAATAGACAACCATAAATACTACACTTTATCCTACATGTGTTGAAGCTAAACAAGTCGATCTGAACACAAAATAATGATAATTGTAGGATGGTAAGTGTGTATGTTAGATTAAAGGAGGTTGAATAATGGGTACTAAATCAGATTTTGAAGGAATAAGTTCCTAGTGTTAAATAACAGAGTGGGATGGCTATAGTTCACAATAACCTATTAGATATTTTTTGAGCAAATAAAAAGAGGGGTTCTTATATGCTGTAATCATCAACTAACGGCAAAGATGGGAAAATGTTAATGACTGATTTTTACCAGCTCATGTGATGTACATTTGTTGAAATTTCACATTACACTTCATAATTATGTACAATTATTAGAAAACCATTTAATATTTAAGAAGATGAAAATGCTAACTAACCTGAGGTGTTCCCTTATCTTGTCATGTCCCATAAATATGTACAATTACAATACTTTAAAAAATGTTATTCTAAAATAATTTTTACAGAATTTATTTTAATTATTTGAGATGCAGAGTACAGAAGATGAGGGAAAGATAGCTAGAAAGGTCTTCCATCTGCTGGTTCACTCCCTAAATAGATGCAATGGTCAGAGATGGGCCAATTTAAAACCAGGAACCAGTAGATTCTTTGGGGTCTCCCATGCTGGTGCAGGGTCCAAGCACTCAAATCATCTTCTGTTGCATTCCCAGGCATAGCAGAGAGCTAGATCAGAAGAGGAGCAGCCAGGACATGAGCCAGAACACCTATGGGATGCTGGCACTACATGAGGAGGCTAAGCCAACTATACCATAGCATCAGCCCTTCTAAAATCATTTTTAAAAGAACTTTCTATTTGAGTAAATAGCCAAAATAAGCTTAAAATTATGGAGTGAGCATTTGTCCTAACAGCTGAGATGCCTGCATTCCATGGTGGAATGCTGAGTTTGAATCCCAACACTAACCCCTCATTTCAGTTTCCTGCTTAGGTGCACTCTAGGAAGCAGCAAGTGATGAAGCAAGTAGGTACCTAGATTGACTTCTCATCGGGTCCCAGCCTCACCTGGGCTATTGTAGGCATTTGAGGAGTGAACGCGTGTGTGGGAGATGTCTATCTCTCTTTCTGTTTGTATCTATTGGCTTGTTTCTCACTCTCAGACAAAAAATAATTTAAGAGGTACTTGCAATATTTACTATGATTCCACAATAAACATCTTGTGCTAATATTTTTGGATGCACAGATTTTTTAATGAAAATAATTAAAGAAATTACATAGATACTATTTACTTTGTGTGCATAAAATAAAAAGCTTTATGATAAAAATCATATATAGTATTTAAAAAGAAATATCAAAGCAGAAATAACCTTTCCATGTAATAAAGAACAGCAATACGCCGGCACACCGGGTTCTCTTCCTGGTCGGGGCGCCGGATTCTGTCCCGGTTGCCCCTCTTCCAGTCCAGCTCTCTGCTATGGCCAGGGAGTGCAGTGGAGGATGGCCCAGGTGCTTGGGCCCTGCACCCCATGGGAGACCAGGAAAAGCACCTGGCTCCTGGCTCCTGCCATCGGATCAGCGCGGTGCACCGGCTGCAGCGGCGGCCATTGGAGGGTGAACCAACGGCAAAGGAAGACCTTTCTCTCTGTCTCTCTCTCTCTCTCTCACTGTCCACTCTGCCTGTCAAAAAAAATAAAAATTAAAAAAAAAAGAGCAGCAATATCAAACCCATGAGAGTATTCATTGCTTCTACATTTCTATAGGCAAAATGTATGAAAAAGTTACAGATAAAAATGCTTTCAGGATAATCATTTGTTCTAGCATTAACACATAGGTTGGGATGTTTGAGTTCTATATCAGAGTTTGTGTTCCATATCTTGGGCTTGAGTCACATTTCCATTCTGAACTGTAGCTTCCTGTTAATGCACCCCTCAGGATGTGGCATGAGATGGCTCAAAAACTGGATTCCCTCAATCAAGTAGGATTCTGGATTGAATTCTAAGATCCCAATTAATCCTGGTCCAGCTCTGGCCATTGTGGGCATTTTATAAGAGAACCAGCAGATGGTGCTCTGTATGTTCATATTTCTCTGTCTTAAAATGTAAATTTAAAAATAATATTACTATTGATCTATTAAAACAATAGGCCTTTATCCTAACAAGGTTATTTGATATAGTATTATATATGTTTAAAATTAAACTGCATGAATGATTATTCTAGAATATTTATCACATCAAGTATATTTAATTACATTATTGCATCACATTTCAGAAGCAGAGGAAATGTGCAGAGACTAATTCAGTTTTCTACTTTTCAAAAGAAGTCTCTGTAGAGCCCAGTTTATGCAGGGGCATCCCCAAGCATCACTGAATCCAGCAGCAATGGAGAAAGGCATGGAGTACTCCATGGAAGAGAGTCCACCTGAAGTTCAGGAGGCACCACACACTGAGGGTTTGTGACAATCACCTTCCCCACCACCAATAAGGTCTTCTAGCACCTTGTACAGGAATTTCATGGGGATCTGAAGTGGGTTGTGATCAACTAGCTTGCTAGCCAGGAAGGGCCCACAAAAGCAGGTTGTGGACTAGTCAGAGTAAGCTGAGGAAAGGGCTCAAACAAAAAAAGTGTGGAAACCTGGGACTGGAGACCAACCTTCAACAGCTGCTGTGAGGGGAAATCTGTGAGGGATGCCTGAGTGTGCTCCAGGGCCTTGTCACTTCTAGAGGCAATGCATTTGAATCATCTGAGAGGTGCCCAGCTCCAATCTGTGGTTACCAATGATGCCCCTGCATGAGTCTCATATGCTGCCATATGAAGCTCAATGAAATAGTACATCTGATACAGTCCCACCCTGAACACTGTATCACCAGCTCCAGAGGGTAGTGAACAGAGCTGCATGATGTCATCCACTTGGATCCCTAGGCAGCTCTGCCCCCTTCCTGGATGTAGCCTTGCAGGCTGCAAGCAAAGGAGGGTTACTGTGCCTGACCTGAATAAACATGGTGGTGCTGGCAGGGAGCAGCTGAGAGACCTGCTGTAGCAAGTCAGTGCCATAGCCTTCAAGTGTTGGATCTGCCATGAAATGGCCCTGAGGATCATCTTGCAGTTTGAACCTCCAGCCCAGCTGCTGCCAGTGTTCTGTGGTGCCACTGCTCATGTAAGGGACAAGTTCTATGAATGAGTGTTTGTTGGAGTCTTCATCAGCAAGACCAAGTTCAAGGCCTCAGCCAGAAAGCAGGCACTTGTGTTCCAGTGCATCAGTCATGGTGCTTTCAAACTTCAGTGCTTCAGAAAGCTAACAGGTGCCCCTGATACTTGGACCATGTTCTCTGAAGCCCATGGTCCCCCTAACACCCCTGAATTGAGTGCAAATACTGTGCGCAGTAATACCAACTTGAAGGATCCCTGTTGCAGGTCCACCTATGACCTGGATTGTATGAATTGTGTCCTCAAGGCTGTGAGCACCAATTCCTGCCATTTGTACACCTCAGAGTAGATCTATAGCATTCTTGGCATTGTAACTGGGGAGCTCCCAGATGATCCTCTCCACTATGCATTGCATGGACTAAGCAGCACCATCTGTGGCAGCACACCCAGCCTCCAGCAGCTGTGCTTTGCTTTCCTCCATGTGGGCTTCTGGTCTTGCTCTCACACTAAGAATCCAGTCATGATGGACTCCCCTGTTTTGACTCTCTGAAACATTCTGGGAAGAGAGTTAAAGAAAATGGGTGTGGCTGTTGGAGACCAGCCCTGTGTAGTGCATTTGCATACTGGAGGCTAAGCTGAGACCAACTTCACAATCTCAACCTGGCTCCCAGCAACAAGGACTATAGGCCAACCCAGAGACCAACTGTGGCCTGCAGCCATCAGCCTGTTCAGAGGCAAGACAGCAGGAGAAGCTATGAGGAGAGATGCAGGTTGCAACAAAATAGCGGAAGGAGCTGGCCAAGGACCCAGTCAAGTGGGCAGCCTGGCTCAAGATGTTTCCTCCACAAGAGTGTTAAGCAGAACACTGTCCATGAGGGATGAACACTGCTGTTCCTACAGCCCCTGTAGTCTGCAGCTTCTGCTGATGTTACTGCCACTGACTTTCTAGAGACTCCATACCAATAACTCCCTGGGCCTGGGTCTGAGAGAATGTCAGGTGTAGACTGTGGTAATAGAGATGAGGCCTTAAAAAGTTAGAAAATGTAGAATGTTGAAGATTATTTAAATAATAGTATTACCAACTCAAAGCCAGGAGCCAGGGGTGTCTTCCAGGTCTCCCATGTGAGTGCAGGGACTAAAGAACTTGGGCCATCTTCTACTGCTTTCTGAGGCCACAGTAGAGAGCTGGATCAGAAGTAGAGCCACTGGGACTTGAACTGATGCCCATATGAGATGCAGGCACTGCAGGCTGTGACTTTATCTGCTACACCACAACACTGGTCCCTTGAATGCCATCTTTTAATGTAATACTGTCTGCAAGAATGGTGTGGCTTTGTCTTCAAAGCTGCCATTTTAGGAAATCACAAGTTATTTCATTAGGTTTATTGCATTTCATATATACTTTATCCAAGAGCACACACAGAGATTTCCTAACTATTTTTACTAAAATAATTTATCACTTATGGACAGAAAGGTAGCCCAGCACTGGAGGCCAAGATGGAAAAGATGTCCAGAGTCACCCTTACCTTCCCTTTGGTCCTGTGGTACACAGCAGTATCACCCCCATGTCAGCCTAATGACAAAACAGACACTTTACACACTAATCCACACTGGGTGAGAATGTCATAAGCCCAGATTCAGTATTTCTCTCTTATTCATAGCCTCCACTTCAAGGACCACATTGGGCTAGTTAACACAAACTGCCATTCTCTGTTTCTTTGGACACCAAGTAAAAAAAATTTTTTCAGGAAATCTTTCCAAATTCATACCAGCGTTTTTTTTTTTGTTTTTGTTTTTGTTTTTGTTTTTTTTTTTTTTTTTTTTTTTTTTTAACAGGCAGAGTGGACAGTGAGAGAGAGACAGAGAGAAAGGTCTTCCTTTGCCGTTGGTTCACCCTCCAATGGCTGCCGCGGCTGGCGCGCTGTGGCCTGTGCACCACGCTGATCCGAAGGCAGGAGCCAGGTGCTTCCTCCTGGTCTCCCATGGGGTGCAGGGCCCAAACACTTGGGCCATCCTCCACTGCACTCCCGGACCATAGCAGAGAGCTGGCCTGGAAGGGGGGCAACCGGGACAGAATCCGGCACCCCAACCAGGACTAGAACCCGGTGTGCTGGCACCGCTAGGTGGAGGATTAACCTATTGAGCCACGGCGCCAGCCAATACCAGCATCTTTTCTTATAATACAGTAAACAATGCTATTGTTTCTTATATTCCTCTATGTAGCATATTCATGAAAACATCATTTTATTCTCAAAACGTACTTATAAATGTGTACTATTAAACTAAAATTTTCTATGCTATGATTTGAGTTTATATATTCAGTGAACAAATAAGTATTAAAAACTATTATGAGACAAGTAATTTTCTGTTTCAGGCAAATAGGTATGGCCAATAATATTTTATATTAGCCAGAATAAGTCCTACTCTAAAACAAATTATACATTCCTTCATATAACATGTTGGGAGTTTTACTGTGGTTGTATCAATTACTACATCATACTGGAGAGTAAAGACACCTTCCCAAAACTGAGTCTTTGTATTTAGGAACATGCTATGTGCCTCTACTTATATCTGTCTTCTAAAATGTTTTGTCATTATTTATTTTTAAGTCCTCTTATTTTATACACACACACACACACACACACAGATCTTAGATTTAGTGGTTCTCTCTCCAAGTCCCAAGAACAGCTGGGCCTGGATCAGATCAAAGCCAGAGCCCAGAACTTCATTCAGGTCTCCCAAGTGGTGACAGGGACTCAAATACTTCTACCATCATGCACTGCCTCAAAGAGCATAGCACCAGTAAGCTGGATCAAAAGTAGAAGTGGGCTCAGTCCGAAGCACTGCAGTATCAGATGCAGGTATCATAAGCAGCACCATAATTTACTGCAACACATGGTTCACCTTGAAGTGTCATTTTAAGCCAAAATGCCAACACAGACACCATCAGAATTCAAATATAGAGCAGTTCTGTGTGAATTTATATAATAAAAATCTGGGTCATCTAGGTGACTGGCTTTTAACTAAAATCATAGAATTTATAGAAAACTTGAAATATTTTCTGAATATATATGAAAATATACTGGTGTTTTAAATTGTGATTCATTTGGTATGCCAGTGAAAACAGTAGAAGAAAATATGTAGCCAGTATGCCTCTCACAGGCGACGTCTTAATATTTAAATAATCATCTATATGAACTTCCAAAAGCCATGATTTCAGAAATCAATCAAATGTTGTTTTGCACATTATTTAACATCTAGGGAGGTTTTTCCAAATTGGGAAAATAGTTTATCAATATAAAACATGGTTTCAACTCTTAAGATAAATGAGATCATAAAAAAAAAACCCTGGAGTCAGGAAGGCTATTTGAATCTTATATTTTCAGATTGTTAACCTCTAAGGATAATAAAAAATAATGTAGAGTGAGGGCTACTGAAGGAAAGCAGAGCTGGTGATTTGAATCATTTGATTCAGTGGGGAAGGCAGATAAGAGGACTCAAGGAATCAATATTTGTCAGGTCTGCCTGTAACAACTCATAGCTTGAAAAGGCATGGGAGGGGCCGACGCTGAGGCTCACTTGGTTAATCTTCTGCATGCTGTGCTGGCATCCCATATGGGCACTGAGTTCTAGTCCCAGTTGCTCCTCTTCCACTCAGCTCTCTCCTGTGGCTCAGGAGGGCAGTGGAGGATGGCCCAAGTGCTTGGGCCCCTGCACCCACATAGGAGACCAGGAGGAAGCACCTGGCTCGGTGCAGCACAGGCTGTAGGGGCCACTTGGGGAGTGAACCAAAGAAAGGAAGACTTTTCTCTCTGTCTCTCACTGTCTATAACCTGTCAAATAAAAAAAAAATTAATTTTTTTTTTAAAAAGAAAAGGTATGAGGGAGGGGGAGAAGCTGTAATAAAACTATGGACTAGAAATGTGATAATCTCTCATTATAGGATTTCCAGAAAAGGAGATAGTCAATTAATTATAATTTTTAGAGAAACTCTTCAGGAATAAACCAATCATTAAAATTGCCAGTTTGTCAATTATCAGATGAAGAAGCAGCTTCATAAGTTTCACAGAAATATCAGGAGGTTGATAGCAAAAATAACATGGTTATTAAAATTTTTGCATAGGTGCCACAGAACATATTTTTATCACTAATTTCTGCTCATTCTTTACTTAGTTCCAGTAGCAGTTATATTTTTGTAATCTCAAAAATGTGATATGAATTCATCCTTAAATTTATAGTTTGTGGAATGAACCAGTTGATTCTGTCATTCTGGCTTTTAAATAAACAAGTGTCATGAACTGACAAAGAAGAGACAGGACATGGGAGCCTCCATGAGCAGATGGTGCAGCTGGATAGCTCTCAGCCAGCATTTTTTATTAGAACATATAAGAATTTTTCTAGCTATCAAGCATGTAGGCAAGGTTATACATCAACTTTATGGTGAGAAAAGTATCCAGTATGGTGATCCATGACAGAGAAGAAAATGGTGATGTATATCATCACAGACAGGTCTAGTCAGATGTTATAACAAGTTCCTGAAAAAAAACTAGGTATTAATTAAAGCCCATAATCCCCCTGCTGCTTCTACCACTGCATTTCATTGGGAGGATGTGCCCTCACCCTTCCTGCATAGGCAGAAACAGAACTGCAGCCATGTCCTTTTCCAGAGTAGTGTGTTCTCCTAAGAACATTAAGGCAGTATCCTCTACAAACAAGTTAATATATCTTTCTAAAAGTTGAATGGCACCAGGTAAAGGTGCCATCTGCAATGTTGGCATTATTTATAGTGTCAACTTATGTCCCATCTGCTCCACTTCCAATCCAGCACCCTGATGATGGCAGGAAAAATCAGCAGGTGATGATCAAACTGTTTGGGTGCCCTGAATCCCATCTGAGACAGTCCCAGAAGAATCTTCAGTCTCCAAACTTTGGACTAGCCCAGCCCCACTCATTTCAGCCTTCTTGGATGAGAAATATGTCTCAGTCTCTCTTTTCTGCTCTCTTCCTCTGGCTCCTATCCCCACTTCCTCTGCTATTGTAAATATTCCAAATAAACAAATCATTTAAAAAGGTGTGTTAACAGTTAATAGAAATGAATTCCATAGATGTTTAATATTTAAATGTGAAGTAATCTGACAACTATGCAGGAAACCAGAATGCAGAATGCAGATTATCTATTTTTTCCAACGTGAGTTGATGTTACAGCAAATAAGCTTCTATTGAAATGAGTCATTTTTCATTAACTTCAGCATCTATGTTAGCCTTTTTCCATCACAATGTGGCATAAAGAGGTATTTTTTTTAATTCTGTGATTTTTGTTATTAAATATTTGAGCACTAGATGCTACTGAGATGAGAGCTGTAGCATTTACAATTAAGAGTAAAAGGATTTGTAAAGGGTAACTGCCTATCTAGCATAACATCTTTTTAAAAAAAGATTTATATTTATTTATTTGAGAGGTAGAGAGAGAGGCAGAGACAGAGAGAAAGGTCTCCCATCCAATGGCTTATTTCTTATATGGCTGCAGCAGCTGGCACTGAGCTGAGCCAAGTTTCTTCAAGTCTCACATATGGATGCAGCAGCCCAAGCACTTGGAACATCTTCCACTGCTTTCCCAGGCCATAGCAGAGAGCTAGATTGTAAGAGGAGCAGCCAGGACTTGAACCAGTGCCCATATGGGATTCTGATGCCACAGGTGGAGGCTTATATGCTACAGAGCCAGATCCTAGCATAACTTTTTAAAGTAGCATCTATAATACACAGTAACTTCGTCTAGTTATAACTCATTATAGGAGAATATAGTATTTAAAAAGATGCTAATACCCCAAATGGGAAAACTCTGGAAAGACTTTTATTCAGCAACAAAATTGCTATTAGTTTAATGTGTTTTTACTCAAAATCCTACTGAACAGGTATTTTTATTTGTGCTTGGTTTGTCAAAAGTAGATGGCTAACACTTTAAGACTGAATTATAGCCACAAATTTAAGAACTCCTTTTGATTGTTAGGGAAACTATTTCAGAGACATGGACATAAATAAACTATAAAGAGTGGGAGGAAGCATCTTAAGTATAGGAACATTTTCACTTGATTTTTTTAAATTGCTGTGAAAAAGACAACCCTATGGCCATACACATGTAAGAAAGATATAGGAACATAATGACAATATCCTGTACATTTCTGATGTAAATTAAGTCATCACTGATTTTACTCAGAATGTGAGAGTTAATAGTTAGAAGGACACTAACATTGCCAAATTTTCTAAAGTTTTGGATGTGATCACCTGGAAGGTTTATTTTCATTTGGATTTCAATGGGACAATACCATGCATAATGGCAATAACCTAGTAGTTATATTTTATTTCTCTTATATACCTACCTCTTAGGAAAAACAAGTAGAGATTACTTTTACCTTGGAAAACTTTGAAGTATAAGGCTAATAAAAGCACAGAAATACTATCACATTGTATTTTCCAGTGATTTATCACAGCTATAAAATTGATTTCAGGCTTTGATTATATGCACAATGCTTGTGATTGATTTCTGAAAAGCGTCAAGCATCTAAATATACAACAAATCAAAAAGCTAAACCTATTTTTAGGAGATGTAATATCAATTATGCAACTTCTTGTTTTATCCCTACTCCTCTTCTTAATGACACCTTGGAATTACATATCTATCCTAATCTTTTACTTTTAATCAAGAGAGTGAAATTTATTTTTTCTTTTTCTGCATTTTTCATTTTCTTTGTTAATGTGGAGCTCTGTTTTCTCTTGCATCATTATCTGCTTCCCTATCTCAGGGCCTGTGGCAGGGTTGATTAAGAATTCTCTGTGTAGAGATGGGCTGTGATCCAGTCTCTTTATCTTTGACACTACCATGAATGTACATTGTTTGGGTCCCAGTTCCTGCTGTTAAAATCCTTTCTTGCACTTTAATGTGTGCAGGGGTTTTTTTGTTTTTGTTTTTGTTTTTAAGATTTATTTTATTTATTTGAAAGAATTAACACAGAGAGAGGAGAGGCAGAGAGAGAGAGAGAGAGAGAGAGATCTTCCATCTGCTTGTTCACTCCCCAGATGGCCGCAATGGCCAGAGCTGCACCAATCTGAAACCAGGAGCCAGGAGCTTCTGCCAGGTCTCCCACATGGGTACAGGGGCCCAAGGACTTGAGCCAACTTCTACTGTTTCCCCAAGCCATAGGAGAGAGCTGGATCAGAAGAGGAGCAGTCGGGACTAGAACTGGTGCCCATATGGGATGTCGGCGCTTTAAGCCATGGCTTTAACCCACTGTACGACAGCACTGGCCCCCAATATGTGCAGATTTCAAGATTTGGCTTTTAAAGTCTCTCTTAATTCTATCTGTTCCTTACTACTCTACCCATGTAGTAATCATTCACTGAAATGTATTGGGTTTCATTTAAGTTGAGTCAGCAATCTCCAAAGAATAATCCAGTAACTATCTGATAGTTCCAGAAAAAAATCTCATTGCAATAACAGATACCCTGCATTTTTATAATAATTAACATGGAGAATATCATGTATATGCAAAACTGTCAGAATTTTTTCTAATTCATTGTATTGTGACATTATTTATAATGACTATTATGTGGAGAACTAAATAGAATAATCTATTTGCATTTGAAGGAATTTAACCTAGTTCTAGTACTTTAGTTTTGGGTACATTCAATCTCTAATTTGAAAAAAATAAAGAGCATGGATACTTGTTGGCATTCATATTCCCAGATTTTCTCAGTAACTAAGGGCATAGCTAATAATAGGCAACAGGAAAAACTCTTCACCCAATACATCAGGGGTTGTGAACTTCATTCAGGGAATCCAGGATTCATTCTCTGTTCTTAACTCTGAAAATGTTTGTCATTCAAATAGAGCACAATGAGCACTAAATAGAGATTCATCTCATCCATCATGGCATCACATTGTTGTAAATTGTGCAAGTTTAAAATATCTAAAATATATACCTTCTAGCAAAACTTAAAGCATTTTTCAGTACCTAGTTATATTTAAAGCAACTCCTTTTAAAATGTATTATTCCTTTTATATATTTAAATATTTGAAAGTGAACAAATTTTATGTATTTCATACATACAGATTTAGGAGCATAGTTATATTTCTTATGCTAATCTCCCTCCTGTTCATGCCTCTACCTTCCTTCCCCCTCCATTTCTTATTCTTTCTTTTAATTATTATGATGATCTACTTTCCATTTATTTTATGCTTGTAAGATTAATCTAACATTAAATAAATAAGTTAACAAATAGCTACAAGAAAAAATAAAATGTGTTTTTCTGATATTTCTGCCATACTATTTTGTATATATACACCACAATATTATTTTTCTTTATTTTCACTTTTCATAATATATATGGAAAAACCTTTCTATGAATTACTCACATTTTATCTCATTCAAAAATTTTCAGGGGTTCTTTGCTAAACTCACTACATTTTAACTCTGATACAGCTCCCTGCTATGTCCTGGGAAAGCAGTAGAAGAATTCAAAGACCTTGGGCCCCTGAACCCATACAGGTGACCTGGAAGACAACTCCTGACTCCTGGCAATGGATTGGCCCAACTCCAGCCTTTGTGACCATTTAGGGAGTAAACCAATGAATGGAAGACCTCTCTCTCCCTCTGCTTCTCTGTAACTCTGCCTTTCAAAGAAACAAACAGTTAAAAAACATTCATATAACAATCAAGATAAGGAAATGAACACATAATTTTTGGCTTAACATATTCTTAAATAAAGCTTTATTTCTTCCCTCTCTTTTATATGTTCTGTTTATCATGTGAAATAATTATTATAATCACTATTGAACACATGGAATGCAGTGGACATTTCTTACCCTCATCTTACTTGAATTCTCAATAATATAAGACACTCTCTTAAACACTTGATTCTTCATGAAGCTGTTTTCTGTTTAATTTCTTAAATCCATCATTTATCTTTGGTTGTTCCCTCTGGGTCTCTTTCTCAAGGCAACATTTTCCTCCAAAATATTAACTGCAGGATATTCTCAATGCTGGAATGAAGATCTGATTCAATTCTCAGCCATTTCCTTCTATGCTTCCAATTCTCTACACTAAAAATTTCCCAACGTGTATATACAATCCAGCCTTCTATTCAGATGCTTCTATTTATTTTGATGCATAAGGGCTCTTTAGCCAGCAGGAATTTCAAAGTGCATATTTGAAGAAACAAGCAGGAATTTCAAATGTAGTGCACAAAAATAATTTTGAATTTCATTTTTTCTCATTAAAAATTTGAGGTTTTCTTGTATTTAAGGTCTAGAAAACTTAAAGTGTTTAAAATGAAATCAAGTTCTTTTATCTTTTTTTTTTTTCTTTTTTTGACAGGCACAGTGGACAGCAAGAGCAAGACAGAGAGAAAGGTCTTCCTTTTCCATTGGTTCACCCCCCAATGGCTGCTGCAGCCAGTGTGCTGTGGCCTGCACACCACACTGATCTGAAGCCAGGAGCCAGGTGCCTCTCCTGGTCTCCCATGTGGGTACAGGGCCCAAGGGCTTGGGCCATCCTCCACTGCCCTCCTGGGCCAGAGCAGAGAGCTGGACTGGAAGAGGAGCAACAGGGACAGAATCTGGCCCAACTGAGACTAGAACTTGGGGTGCCAGCACTGCAGGTGGAGGATTAGGCTATTGAGCCACGGCACCAGCCTAAGTTCTTTTATCTTTAATTATTAATTATTTTCCATTGAGCTGGCTGCACAAGTTAGAATTCATGTACTTACAGTTGGGACTTATCTTAGGACTTATCTCTCCCTCAAAATTCCATACCTAATGCAACAATATTCCTTTTGTTTTACTTGTTAAATATCTTGAAGTTTGACCTACTCTCATAACTTTTGAACTTGAATTGTATCAAGATGCTTCCTAATCATATCCAGTATTTTTTATCTTCAAATAAACCACCCAGTAGTGCATATTTTGTAGATGTGATTAACCTCTACCAT
This sequence comes from Oryctolagus cuniculus, assembly GCF_051225735.1. Lineage (NCBI taxonomy): Eukaryota > Metazoa > Chordata > Mammalia > Lagomorpha > Leporidae > Oryctolagus > Oryctolagus cuniculus. The sequence goes on from NC_142889.1 coordinate 17,770,103, forward strand.
CAACTAAGTAAGGGAGGTAATACTTTTTAATGCAAATTCCTCTATTAAGAACCCTGGCTAAAATAATAAAAAAAGCAGTAAAAATTATGAAATTAAATTAGTAATATTAATATCTACATGCTCTCTGAGAAAAGGAATGTAGTTATGATTAGAATATATATGGGCTCTATTCTTTAAGAATGAGTTTATGGGGCCAGCACTGGTTTTTGACTTTCTACCTACCACCTACATATATCTTTTATATCTTAGTTTAAGTCAGAATTTGCTAAGTGAAATGGAAGCCATCTTGCTTGTATTTTACATTGTGAGGTCGTCAGATTCCTTAAAGTTCTGTAAGTTGTCATGGGAACTTTCAAGTACACAGTTTCTCAGAGAGACCTTAGGGTGGGGTAATCATTCACCAGGTAATATATTTTGTACATTTTATGGAAGTTTATGGGACTGTAAATTTCCTTTTAATTGTGAAAGCTAAAGAAGTTCAAGATTATTCTGGTAACTGTTATTGTCTTTGATATTCTTTTTCCTGAGTATTTTATTTTTAATGCATTATAATAATTTTGTTTATCACCAATTTTTCATGTCTTTTGTCAATCTATTATTTCTCCCTCTTAATCATAATATATTTTATTTCATGAAACAGCCAATAATTTTATGTTTCATCTTTCATATTACCTACCATTACCTGTGAATGTTTTTAATATCCTAGTCTAAATCTATCCTTCCATCGTGAACCTATAAACAAATTGAATTTTAAGTATTTTATCATGAACTCAAACAAAATTATTTAAGTTGTACAGACTACAATCATATCTATCTATTTTGAGAAATCTTGGAACCCTGAATAATTCACACTATCCAGGTAATGCATTTTTAAAGCCACATTTTCTTATTTTCTTTTTAAAAGTTTTGTACACTTATTTGAGAAAACTTTTCAATTGGCAAGAAACTTCATTGGCTATGATTACTGCCCAATCAGCTTTTCCATCACTGAGTATAAAAAAAAGAAGTTTTATAAGACACCATCCAAACTAGAAGGAGCACTAGAGGCTGAAGTTGGGCACCTTTTCCTCTGGACTGCTCTTAGTGATTGGTGCTGAAGATGAAGAATTCCTTAAAGAGCAACCCCAAAGGAAGGCTTTGGATATCTTGAGGGAAAGCAGGAGCAAGAGCTGAGAAAAATGCAGTTTCCTTACCAGACACTCGGGGTCTTGTCATTGTTGACTTCTACCACCCCCCCACCCAGAACTCTTACCAAAGTTTGGTTTAAGGGTCTCAAAGTTACAGGTTTACTGGAAAAGATAATAAATCAAGGACTGTTGAGAACTGCTCTCAAGCAGTCCTATCCTATTTTTAGCTGGAGAGGGGCAAGGGTCACCACTGACTGGCCCAAAGGAAGTTGAAACTCAAAATCGCACCATTCTGCTCACCTTAATCTCATCTATAAGAACTATCTCTGTAGACTCCTGCATTGTTTTTCCTCTGGGAAAGTGTTGATGGTTATTTCTCTATTCAACTGTGTAATTCTAAAAAAAAATCAAGTATTTATACCAAACAATCCAGCAATTTAGCCCCTAAGTAACTACCCATAACTACACTAATAAATTATAGACTTGCATATAAATTTCCTAGCAATATTATACTGTGAAGCCCAAAATTGGAAACAACTTAAATGTCCTTTAACTGGAGAATTGACATATAAAATGTAGTATGTTCCTAGTATGGAGTAACACTCAGCAAAAAAAGAATAAAATAACACAATCATTATGCATCTCAAAAACATTGTGATAAGTGAAAGAAATCAAATGCAAAGAATTACATATTGTATAATGAAATATATGATATTTCTAAAATGGCAAAACTATAATGCACAAGAGTTGTTGCCTGGTGCTTTGAAATGGAGTAGGGATTAACTTAAAAGGGCAAGGGAGGTCTTTTCAGGAGAATGGGAGTGTTCCAAAATTGGATGTGGTACTGGTTATATAAGATAAATTTAAGAAAAATGTATTAAAAGTCATAAAAATGCATACATGAGGTAGGTGACCATATGGTATGTAAATTATACAACAAAGCTGACAAAATATTTCAGAGTCCCCAAAAGCATTGGCTAAATGAGTTTCTTAATGACATGTTCTAAAATAAAACTAGAAAAGAATTAAATATGCATTTACTGATCATTTGAAATAAGTTGTAACACAATCTTAACCATTGGTACATTTTTAAAATTATCTCCTTCTTGCTATTGATATTATTTTCTTACATAATTTGATTTATTACCTTAATATTTTGCTTAGGATACCTATAGCTTGGCCTATGAAATGGATGCATTTAAATAACTTGATTTTATTTCATGTCCTGGTACCCTTACATCAACATCAATATAATATCAGTTTCCCAAAGGAAATTTTAAAATATTCTTTGTGTTTTCTACTCTGTGTAGGTATGGGAAATGTAAATTTATTTTTCTTCCTTAAAAGTGTGGAGTATTTTGTAAGTCTGGACATGAAATTTTGATTCTGTGGTTTCGTTTCTTGCTTGGTTCTTTGGAATTTTCAAAATGTGATTCAACTTTCTGGGTTTATATAGGGTTTTCCTTTTTTATGTTGTGCTTGTGTTTTATAAATTTGATTTTCAAAATATGGTGGATTTTGATCTTTGCAGTCAAATTTTTACTTTTAAGAATTTCAAACTTTTCTCCTAGTATCTCTATAAAACAATGATTCTGTTAAAAAAAAAAAAAGAAATAAGTTGTAATACTATAATTGTGGGAAAATTAGTTATATGAGGCAATTCAAAGATGGCACCCAAAGGAAGTAAGGTGGGTGGAATCCAAAGTTGTTTACCACTAAAACTAATTGGCAGCCGGTGACTCAGCTCAATAGGCTAATCCTCCTCCTTGCGGCGCCGGCACACTGGGTTCTAGTCCTGGTCGGGGAGCCAGATTCTACCCTGGTTTCCCCCCTTCCAGGCCAGCTCTCTGCTGTGGCCAGGGAGTGCAGTGGAGGATGGCCCAAGTGCTTGGGCCCTGCACCCCATGGGAAACCAGGAGAAGCACCTGGCTCCTGCCATAGGATCAGCACGGTGTGCTGGCTGCAGTGTGCCAGCCGCGGCGGCCATTGGAGGGTGAACCAATGGCAAAGGAAGACCTTTCTCTCTGTCTCTCTCTCTCACTATCCACTCTGCCTGTCAAAAAAAAAAAAACAAAAAACTAATTGGCTATGAAACATCAGGGGGAGTGGCAACAACTGATAATGAGGGTATAGACATGGCTAGTCCTATAGAAATTGCCCCATAAGGTGATCTTTGATTGGTTGTTCCTTATGCCCTGCCCCAATGACTGCAGTTTTGTGCTTTAAAAGGCTTTGTTACATGTGAAATAAACCAGTTCTTGCTACACTTGGCTCCCTGCTGCGTCTGATTGTCTCTGGGATCTGGAGGCTGGGGAACAGGTGAGCAGAGCACTTACCTTTCCTCAGGCCCAGTCTATCCTGTATGGGTGGACTAAGACCCTGCAATAATCTATAGCAAAAAAAAATTTTTTTTGAGAGGCAGAGTGGACAGTGAGAGAGAGAGACAGAGAGAAAGGTCTTCCTTTGCCATTGGTTCACCCTCCAATGGCCGCCACGGCTGGTGTGCTGTGGCTGGCGCACCGTGCTGATCCTATGGCAGGAGCCAGGTGCTTCTCCTGGTCTCCCATGGGGTGCAGGGCCCAAGCACTTGGGCCATCCTCTACTGCACTCCTGGGCCAGAGCAGAGAGCTGGCCTGGAAGAGGGGCAACCAAGACAGAATCTGGTGCCCCGACCGGGACTAGAACCTTGTGTGCCAGCACCGCAAGGTGGAGGATTAGCCTAGTGAGCCATGGCACCAGCTCAGCAAAATATTTTTGTAAGTAACTACATTTTCTAAAATCACAAATATAAAAAATTAGGACAGTGGCATTGTTTTCTATTTTTGAAAATCTCTTTAATGTCTTGCTTAATAAAAAAAATTATCTGGACTCTCATAACTGCTTGTCCTTCAATCTTGGGTAATACTGTAAGTCACACTACCCCCTGGAAAAATATCCTGTAAACTCATAAAAGGACAAGAGGGCAGGGAGCAATTAATGACAAGGTTGACAGAACTATACTTTGAGAATCCTTATAGTGAGGGACTGTTTCCCACTCATTTGTTGGTTGAAGGTTTAGGTGGGGAAATGGATGTTTTAAAGGGGCAGACTTTCTGGGCTCCTGAACAACAGAGCTGCATCTTGTGTCTTGTTTGAGGGGCAGAGCTGATTCAGCCCCTGCACCACACAAAAGACCCATGAAATCATTTGGCCTGGCCTTAAGGCAGCCACAGGCAGGACTGGAAATTCAACAGACTAATTTTTAAGCTGATAATTTTCTATGGCCTGTGAATGATGTTTTAAATATCCAAATGGCCCCAGGCAGAAATAATTTCCCCACCCCTCTTAGACCCTGGAAACCAAGTGTGCTGCACACTAGGCATCTCATTGCCCTCCACAGGTGCTGTAGCTGTAGGGCCTTAAGGGACTGCATGTCCCACCATTCCCTTCTCCTCACCACAACCACAAGCTACAGTGTAAAATTCTCATCCTGGAATTATGTTGTGTTATCCAGGAAGATTCTATTGTAATTGCTTATCTTTGTGCAACCTAGAAGTATCATCTTTAATGAACATTAAGCTAAATCAGAGGTTCTCAAAATACAGTCCAGGGACCAGCACCAGAAGCAGCATCTTATAACTGATTTGAAATTCAAGCTCTCTGGCCCCACCCTCCTGAACAAAGCCTCTGCAGTTGAGGCTCAGCAATCTGTAGTCTAACAAGCCTTTCAGGTGATTCCAATGCACCAAATAGTTTAAGGCATTAGCCTTGAAGTTAAACTGAGCTGGATCTTTCCTTGGAAAGGAAACCCAGCACAGGTGATAAGGAAAACACTTTCATTCCCTTCCTATCTCCTCCCCTTCCTGTGTGAGTGGTTCTGGAGAGACAGTGGCAGTACAAGCTTTGAATCAGAAACACAAGTTTTTGTTATTCTGTTTCTCTGGAGATTCCTTATTAATCCATGGTGAATTAATTGCACTGATATATAAGAAAAGATATTTGATAAAATTCCTAAATATTATGAATTAAAACCAATTAATACTGGGACCAACGTTGAGGTAAAGCTGGTTGAGGTACTACTTGTGACTCTGGCAACCTAAATCAACTGTGGTTGAGTCCAAACTGCTCTATTTCTGATCCAATTCACTGCTAATATGCCTGGGAAGGAAACAGAAGATGGCTCAAGTACTTGGACACCCCCCAACCCAGGTGGGAGACCAGGTTAGAGTTCCAAGTTCCTGGCTGTGGCCAGGAACAGTCTCAGCCATTATAGCCATTTAGATACTGAACCAGTGGATGGAGGATCTACCTTTCTCTGTCATTTTTCCTGTAAAATGAATACTTTAAAAAGATAAAATTAATACATATAAACCCAACATTTACTTAATATTTAATTTATTTCAAATAATTTGCTAAAATAATGTTTATGGTTGCAGCCATTAGCTTCAAAGTCAGAAGATGAGATCAAATCATTACTATTATTTACCATTGTTTCTGATACTCACAATGAACATATTTAGAAAAGGAAACTTGTGGTATAAAATTATAAATGTTTCAAAACTGATTTTTGATCTAGAAAAACACTTTAAATCATACTTTGTTAAGATTTCTAGGAACAAAATAAGCAGTCAAAAATGGTCGTCATACATAAAGGGTAGAAATACTAATTAGATATAAATATTTTTAGCACACAATGTAGAATTTGGGGAGTGAACTGGCAGATGGAAGATTATCTCTCTCTCTCTCTCTCTCTCTCTCTCTCTCTCTCTCTCTGCCAGTCCTTCTCTCTGTGTGTAACTCTTCCAAATAAATGAATAAATATTTATATAAAAACTACAACACAGGAGGGGCTGGCATTGTGGCATAGCTGATTAAGTTGCCACCTACAACTCTTGCATTCGAAGAGGGATGGTTTGATTCCTAGGTGCTCCAGTTCTGATCCAGCTGTTAATATACCTGGGAAATCCACAAAAGATGACCCAAATACTTGGGTCCCTGAATGCATGTGGGAGACCTGGATGTAGTTTCAAGTACCTTTTTTTGGCCTGGTCCAACCCTAACTAGTATGGCCATTTGAGAAAGGAATCAGTAGATGGCATAACTCTCTCTCTGCCTCTCCAACTCCATCCCCTTCCTTCTCCCTCTCCCTGTAACTCCTTACCAAAAGTACTGTGAGATTAACTACAAAACTTGTTCTCAAACAGGACCTTGGATGTTTTGTGTGTGTGTGTGTGTATGTGTGTGTGTGTGCTGTGAGTGTGGGGACAAACTGTTGAGGAATGAATCAGTAGATTGAACATATCTCTTTCTGTCTCTCCATTCCTCCCAATTTCTGTATTTCTGCCTTTCAAACAAAAACAAATCTTAAAAAATAAAATAACCTGCACTAGATTCTTTTTCTCATATTCCTGACCTCATCCCTGAATCAAGCTCAGCTCCTCAAAACTATTAGACTGTCTTACTCTAACAAATCAAAAACAAACTTAACTGATTGTGTTTTAGTACTAGGTAACTCTTACCCTTGCAGAATGCTAAATATTTATTTCCAGGATTGCATTAAAACACTCCTCACTACATCATTTATGTGACAATAAAGATTGTTTCAGACACCATGACCCCCATTTAGCATAGTGTACCCTAAGTTACCACTCAAATCATGTAACATATGTTTTTCTATGGCAAGAGAAAGACCAAAGACCAAATTGTCTTATCTTAGATGACTACAATGTTTCATTACCATGCCAGATTCATCATTCATCTTGTTTGTGTATATTCCCTGAGAATAAATTTTATGTGTATTTTTCATTTTAATTAATAAATTCTTATAAATTTCCTGAAATGAAAACATAACAAGCAAAGGAATATTTTAGAAAACCACTTACAGGTGAAGTACTAATTTTCTTTGCTCTTAGAAATGTGTGCAGGTGCCAGAACCATACCTGGAAGAGAAAGTGAATGGAAGGAGTTAAAAGAAGTCTTTATCTGGTTTCCTTCTACATTGATCTATGAAAAAAAAGGATATGATAGAGTAAATAAAGAATAATTAAGACATTACCTGAGAAAACATCAACTTCACAGTGAAGGAATAAAACTTTAAACACAGAAATGCATAATAATATGCACCCACTTCTATTAAGTGGCAGAGATTAAACTGAAGTTATCATTGGTTCAATGAAAGCATTGTCTAATTTTTAAAATAATAATAGTAAAAAATAAAATATTAAGGGTTATTGTTCAAATAAATGAAGTTATCAAGGAGATAAGCAGGCCAGCACTGCGGCTCACTAGGCTAATCCTCCACCTTGTGGTGCTGGCACACTGGGTTCTAGTCCCAGTCGGGGTGCCGGATTCTGTCCCAGTTGCCCCTCTTCCAGGCCAGCTCTCTGCTGTGGCCAGGGAGTGCAGTGGAGGATGGTCCAAGTGCTTGGGCCCTGCACCTGCATGGGAGACCAGGAGAAGCATCTGGCTCCTGCTTTTGGATCAGCACGGTGTGCCAGCAGCAGTGCCATGGCCATGGCAGCCATTGGAGGGTGAACCAACGACAAAGGAAGACCTTTCTCTGTCTCTCTCACTGTCCACTCTGCCTGTCAAAAAAAAAAAAAAAAGAGATAAGCATTATGTTGTAGCTAAAATGTATATTTACTGTAGTACGCTTTTCCAGTAATGATTCCAAATAACAACATTCCCTGTATTCATCCCTTCACAAGACCTTGTATTTCACCATTTCACTTGCTTTACCCATGAGATATTAATAAATGTGACAGAAACAGATAGTTTGTAAAAATATTTGCCTTCTCAGATTTTCCTTACTTGACACAATTATCTTCTGCAAAACCCTGGGTCCTGCCTGTAGAAGAGGTAGAATCTAGCCAAGATTCACCAAAATCACCATTTGAGTGACTGCTCCAATCTTGATTCAATTCCAGTTTCCTGCAAAAGCACACCCTGAAGAAAATCACCTGAAAAGCAATGTCGCAAATAGGTGTTAGCCTTTGAGCTGTGTTGGAGACTTGAATTGAGTTATTTTTTAAGTAAAATTACTTATTCAAAAAACAGATAAATCTTCTCTAAACCCAGATCTTCCAGTTTAAAGTCACCACAGATGTGTTGTGTCTATAGATATACTTACTGTGAACATGACATGTAATGGAAGGTGGGATCCATATGTTCTCTTGCCAAATAGAGTCTCCATGATTCAGACAGGACAGGGCACAACCTCTCAGCCACACACACACAGAGAACATATTCCTGGCAACAAGGTATCTAGAGAAAACACAAAAGAGGATGCCTTGCCTCCAAATAGGCTGTTTCACAACAATTCACTGTGTCATGACAGGGGAGAAGAAAATAGACCTGGATTCAAATAACACCAAATCTCTTTGCTCTTACTGAATCTTAAACTTTCTGTCATATTTCTTCACTTCCTGTATGTCTTTTGAATTTACTATAACAGCTTCTTGTTTAGATTTTAAGTAATTCTTATAAATTTTACTAAAAAAAAAGTGTCCCTACTGCTACTCACTGTCATGCTTAAATTCTATACATCACTCAATTTTAATGCTTATGAGCTTAGTTAATTAATGATTATATTTGTAATTGCCACATATGATAAATTTAGTTAATTTACTTATTTTTAGTTAAAAGAATTAAACTCAATCAAATATTAGTCTCAGAACTGATTCATGGTATAATTTATGTGTTCTGGAGGTTTTTCAGATGTTGATTATATTTGCCATTAAAATACAATTTTTAAAAATCCTGTGAAGGATAACTCCATGTGCACTAAACTGGTAAAATCCAGGGCATGTGTTGAAAAATACACATAATGGTAAATTTGGAAAAGCTGGTAAGTATTATAAATGGTTGGCAAGAGCTTAAAAACCCACAATGACTCACTATGTCACTATTTTATTATATATAAATACTGAGAAAATCAGAAGTATTTGTTAAAATTTCTACTACGATGCACTAGATTTATGATTTTCAGAATGTACTTCCCTATATATAATGTAGTTCTGTGCTAGCTTTGAGTAGCAGAAAGGCTTCTTTTGTTGTTTTTTAAAGATTTATTTTTTATTTGAGAGGTCAAGTTACAGACATAGAGAAGAAGAGATAGAAAGAGAGGTCTTTTAGCCACTGGTTCACCCCCAAAATGGCTACAACAGCTGGAGCTAAACAAATACAAAGCCAGGAGCTAGAAGCTTCCTCTGGGTCTCCCATATGGGTGCAGGGTCCCAAGCACTTTGGTCATCTTCCACTGCTTTCCCAGACAAATAGCAAAGAGCTGTATTGGAAGTGCAGCAACAATGACTGGAATCAGCACTCATATGGGATGATGGTGCTTCAGGTGAAGGTTTAACCTACTATGCCACAGCGTTGGCCCAGTGATAAATTTTAGGAAGACATCCTTCATGTAGATTAGTCTATAACATTATAAGGTAAGGTTTAGGTTTTATTTCCCACACATCAGTATTTATCTTTTGGCAACTATAAATATTGAATATTATGTATATGTATATATATGTACATGTTTTGTAGCTGCAGATTTTGTCATTCTTTCTAATTCTCTTTTTAATGCCTGCTATTATGCCATTTTATGGAAATTGTATTGATATTACCTGTACACAATGATCAGGCATTTCCATTGTAATATGTGTTTATGTGTGCAAGTTTTGTGTCTGTGTGTATATGAGTGCACAATTTTTGATAGATAGTTTCAAAAGTAATACTGTGAGAAATTTTAACACTCATTTCAAAATCTGTCCTCCCCAGAGATGGGTGTCTATGAGTCAGACCACAAGACCCCTCTAAGTGTTATGGACTGAAATGTGCTTTCCTAAAACTCACACATTAAAGTGCTAACCACCAACATGACTCTACCTGGAGAAAGTGCTTTTTAGCAGGCCAAATAATATCTTATGTGTGATGACCATCAGGAGAAAGATTTCTGGAAAAATCAAGCCAGTATGACCTTGATCTTGTATTTTCAAACTTCACAACTCTAAGAAGTAAATTTCCATGATATAAAACATATTATCTATGGACCTTTGTTAGCAAATTAATACAGCCTTATTTCTGCCAGCATTTCCTGCAGCCACCTAGAAGGTCCACACCATTATCAGGGAAACATAGAAGCTAAAACTATGACTTCAGATGGACAAACCTCTAGAAACACAAGAAAGATACCCTTCTCAATGACCCAGAAAAAATAAAAAATGTATCAAAGCCAAGGACAGTAGAAAAAAGTGAATAATAAAGATCACAGCAGAAATAAATAAGGAAGAAACTTGAGAAATTAAAATTAATAAAATTAAGAGCTAGTTCATTGAAAAGAAAAAAACAATTCTCAAGCTATAGTAAGAGAAACAGGAAATGATCCAAATGGATGAGATCAAAGAGAGGAAATAATATCTATTCAAACAGGAAAAAAAGAATTCACATTCATATTTCTGTTTGCAGATAGCATGATTTTATATGGAGAGAAACCTAAGAACATCATCAAGAAAATTCTGAAAATGATAAATGAACTTAGCAAAATTGATAATACAAAATAAAATCAGTTGCACTTTTGTACATAATAGTCAACTCAGTTGGGAAAAAAATTATAAGAACAAACATATTTACAATTGTCACAAGAAAATAAAATACCTCACAATAAATTTAATCCAGGATATGAAAGCCCTCTACAATAAAAGTCACAAAACAATGATGAAAGAAAATAAATATATAAACATTGGAAAGATGTCTAATGAACCTTGATTGAAACAATTTGTATGAGCTTTTATACTAACCAAAGTAATGTGCACCTTTGATGCAATTTGCCTTGAAACACCAATTAAATTATTCACAGAGGGAATAGCACTGGGGCACAATGGGTTACATTTCCACCTGCAATGCAAGAATCCCATAGCAGAATAATTGTTTAAATACTGTCAGCTCTAGTTTTGATCCAGCTCTCTGTTAATGTGATTGAGAAAGCGGAACAAGATGACCCAAGTACCTGAGTCTTTGCCACCAATGTGGGAGATGGAGATGGAGTTCCAGACTCTAGATTTGTCCTAGCTCAGCACCAGCCATTGTTTCCTTTAGGGAAGTGAACCAATAGATGAAAGATCTCTTTCACTCTCTGATTCTCTTTGTCACTCTGTCTTTCAAATAAATAAATCTTTTCAAAAAGAAAACCAATTCTTCACAGAACTAGAAAATAAAAAACTAAACTTCATTTGAAATCAGAAAGCCCCAAATTTCAAAGCCATCTTGAACAACATAATAAATCTGAAGGCACCACAATATCTAATTTCAAGACATTATAAAAGTAGTGTAAGCATTGGCATAATATCAGACACATAGTTCAATGGAACAGAACAGACATCTCAGAAATAAACCCACACTTCCACAAGCAACTTATCTTTAACAAAGGAATAAAAATACCCTGAAAAAAGAAGAATCTTTTTAAAAATCGTCCAGAGAAAACTGATTATCCATATGTAGAAGACTAAAAATAAAACCTAACACATCTTACACTATGTAAAAGTGAACTCATAGTAATTAAATACCTAAATAGAAGACCAAAAACTAAGTAAACATAGAGAAAGTGTAGAACATTGGCATAGAAACAGCTATTGTATAAGAATCCAAAAGCACAAGCAATAAAAATAAAAATAAATTTGATAATATCAAATAAGATGCTTCATACAAAAAAGTAATCATCAGAGCCAAGATACAACAAGCACAGTGGCAGAAAACACTTGAAAAATCTGAATATGACAAAGGATTTATATCCAGAATATATAGAGAATTGGAAAAACTCTAAACAAAAAAAATAGCACAGTTAAGAAATGGGCAAGGATCATAATAGACATTCTATCAGAAAAAAAAAATATAAATGGTCAAAACATGTGAATGTGCTCAATGTCACTAACCATCAGGGAAATGTAAATCAAAACACAATATGAGGATCCAAAACCTATAAGAGAATGCGATGCTCAGGTTTTTGTCTGTGCATTGAGTGGGTTTAGAAGATCCTATTCACCAGCAGAGAGAAGAATCTACATGTAGGCAAAGAAAATCTTACTCTTTTTCTAACAGGCTTATTTGAATCTTGACCAGTTCCTGTTAGCCTTGCCACAAACTTTCCAGTTTCACTAATTTCCATCTGCTAAACTCTAATTTAATCTCCTCTCTGTATAGTAGTCCTTCTATCTATTGAGGATACATTTTGTCTTGTTTTGTTTTATTCCTTCTGTCTCTTATTAAGTTCTTGCAAGGAATTGTGACCCTCAAAAGATCCATTCATTTATGCAGTCTTCAGTTTTCATTAGTGACTACATGCCAAGTAGTATGTTAAAGGCAAGGCATAGATCAGAGTTTGTGAAATCAAGAGGCTGCCATAGTCTTGGCAACTCATGACAAGAGCCTTGGGTGATTGCTGACATCATAAATAAGAGTGTCAATTGTTAAATCAACAATGGGAGTCACTGCACACCTACTCCCCATGTAGGATCTCTGTCCTTAATGTGTTGTACTATGCAAATTAATGGTGAAACTACTACTCAAACAGTACTTTTTAAACTTTCATTTAATAAATATAAATTTTCAAAGTACAACTTTTGGATTATAGTGGTTTTTTCCTTCCCCATAACTTCCCTCCCACCCACAACCCTCCCATCTCTGGCTCCCTCTCCCATTCCTTTCACATCAAGATTCATTTTCAATTATCTTTATATACAGAAGATCAATTTAGTATATGTTAAGTAAAGAGTTCATCAGTTTGCACCCACACAGAAATACAAAGTGTAATGTACTGTTTGAGTACTAGTTATAGCATTAATTTACATGTACAACACATTAAGTTTGGAGATCCTACATGAGGAGTAAGTGCACAGTGACTCCTGTTGTTGACTTAACAATTGACACTCTTGTTTATGGCATCAGTAATCTACCTAGGCTCTTGTCATTAGTTGCCAAGGCTATGGAAGCCCCCTGAGTTCACTGACTCTGATCATATTTAGACAAGGTCATAGTCAAAGTGGAAGTTCTCTCCTCCCTTCAGAGAAAGGTACCTCCTTCTTTGATGGCCCCATTATTTCCACTGGGATCTCACTCGCAGAGATATTTCATTTAGGTTTTTTTTTTTTTTTTTTTTTTTTTTTCCAGAGTGTCTTGGCTTTCCATGCCTAAAATACTCTCATGGGTTCTTCAGCCAGATCCGAATGCCTTAAGGGCTGATTCTGAGGCCAGAGTTTTTTAAAAAGTACTTTATACTTTGTGTTTCTGTGTGGGTGCAAGCTGTTGAAATCTTTACTTAATAAATACTAAGTTGATCTTCTGTATATGAAGATAATTGAAAATGAATCTTGATGAAGAATGGGATGGGAAAGGGAGTGAGAGATGGAATGGTTGCAGGTGGGAGGGAAGTTATGGGGGGAAAAGCCACTATAATCCAAAAGTTGTACTTTGGAAATTTATATTTATTAAATAAAAGTTGAAAAAAAGGCAAGGCACAGGCCAGAAACTAAGCAAAATTCACTCTGCTTAAAGCAGAGTTGGGGTCAGGAGCCATTCACTAAGACAAAGATGGAGAAGTAGGCAAAAGTGAGATAAAAAAGAGTCATGTAGCTTTCTTATTAGCATGAAGATATGAAGGTGGAATAAGGTGGCAGCTATTGTGTTTTACTTTCTGCTTGAGGAATTGATTGAAGCTGAGAGCAAGACCGGGAGCCATGTTAGATAAATATTGCAATTCCATTTGCGTAGGAGATAGCATATCTAAGGAAGGTGGCTAGTGGAATGAAGAGATTTGAGCAGGGAGATGGCAATTGGAATGAAGAGAATTGAGCAGTTAAGGAATAGAATCATCTAGTCATAAATGAATGGAAAAAGGAAAGAATTGATGATTCCCAAATATTTGCCTTTTAGAGTAGTTTGAATGTTAGTGACATATTCCAAGATAAGGATTACCAAAGTGGAAGAAAGTTTTACTTTTAATTTTGCTCATATTGATTTTGAGGAACCTGTAAAGGTTATAGTTGAGTTCCATGCTAAGGAGAAATGTAAATTTCTTTAGTATAATATAAAGTATGAATCATGAGGAGTAGAAGAAATTAGCCAGGCACTGCACATGTGTGTGAAGTGTGAAAACAACCACTGCAATGGTAAACATTTGAGCAATATAAATATTTAGTTTTAGGCAGGAGTGATGGCAAATGGACTCAAAAGAAGTAATCAGAAGTTCAGAGGAAAGCCAGATAGGATGTATGCTGAGAGAGGCAGTATTTGAGGAGGGAGCTTGGAAATGTGTCAGATGACGCCTTCTAATCCATTTCTTTATTCTTATTTGTTCTCTATCCCATTAACCTGCTTTACTTACATAATAAAATTTATTCTTAATGAACTTGTATTTTATATTTTCTTATTAGCATGTGATCATATTATTACTAAGAGAAAAAGGTTCTATATTCAGTGCATAAAAAAAGGGTTTGGTACATAGTAGAACTTTAATGAAGTGCTGAGTGAATGACATTCACTCAGCCAATGAGGAATTAAAAGCATAAATTGCGTTAACCAACATAGTAATTACTAATGACCTTGGAAAGAGCAATTTGAGAGGAATACTGGGAATAAAAATAAGCCTTCAATAAACTGAATGACAGAAAGAAAGGAAATTGGGTTTATGCCAACATTGAAGACTTTTTTGAAGAATTTAAATTGATATTGAGAGGGACTGGCACTGTGGCATAATGAGTTAAGCTGCCACCTGTGATGCCAGCATCCCATTGAGTACCAGTTTGAGTCTGGGCTACTTCACTTACAATTCAACTCCCTTCTAAGGCACCTGGGGAAGTAGCAGAAGATGAATCAAGGACCTGGACTACTGCCTCTTATGTGGGAGACATGAATAAACCCTGACTTAAACTTGTCTCAGCCCCAGCTGTTGTGACATTTGGGTAATGAGCCAGCAGATGAGAGATCTGCCTGTCTTTCCCTCTCCCTCTCTCTATAACTCTTCCTTTCAATTAAATAAATAAATATTAATAAACTGATAAAATAAGAAAGTCACTGTAATCCAAAAGCTGTACTTTGGAAATTTATATTTATTAAATTAAAGTTAAAAAATAAACTGATAAAAGAAAAAGACAATGGTATATCATCTTATTCCAAAAAGGTAAAAAATAATAAATGATAGAGAGGACATGGGAAAAGAAACCACCATACACTATGGGTGAAAATGCAAATTAGTACAGGTGTTATGGAGAACAGTATGGCCATTCCTCAAAAAACATAAAAGTGAATCTACCATGACATAGTTATCTTACTCTTGGCTATATAGTAGAAATAAATGAAATCAGCATAGCATACCAAAGAGACAATTTTTCTATAGTCACTACAATGCAGTTCACAGCAGCTATGATTTGGAACCAATCTAGCTGTCAATCAATGAAAAAGTGGACAAGGGAACATCATTTAGACACAAAAAGAATACAATGTTATATCCTGCAAAATGTAAAGAAGGAAGTCATAAAATTAACTGAAATAAGCCAGGACCAGAAACACAAATGTCACATGTTCCTTGTCATCTATGGAAGTGAAAAAAATAATGAATCTGACCATAGAATTGAGATTATTAGAGGTTGGGAAGGGTAGAGGCTAGGGATAGAGGGGGACTGAATAACAGACAGCAAAATACACTGAAGCAGAAGTAACTTTGGTGTTCCATAATACAATTTGATGACTACAGTTCACCACATTAGGTATTGTGTAAGGGACTGGAGGAGAGGAGCTAGTAGGCTCAAATTTATAAAGAGGAAATTGGAAACACAGCAGCCTAGCTTGATCAATTTCTATGTTGTATACATGTTCAAATATGCCACTACACCCTATAATAATATGACTAGTAAAAATTAATCAAAAGTTATTTTTTTTGACAGGCAGAGTGGACAGTGAGGGAGAGACAGAAAGGTATTTGTTTTCCATTGGTTCACCCCCCCCCAATGGCCACTGCAGCTGGCGCACTGCGGCTGGCGCACCACGTTGATCCAAAGCCAGGAACCAGGTGCTTCCTCCTGGTTTCCCATGCAGGTGCAGGGCCCAAGCACTTGGGCCATCCTCCACTGCCTTTTCAGGCCACAACAGAGAGCTGGACTGGAAGAGGAGCAACTGGGACAGAATCCAGCACCCCAACCAAGACTAGAACCCAGGATGCCAGTGCCGCAGGCAGAGGATTAGCCTATTGAGCCACGGCACCAGCAAGGATCTACTTCTTAAACTAGTTGCTGGTGCCAACTAGTAACAGGGTCCAATGACTTCCCTGTACTACATAGGAAGGTAATATAAAAGTGCCTTCTTCTGGCGAGAATACGAATTGATACAAAGGGACAATTTCTTGCAATTGGTTAACCAAAGTCAGGAAGAGAGAACACATGGAGTCAATGGCAAGTTTGGTAGCTCAACCCTAATCCTGCAAAGAACTTAATCAATGGCTACAACCATTCCTGATATTGTATGAGGAGCAAAGTGATCTAATTTGGAAGATAGCTAAGAACGAAGTCTCCTGGCCTGCCTCTTGTGATGCCATCTTCAAGGGAAATGTTCACTATGATCATGATCATGATCATAGATCATGAACTTTTTGAAATGCCTTCATAAGAATATATATGCATGAGGCTAGTATTGTGGCATAATAGGATAATCACCATCTTTGAAGCTGGTATCCCTTATGGACAATAGTTCATGTTCCAGCTGCTCCACTTCTGCTCTAACTCCTGCTGATAAGCCTGGGAAAGCAGTGAAAGATGATCAAAATCCTTGGCTCTTACACCCACATGGGAGACCTGGGTGAAGCTCCTAAATCATGGCTTCAGCCTGGCCCATCCTTAGCCATTGCACCCACTTGGGTAGTGAATCAGCGGATGAAAATCTCTCTCTGCCTGTCTCTCTGCCTTATGAATGAAATGAAAATAAGTAAATAATTTTTTAATTTTTTTTATTTGACAGACAGTGAGAGAGAAAGAGAGAAAGGTCTTACTTCCATTGGTTCACCCCCCCAAATGGCCATTACAGCTGGCATGCTGCGCCATGGAGCAAAGCCAGGAGCCAGGGGCCAGGGGCTTCCTCCAGGTCTCCCACACGGGTGCAGGCACTCAAGCACTTGAGCCATCCTCCACTGCCTTCCCGGGCCACAGCAGAGAGCTGGACTGGAAGAGGAGCAGCTGGGACTAGAACCTGGTGTCCAAATTGGATGCCAGTGCCACAGGAAGAGGATTAGCCAAGTAAGCTATGGCACTGGTCCCAGTAAATAAAATTTTTAAAAGTGATATATATGCATGCATCTTTTTTTCTTTATAAAGGGGCATTTTTTTCTGTACTTTGCTTTACATATAAGCATTCTATCCCTAAATCATTTTTCTGGCCATAACATATTTAGTATTTCATTGTACAGATATACCATAATGTATTTTACCGATTACCTATCAATATTCATTTAGGTTGTCTATGTTGTATTCCTATCATAAACAGTATTACAAATAAATTGCATAATCTTTATATATTTGGCCAAATATATGTAAGATAACATCCTTTAGTTGAATCCTACCAAGAGACATTTGAATTTAAAGTATTTTGCATAGAAATCTGTTAAATTATCCTCCAAAGAGACTACTGCATTGCACTACTACCAATAAGAGTGAAAGTGCTTGTTTTCCCACACCTTCAACAAGTGTGTGTGATCAGACTCAGAATTCCTTCAGATGCTCCCAATTTCCCATTTCTTCTGACCTCTATCTTCAAGTTTTCTTTCCTTCTTTTCACTTCTCTGTTAAGATGGTCCTGCATTTATTTCCTCTGCATTTACCTTCTGCCATCCCTCATACTGCCAACCTCATTTTGCTGGTCTCAAACTCCCCTTAGGCCGGCGCTGCGGCTCACTAGGCTAATCCTCCGCCTAGCGGCGCCGGCACACCGGGTTCTAGTCCCGGTCGGGGCGCCGGATTCTGTCCCGGTTGCCCCTCTTCCAGGCCAGCCCTCTGCTGTGGCCAGGCAGTGCAGTGGAGGATGGCCCAGGTGCTTGGGCCCTGCACCCCATGGGAGACCAGGAGAAGCACCTGGCTCCTGGCTCCTGCCACCGGATCGGCGCGGTGCGCCGGCCGCAGCGCGCCTGCCGCGGCGGCCATTGGAGGGTGAACCAACGGCAAAGGAAGACCTTTCTCTCTGTCTCTCTCTCTCACTGTCCACTCTGCCTGTCAAAAAAAAAAAAAACAAAAAACAAAAAAAACAAAAACAAAAAAACTCCCCTTATACATTCCCTAAAGTTCAGCACAACTGATTAGAAAACAGGTGCTCTATCACTGGTCTTCCAATTTGCCAGCCTCCTGAACCAACAAAGAATGTTATTCAGGAAACATGGCAAAACTTAATCTGGGTCATATTATAAGAAATAACTTCCTATTGGTATAGCCATGAGGAAAAGTTTTCTAGAATAATTCTGTATTGGCTTTTGTTAAAATGAAATCTTGGCTGGTATAGTGAATGAAGCTGCCATGTGCAGTGCTGGCATCCCATATGGGCACCATTTTGAGTCCTGGCTGCTCCATTTCTGATCCAGCTCCCTGCTAATGAGCCTGAGAAAGCAGCAGAGGATGGCTCCAGTGCTTAGGCCCCTTCACCCACACGGGAGACCTGGATGAAGCTCCTGGTTCCTGGTTTCAGTCTATCCCAGCACTGGCTGTTGCAATCATTAAAGGGGCAAATCAGCAGATGGAGGATTTCTCTCCCTCCCTTTCCGTCTCTCCCTCCCCTGCCACTCTCTGTATGTGTGTGTGTGTGTGTGTGTGTGTGTGTGTGTGTGTGTGTCTGCCTATACTTCTGGCTTTCAACTAAATAAATAAACCTTTAAAAAAAGGACATGCAGGTAACTTTAAAAACAATGGAATTCTTTTCCTATATTCCATATTGGATGGGATTCCTGTCTTTTGAAAAATAGCTTGTGATTTTTATTCATTACACCTTCTTGGGAACTGGGGTGAGAGTAAGTAAAAACAGGGATGAAAGAAAGGGGAGAAAACAACCCTAAAAATACCACATTGTAAAGTAGGAACAAATGGGCAAGAAGGCTGAAGGTGAGGGGGGAAAAAAGTGAAATTCTTAAATCCTCAAAAAAAGAAAGGAATGAAGAAGGAAGTGTTACGTAGGGAAGTATGGCTATGTTCTTAAGATTGTATCTGTGAAATACATTGAATCTGTCCTGTATATATTAAATATATTAAATAGAAGTATTTAAAAATGAAAAGTTCTTTCCTTTATTGCATCACTACTGCCTCACTCCAGCACTCCAAACTCAGAATCCAAGGACAGGCATGGGTTGCAGGGTGGGTCTCAGTGGAAAAAACAATGCCAGCCCTATTTCTCTAACAGAAACCTCTGCATCCTGACTCCTGATCCAGCAAAGCTTTACCTACCAACCATAATCAACTTCATAAAATAACCCTTAGGACAAAGCCTCAGAGAAAAGCAATGACAGCACTATTTCTTTGCCTATGAAGCATCTTAGATAATAGCATGCTGTTGGGGCCAGCACTGTAGTGCAGTATATTAATACTCCACAGCATCCCATATGGGCAATGGCTCTAGTTCCAGCTCTCTGCTATGACCTGGGAAAGCAGTGGAAGATGGCCGAAGTGCTAGGGCCCCTGCACCTGTGTGGGAGACTGGGAAGAAGCTCTTGGCTTCTGGCTTTGGATCAGTGCAGCTCCAGTTTTTGTAGCCATTTGGGGAGTGAACCAGCAGAAGGAAGACCTTTCTCTCTGTCTCTCCCTCTCACTTTAACTCCAAGTCTCAAATAAATAAATAAAATTGTAAAAAAAAAAAAAAGAAGAAGAAAGAATAAAGAAGTTAGCATGCTGCTAAAGAAAGTAAGATTATGGTCAAGTTATGTATAAAGAATACAAGGATGCAAAGTCTGGAGGCAATTTGTTGTTTTATGAGCACCAAGAGTGAATTGCAGATGATAGAAGGTGATGCATCCCAAAATAGGAACTAAAGTAGGAAGTCCAGAAACCAGTGCTTAACAAGACTTTGAGATTTACAAGAGTAAATTTTTCTTAGTAGGTAAGACAAAACACATTGTTTATTTTTTGCAGTTTTAAGGATTTATTTTAATCAATTTGAAAGACAAAGTTACAGAGAGAGGTAGAGACAGAGGAGGGAGATAGAGAGATCTCCTATCCACTGGTTCACTCCCCATAATGGCTGCAATGGCTGAAACTGAGCTCATCCGAAGTCAGGAGCAAGGAACTTCCTTCAGGTCTCCCATGTGGGTGCAGGGATCTAAAGACTTAGGCCATCCTCTGCTGCTTTTTCAGGCACATGAGCAGGAAGCTGGATTGGAAGTGGAACAGTCCATGTGGGATGCCAGTGCTGCAGACAGAGGCTTTAACTCGCTGCACCACAATGCAAGCCCCATCATTTTTAATCTAATTATCTTTTTCATCTAATTTAAAAGGCATGGGGGGGGAAACAAAGGAGTTTCTTCCATTTGCTGGTATGTCCCCAAATGCCCACGATAGCTGGGAATGTGCCAGTCTGAATCCAGGATCCTGGCACTCCATCTAGGCCTGGGTAAGTTCAGCTGATTTTGAGAACACACAGTCCTAGGTGATACCTGCCTTTTATAAACACATGTTTCATTATAAAATAACACCAACTACTATAAACACATGTCTCATTATAAAATAACACCAACCTAGGCTTCTAGGACTTGAGAGAAAACTTTAAAATACCTCACAGATAAGAGCAAAGCATTAATCCAGAGACTGTTATGAGCCAACAGAAAGCAGAGTCAGTCATAGCAGTTCTGGGCCCTCTTGACCCTGGAGTGGGTAAACAAACTAGCTGATTCTAATTTAGGCTGGGTGAACAGACCAGTAGTCTGGCCAAAGATTGTGTCACCCATTCAGGAATCTGGACACAAAAGTGGCCTAAAAAGAATCATCAGGAGATGCACACAACAATAGAGCGCTAAGGGGGTAATAAATGTGCAGATTCTAACCCAAGACAGCAGAAAATGCCAATCTTCTCTTCTGTTGTAAAGTTTCCTTTATTTTAAAGGCCTTGGAAAACATATCTGTGGACAATTCATATGTAAGACACACATGGATTATTCATAATTGGTCTGTAAATATTAGCATTGTGTCATTGAGAAATGAACATCAACAAGTACCTCAGGGAGGGACACTTAAAGGGAATTACTTCAGTCTGCTTCCTAGGGAATTATGCATCCTACATGAATTCTTACAAAATGGCCCAATTGTTTTGGTCCCTGCCACTCCCATAGGGCAGGAGACTCAGAAGAAGCTCCTGGATTCAACTTGGCCCAGCCCTGACAATTATTGCCATTTAGGGAGTAAGCAAACAGATGAAAAATTCTCTCTCTCTCTCTCTCTCTCTCTCTCTCTCTCTCTCTCTCTCTGTTTCTCTCTCTCTCCCTCCCCTTCTCCCTCTCATCTCTCTCTTTTCTACCTGTAACTCTTTCAAATAAAAATATTTTTAAAAGAAATTATAGATATATAATAATTTTATCTCCCAATGAATAGTATAATGCTAATTGAAAGTGAGTTTAAACCAGTTTTAAATGTCTAATATAAGCTCTAGGAAAATTACCAAAAGAAAAATTTAGGAAACACTTATCTTTGATATCTTAATAAAATAGACAAAGTGAAATTCTAGCAAAACAACTGATATTTAGAATGGTGGGTAATAAGTTATTCATCATGTATAGGAGTACCTGTGTTTGAGTCTTTTAGAAGAAGACAATAGCAGTCAAATATCCCAGAAGCCAAGTGAGGAGGGACTCCCAAGATGAAATAGTTGGTGGTACC
This sequence comes from Oryctolagus cuniculus, assembly GCF_051225735.1. NCBI lineage: Eukaryota > Metazoa > Chordata > Mammalia > Lagomorpha > Leporidae > Oryctolagus > Oryctolagus cuniculus. The sequence goes on from NC_142889.1 coordinate 17,792,079, forward strand.
CTATACTACCAAGGATCCTCATTCTTAAACTTGTTGCCAATGCCAACTGGTAACAGAATCCAGAGAGCCCCCTTTACTACATAGGAGGGTAATACCAAGGTTCTTTCCTCTGGTGAGAATACAAATGGATACAAAGGGGCAATTTCTTACAATTGATCTTAACCAAAGTCAGGAAGAGAGATGAGCACATATCAAATGGAGTCAATAATAAGTCTCAGTTCCTCAACCGTAACCATTCAAAGAACTCAGTCAATGACTGTCAGCATTCCTGATGTTGCATGAGGAGCAAAGTAATCTAATTTGGAAGAGGGTTAAGAATGGAATCTCTTGGCCTGCTTTTATAGTGCCAGCTTGAAGGAAAAATTCTTATAGAAATGACCACAGAACTGGTTTAATGGAATTACACTGACAACTCACATCTGCTCTCTGTCCACTCCATTTTGTTCATTAAAAACAAAAAAACAAAAAAACAAAAAAAAAAAACAAAACAAGCACTTGACCATGTTTAAGTCTCCTCATTTAAAAAGAAAAAAAAAACACACTTTATTCATTCATTCATTTGAATGAGTGTACAAAAGGGGAAAATGCACAGACACTTTTTCCATCTGTTACATCTCTTCCCAAATGAAACAGGGCCATCTGAAGCCATGCTTCAGGATCTCTCATGTTGGTAGAAAGAATCTAAGCACTTTGACCATCATATGATGCTTCTCAATCTTGTACATTGGCAGGAAGCTAGACTGGAGTGATGACAGGACTAGATTCCATGTACTCCAACACATAAGGAAGACATCTCAAGTGGCTGCTTAACTCACTGCAACATAACACCCATCCCAAGGCTTTCATTTTTAAACTCTCTTAGCTGTGTAACTCCCAATGAGTCTTGGATTTTTAGATGTTGAAATTTAAAAATCCATCACTTAATTTTTTAAAACATATTCAGAAAGCTAATTTTATAAACAAAATAAGTTCTCCAGCAAACGTGACTATACTCCCATCCATTTAATGATTCAAAGAAAGCATAACCAGTTAATAACTGATTATGGATCCAGGGGAATCATTTTTCTGCAATAATTCATCACCTCAATTTTCAATTTTTAAATGCTAGATCTTTGTCCTTTCCCATAATACAGTCTTCCAAGATATCTTTCTTTTTTTTTTTAATTTGACAGGTAGACTTATAGACAGTGAGAGAAAGACAGAGAGAAAGGACTTCCTTTCATTGGATCACTCCCTTAATGGCTACCATAGCCAGCACTGCACTAATCTGAAGCCAGGAGCCGGATACTTCCTCCTGGTCTCCCATGCAGGTGCAGGGACCCAAGCACTTGGGCATCCTCCACTGCCTTCCCAGGCCACAGCAGAGAGCTGGACTGGAAGAGGAGCACCCTGGCTAGTACCTGGCATCCCAACTGAGACTAGAACCTGGGGTGCCAGTGCCACAGGCAGAGGATTAGCCAAGTGAGCCATGGTGGCAGCCCCAAGATATCTTTTTAAATTAGGTGTTATTTAAGAATATTTTTATGATTTATAGAAAATTACAAAGATGGGCCGGTGCCATGGCTCACTAGGCTAATCCTCCGCCTTGCGGCGCCGGCACACCGGGTTCTAGTTCCGGTCGGGGCGCCGGATTCTGTCCCGGTTGCCCCTCTTCCAGGCCAGCTCTCTGCCGTGGCCTGGGAGTGCAGTGGAGGATGGCCCAAGTGCTTGGGCCCTGCACCCCATGGGAGATCAGGATAAGCACCTGGCTCCTGTCATCGGATCAGTGCAGTGCGCCAGCCATTGGAGGGTGAACCAACAGCAAAGGAAGACCTTTCTCTCTGTCTCTCTCTCCCTGTTCACTCTGAATGTAAAAAAAAAAAAAAATTACAAAGATAAAACTGTTTAGAGATACCTCACACCCCAGTTTAATAGTGAAAACCCCAGTTTACACTATTACTAACATCTCATGGCACAATTATCACAATTAATGTGGTAATATTTACATACTATCTTCTTTTTTTTAAGATGTATTTTAATTTGAAAGGCAGATTTACAAGGAAGGAGAGAGGGAGAGGTCTTCCATCCACTAGTTCACTCCACAAAAATCAGCAATGCCTGGGGCTGAGACAAGCAAAAATCAAGAGCCCAGAACTCCATCTGGGTTCCCACATGGGTGGCAGGAACCCAAGCACTTGGACCATATTATGCTACTTACACAGGTACACTAGCAGGTAACTGGATTGGATGTGGAGCAGCTGGGATTTTAACCAACACTCAGGTGGGATTACTTGCATTGTAGATGGTGGCTTACATTGGGCCACAACACTGACTCTGATATTGACTCATCATTTCTAAAGTCTATATTTTATTTGAATTTCCTTTAATTGCATAAAATAATAATTTGAATTTCCATGATTACATTATATCCTTTATCTATTACAGAAACACCAAATTTCAATTTAAAATGAGAGTCTAGATGTTTGAATTATAAAAATATGTGGGGTGGGGGGCTGGAGCTGTGGCACAGTGGGTTAACGCCCTGGCCTGAAGCACCAGCATCGCACATGGGTGCCTGTTCTAGTCTCGGCTGCTCTGATCCAGCTCTCTGCTATGGCCAGGGAAAGCAGTAGAAGAGGGCCCAAGTCCTTGGGCCCCTGCACCCACATGGGAGACTTATATGGAGTTCCAGGCTCCAGGTTTTCAAATGGCCAAACCCTGTTCACTGTGGTCATTTGAGGAGTGAACCAGCAGATTCAAGATCCTCATCCTTCTGTCTCTCCCTCTTTCCCTGTAAATCTGCCTTTAAAATAAAATTTTTAATTCTTACAAAAAAAGGGGGGGGGCAGTAAAACAGGGCCACATCCAAATAACATCCAAATAACAGCAAGGCTAGAGTTGTGCTGTTTCAAGTGGGAAGTCTCCAGCTTACAGACACTGACATAAAAGACACACTCACAATATATTTCCAAATAACAGATGAGATGTTTACAAGACAGATTAATATGATGACTTCTATTGTAAAGTTACAGTGAGTATAAGCAGATCCCTTCTAGTACAGCCAGGTTAACCCAGTGCCTAATGCAAGGAGACAGCTTGAGGAGGAAGATGTGCTCACAAGGGGAGAGAGCTGAAAAGTCCCCATTACTCTTCTCAGCATCATAAAGAGAAGAGAAAAAAGCGTACTCATGTCTGTGGTAGTAAAGAGGATGGAAACATAAGAATTCCAGAAAAAGGGCGAGCAAAGCCCAGATACAGTTTTCTTAAGAAAATAAAATGAACTAACTCTCAGAATATAATGAGGGTTGAAAGACACCAGCAGTTCATCAATTCTCACCAGGATCCGGAAAAACTGCCCTGTCTACCCACAGCTCAACTGTTTCAAAACACACTTTCTATTAAATCATGCAGAAGATTGCAGGACTCAGGAATCCAAGTCTCCAAGTGTCAAAGACAGGTTTAGTTCCCACTGTGGGCAGTTATAGCCCAACCAGGCACATAGAGAACATTAGAAAATCTTTTTCATAAGAGGGTCCATGAAATAGGAAGCTGTCACACAGGGCAACTATGTTTAGTGCTCAATATGAGCCCCAGAATAAGCACCCAGCAGACCTGTTACATCCCAAGAGAAATCAGCTTTCCAACCTTACCATCACAAGGAAAACACAGCTACTTGAAATGCTTTGTGGTGACTGATAACATCTCTGTCCTTCTCTGAAAAATAGCCTGATGTGGACAAGGGCTGAGAGTTATGAAAATAGAGTTACATGCAATCTACTAGATGTGAATCAATGGAAAAGCTAGAAAATAATACCAAGACCAGAGAAGCATATGAGGAATGCAAGAAATGAGGGATGGATCAGTTTCTTCAGCCCCTTTCCTCCATCAAATTACTGAGGAATGTAGTGGCATTTACTCCAGTGCCAAAGGGTTGGAAGTTGCCCAATGGGCCCAATGTGAGCCCATCAGAGTCTCTTTCAATGGCCAGCATCACACAAGAAGTAGTCTTCCAGGGAGAGAGGCCAAGTGGAGTCTTGGATCAAGGCAGTGACTATTGCCTGGCCATCATCCCCTTTGCAGACCAGCAGAAACAGCAAGAGAAAAAGGGAGGAAAGAAAGGGGAGAAAAAAATGGAAACCTCAAGTGGTGAAGACTCCATCTTTCTGGTTTACAGATACTCAGACAAGAGCCACCACAGGTTTTAGGAGCCACTGGGAAGCAGCAGCACATCATGGTCACTTGGAAAAGTCAACAGTCAGGTTCAGGTTGTCTATATATAGCTGACTTTGGTCTGTACATATTCCAGGTGAAATACACCTGAGTCAAGAAAAGAAAATGACTTATAAAAACCTTCAAATACAATATTCCATGGGAAATGAACTTTGCACACCCAAGTCATGCAATAGAGTAGCTGGTGTATCTATATTTTAAAGCAGCACCACTCAAGGCAGGCCTGATATTTAGAGACTAACTTTAAGCAATGCATTTCCCTCACATATGCATCCTCTCATCAATTTCCCCAACAAGGGCCAGGCAGTGAATATTCCCCACATCAAGCACACCTAGAAGATAACATCCATACATATGAGCCTGTACAAATTGCACACATGAATACCTCGTGCACATTGGCCAAAAACATGCATCTCCACATGCTATCTAAGACTGTTTACAGAAACAGGCTCTCTGTGAGCCAACAGCAGCAACACTAATTTTGATGCACATAACTCTCTCATTGCACAAGATTCCCATTTGTCTTTTCTGAGAATGAATAAAGTCACTTCAACAATTTGCCTGGCATCTCTGACAGTATTTAGAGACATAATTGATGTCTTTGGCATGTGTTCTTTAGAAATGTCTCTCTTCCACAGGATTGGTAATCGTAATTATTCATTCACTCTTAAACAGATTTGTAACTGCCTTGGATTTGTCATTAATATTTTTGCAGGGGTGGGAATATTTTCTCTGCCAAGGCCATTTGGATATTTATAACATCATCCATAAACCATACAAAATTACCAAATTAAAAATTTACATGCTATAGATTGCCTTGGCAGGGCCAGAAGAAATGATTTCATGGACCCTATATGGATCACAGGCTGGATGTTCCCCACCCCTGATTTAGAGCAAAATGTTAACTAAAGTTCTGACTTCTTTCAACTTGTTTATTGGCCAAGACAGAGCTGATGTCAAATAAAGGTCCCTAGAACCAGTTGGAGTTATAAGACATTTCTTTCAATTCCCTTGTAACTTTACAGTGTGCATTTTTATAGCCACTGATGCCACTTCAAAATGTCTATTGATGGGCTAGCATTGTGGCACACTGAGTTTGGCTGCCTCCTGCAGTGCAAATGTCCCATATGTGCACCAGTTCAAGTGTCAGATGCTCCACTTCCAATTTACTTACATACCTCAGAAAAGCAGCAAATGATGACTTGGGTCCCTGCCACCTACCTACATGGGAGTCTTTTTTTTCCCCCTTTGGACAGGCAGAGTTACAGAGAGAGACAGAGAGACAGAGAGAAAGGTTTTCCTTTTCCATTGGTTCACCCCTCAAATGGCCATTACAGCCAGCACGCTGCAGCCAGTGAGCTGTGCTGATCCGAAGGCAGGAGCCAGGTGCTTCCTCCTGGTCTCCCATGTGGGTGCAGGGCCCAAGCACTTTATCCATCCTCCACTGCCTTCCCAGGCCACAGCAGGGAGCTGGACTGGAAGAGGAGCAACCAGGACAGAATCCGGCACCCCAACCAAGAATAGAACTCGGGTGTCGGCGCCCCAGGCAGAGGATTAACCAAGTGAGCCATGGCACTGGCTGACAATACCATTCTAGCAGAACTCTTGAATCACTCACAGTTATGCATGTGAAAACCTCATCATACTGAAACTCAGTCAGCAATAGTTTTTAAGACCACATCTTCTGCTGTATTATGTAGACATCTCTGTGGGGAGAGAGTGAACTTTTTTTCCCCTCTTCTTTCTTACCCTTCTTCACAATAACAACTTCTATAGATGCTTCCACACACCACAGCCATTATGAAATTGTAGAAATAATATCCTTCCATGTCAAAAATGTCATCAGCTTAAACACAAAACCCAGAATAAGACAAGTAATGGGCCCTCTTAATTAAAACAGTATGGACTGTAAGATAACCAGTTTAGTGGATCATTGGGTGACTGTAAAGAACTGGGCAGAGAAAAAGTGTTAATTTTCTGTATTTATGTTTTTATAGTTCTACACTTTATGCAAATTCAGGTTAAACTAGCTCCAGTTATTGACCCACACAATAGATTTGCATTAACTTTAGTTCTCTTCTCACTCTGCAAAGTAGCAGATAATAACATCCTTGCTAACAGAGGAATGAAGGGCTGAAGACAGAAATCAAAAAGCAGTCAAATGAATCCTCAGCTATGTTTCCATGGCCTCAAATTCGATTGAAAAAAAGTCTGTTAACCAAACACAGAAGAGGGATCAATCCACAGAGCTACTACCCACCCTTCATGATGTTCGCTCTGAGAAAAACAGAACACACAGGGCCACAGCTGCCAGGTGTGTCCTCGAGGACCCCACCAGCTGATGAGGTGCTGGGGGGGCCCAGAGCAGATCCTGGTCTGATCCTCCTTCCCCACCCTTTTGCAGCCTAGGGTTCCCTGCTGAGGGCCACAATGCCTTGCCCTGCCCCTGCCAGAACTGCCCAGGGATACAGGCAGAGGCCCTGACAGAAGGCATTTTGTGACCCACCTAAAGTGGAAAATGGGATTATTTAAATATAGAAAATGGAAGCCTCATTGCCTTCCCTCACTGTCCTCTCACCTGCCCTACTTGTGCAGTTTCCCTGATCGGTGTTCTGTCTCTTGTAACCACTAAATAAAACACATCAAGGAAAGTTTGGGCAAGGTAGCCCGCCATATTGCTTGTGCCCTGGGAGCCTGGGAAGCAGTAGTGTAAGACAAGGTAGCCCAGCTCTCAGCCCTGCTCTTGCTGTGGAAACCTGCCAGGATCATTGAGAAACAAGGGAGCGGCCAGCAGCCAGCTGCCCTCCCTCCCAGCCCTCTCCCATACATGCATTCCCTCACTTCCTGTTTTCCATACTTGCCTTGGAAAGTCCCAGAGGCACATTCCCTTTCTTTAGGACACACGAGGAGCAAAGCAGAGTGTAGTACAGAAAAGGGCCCCCACACGTGGGACCCACAGGTGGCAGATGAAGAGGCACAGTAGTAGCGGGTGGCAGGATCTAGGTGTATGCTCGCAAACTCCCAGATATTGCACGTGTGGAGCCAGAGAGGCAGTGAAAGCTGGAGAAGGAGCAGCCTGCCCTCTCCGGGCTGACTCTGATCAGTGAATGAGCTTTCTGTTCCCAGTTCAAAGCCTCAAGGGCAGGCCCTTGCAAGTGAAAATTCTCCCACATTCACATGCAAAGTCATTCAGAATACCTCAGGGCACCTATCATCTCTGGGAAATGGAGTCCAGGCCAGCATATATCTAGAGAGACCAGTTGGCCCTCCCCAGTTTCAGTCTGGGGCTACTGGAGACAGGCTGGAAATCAGAGGGTATTTGCTTTTGTTTTTATCCCTCCTTCCCTTCCTTCTCACCCCAAATCTTAAGGATCAGTTAGTTGGTGTTCTTCCTTTCCTGAACAAAAATCTTAAAGAGTGACATCCACTACTGTTAAATGAAACCCAAACTCTGGCTATTTCATGGACTCTGTCTTCTTCCAGAAAAGTCTTACTTGCTGTCTCTGGAAACGTCACTCAAATAATAAATGATTATGAATACAATATAACTTTTAGCAGAGTTGTGGAAAGCATAGTTTATCATCTAGATTTGAGAATAAAATTTTTGTGTTTTATTGATATTATATTTCTTTTCAAATCATTTTACACCATCTTTTAATTCACCAGGTACAGAAACAAACAAGGGAACTGGATTCAGAACTAGCATTGCTGAGTATCTTCTAGGAGCAAGGTTAGGGGATGAAAGGCCTAATATCATATCATTTATACCTTATATTAATTCTGGAGAGAGTATTATCAGGAGATTACAAAGAGGAAACTGAGATGCAAACAGTTCAGAATTTCTGCATGGTGATATTATTAAAAGGCCTAGGTTAGGCTGGTGCCCTGGCTCAATAGGCTAATCCTCTGCCTGTGGCACCAGCACCCTGGGTACTAGTCCCAGTTGGAGTGCTGGATTCTGTCCCAGTTGCTCCTCTTCCAGTCTAGCTCTCTGCTGTGGCCTGAGAGTGCAGTGGAGGATGGCCCAGGTCCTTGGGCCCTGCACCCACATGGGAGACCAGGAGGAAGCACCTGGCTCCTGACTTGGGATCAGCGTGGTGCACTGGCTGCAGCAGCCATTGAGGGGTGAACCAATGGAAAAGGAAGACCCTTCTCTCTGTCTCTCTCTCTCACTGTCCACTCTGCCTGTCAAAAAAAAAAAAAAAAAAAAAACTTAAAAAAAAGGTCTAGGTTAAAGGCCAACTAAAATCTAATACTGTTTTTTTAGTCTTAGGGCTCAGGTTGTAAAACTTCAGATTTCTCATCTGGAAATAAAAAAGTGAGAGAGAGGAAGAATACCTACAACAATAATCCACACTGTAAGGACCACAAAGGATTACAACTTGTCTAATAAAGGAAGGAGATTCAAAGTTGCTATTAGTCCATGGTCCTTTTTTCTTAGGTTTAATATCAAGATAGCATACAAATACTATGCATTCTTAGGCATATGTGTTTTTTTTTAATTTTTTATTTTTAACTATAAATGTAAATAAATAACTGGATGACTTGGAGTTCTATGTTTATGATTACTTCTGTCAATTTTAGTTCATGGGATTAGGGTTGCTGCTGGATTAGGAATGCTTAAATTTTTATCCATTGACTTCACACTAGTATTTACTGTTTCAGGCAATATCTTTCCTTAAATTCCTCTTAATTGCCAAATTGAAAATTTCATGAGGGCAAGAAACATATTTGCATTGATATTATAACTCAGCATCTTAAATTCAAAAACCCACAGAATTGTATAATTCAAAGCCAAATTTGGAATACCTCACTAATTCACAGTTCATGTGTCCACCAATCTCAGGTACAAAAAGCACAATGTAGCAGAAAATAAAAAAAAGCTTCCCCAAAGAGCCAAAATACACATTATAAGTGTTAGGAAACTGGTGCAGTTTTAGCCAGGTGGCCACATGGCTCAGCTACCTGAGCCAGGCTCCACCTCCATCCTAATGGGATTCACTGCTCCTGCTTCCCTGCCCACAAAGTTTTAAAAGGGCCTGTTCCTGAACACATGCTCTCTTGGCTCCTCTCCTCCTCTTGTCTCTCTTCTCCCTCCTCTCTGTCTCTCTCTCTTATAGTCTCCTTCTCTCTTTTTCCTTCACTGCCCCTTCAGTCCAGTCTGTAGGGTATTCCCCAATAAACCCTTTCCCTTACTCCAGTATTTGGTGTGTTTTGCGATGGCTAACATTAATATAAAACAATAAGGGACAAGTGGAGTCCTGCCACTGGCTCAGCACTATGGCTCTTAAATAAACTCACTCTGTATGGCTACTCTGGTGAGAGTGGATGGTAAAGAGAAGAAGAAAGCAACAGGTGTGAACAGTGAATAAGTGGAAAGGGCTCCAAACAGTGCTGCAGAGCTCTGTGGCCCCTAACTGAATATAATATGCAAGCAGGCATTATATTTCAATTTCTGGGAGACCGCCATTCTCTCAGTTGTCATGGAACTATAAGAACTGAATACAATCAGAGCATTCAAGGCCAACATCCACAATTCACTTAGTGATAATGGAGCACAGTAGCTTGGCTTCATGGGTGCAACTAAGTCTCACTCAGTTGCTATCTTTCTTTTTGGAGCCACTGAAACTGAAGAGCACATGAGGTCAGAATGGGTAGAGGAGCATGGTGTGTGAGGGTCTCATGATGGAGGGAGCTGAGCAGACAGAGGGGTTGGGGAGACAATCAAGAGCATCTAGCATTGTGGACATGAAAAGCAGAGGGAGGGAGACAGGGATGACTTGTCTGCATTAAGTCTGATAGTCTCCTGGGTATAACTGATACAACATGAATGATGTGAATATAATGCTTACCCTAAAGGCACTTACAGTCCTGGGGGACAGATTACTAGGACATAGATAAGCACAAAACAATGTGAAAAAAAGCTGTAGGTACACAATAGAATCACCTACATCATTTGAGGGTGCCATGCACATGTCAGGTAGGAACCATTGGGTTAAGGTCAGATCTCAAAGGTAACAGAGCCCAGAAAATACACCATTGTCTGAAGTGAAAATAGGCAAATGGTAGGCAGAGGCTTGGTAACTGAAGGCCAGAACATGCGTTACCAGTTGTGGAGGGGAGGGAGTTTCCAGGAGCAAGTTTTGTGGGGTCTCTTCCTCAGCTTAGTTTAGAAATAAAAAGCCAGGAAACAATTTACAAAGAGGCAAAAATTTTACTTGACAGAAAAGGAACTTTGATTGGCAAGGGACAGGAAAGCTGGTCCTAGAGGAGACCAGGAGGACTGCCTGAGCAGGACACTGGCTGTTAAGAAGTGCTCAGCATTTTTAAGTCATTACTGCTTTTTTTTTTTTTGCCATTGGGTCATTCAGTGGGGGTGCCCATTGGATGGGGGTTTCACATACTGTATACTGATTGGCTAGTGGTTCATGGAGATAGCAGGGGTCTCCTGGAGCTGGCCTTTCTCCCACTCAGGGGCTTAGCCTCCTCTTCTGCTGTCATAGTGGGTTTAAGCCTTGGCCCGAAGTGCCGGCATCCCATATGGGCTCCAGTTCGAGTCCCAGATTCTCCTCTTCCAATCTAGCTCTATGCTATGGCCTGGGATAGCAGTAGAAGATGGCCCAAGTCCTTGGGCCCCTGCACCCACAAGGGAGACCTGGAAGAAGCTCCTAGATCCTGGCTTTGGATCAGTGCAGCTCCGTCCATTGTGGCCATCTGGGGAGTGGACCAACAGATGAAAGACCTCTTCTCTGTCTCTCTCTCTCTTTGTAACTCTTTTAAATAAATAAAATAAATCTTGAAAATAACTAACTAACTAAATAAATAAAATCAAAAGGGTCACACAAGATAGCCGGGATCTCCTGGAACCATTCCAACTCTTTCCAGGGGTTCAACCCCTTCCCCTGCCAACTCTAGCTGAAAGATTGCACCTGCCCTGAAGGTGTGATTTAAGTCTGCAAGGTCACACATGCAGCACAGGAAGCTATTAGAGGGGGGATGCCAGTAGGTCTGGAGACAGGCTTTCCAGCCACAGCTGACAGCTTGCTTTTGAAGGACATTTTACCTATGTTTTGAGGGGTCCACAGACCCCCAGCCCCACTGACAGCCTCCACATGGATCCTGACTGACTAGAAATCTGTCAAACCCATCACTAACCTGGACAAGGCTGAGATCTCCTAGCTTCTCTGCTGGTCCTCAGTCTTTGCCAAGAGGCATAAATAAGAAAGAGAAGCTTCTCTGGCTTTGGCTGATGTGAGGGACTTTGGGAGCTCCCCAGATTTGAGGCCAGAATTGCTTTATCCTGAGGTTTCCTCCTTTATTTTCTTCTTAGTGTAAACTTCTCCTGCCACCAGATCTCCTACAGGCCCACACCAAAGGGCACGTGCTAATGACATGTTAAATGAACAGAATATTTAGGTGTCATCTAAATAGAAGATTCCTGAGTCAATAGTCACCTTGTGGGTGTACTGCAAGGTGAGAAAACTAAGAGGACTTTGATCATGATCAACCTTAGTGTCTGCCTCAAAAAGCAAATGCATAAATAAACAAACAAACAAATAAATCCCTTTCACAGATCAGAAGTGCCCAGCTTCCAACCTCCTGAGTACATGCTCCTGGAAAATGACAAGTCCCCTAAGACCAGAGGTGGGAAGGCACCATCTTGAAACTCTAGAAACTATTTGAGCAGAAAATGCCCCACCCCACTAGAACCCATTGCTCAAAGGATACAGCATAAACCTTAGAAGGTGGCCTCTTTGCACATTTGCCAACAGGGTAGGCCAGGCACAGAGGGAATGAAGGTGTGTCATGTGCTGTAACCTAGTGGTCAGAAGCACTGGACTAATGGTTGGAGAATTGCCATAGCAACAACATTATCAGGGGTCATGTGGCAGGGGCAGTCTGGGAAGGTGGGCTGGTCTCCTGACTCTATGTCCTTAGCCTTATGCTCCTCTGAACTTAGGGGAGCCTGAGTGCAAAAACCTAAGTGGGTGATATTGTGAGGCTGGTTAATGTATGCAGGTTGTGGGTCATAGTGCCAACAGTATGTGCAACAGTGGGTGCTGACCAATGCAGTCACCCACATGAATGATTATGTGAGGGTTTCACAGCATAAGAACAGGACATCATATTTCCCAAACTAGGGAGTGAGTGAAGCAGGCTAACTTCTTGTCTGAGACTACTAGAGAAGGGGAGGAGAGATTTGCAGGTTAGAAACAGAGCAAAGAGATAGCAGATAGCACATCCCTTTTGCTCCTTCCTCAGTATGCACACCCAAGATTAGCAGTTGACCTCTTCTTAAATCTGAGTCGGTGGTAATAGTGATGTTGGACATTGTAAATGAAGGACCCAATACAGCTATGTTTCTGCTTGTCTCCCTGCAAATGTTCCAGTAAATGATACTTCCTTAACACAAACATAGACATGAACATAGCTTGAGGCTTGACTGAGAGTTCTTGTAAAATATAAGTACACTGTGTGAATTTGCAAGATGATAAATGTGTGGCCCCTCATGGGGGTTTGAGTACTGTCATTAGGGCTGGATTTTGTCACTGGTGATTTGTACTGTTGTCTCTACTAGAGTCTCTGGCCACTTCCATGGAATTCACCCTTGTCAGACATTTCCTCAGGTTCCCAGTTAAAGGCATCAAACATGAATCCCTTTAGCTAGAGTGAAATCTATGTGAATTGCCATAGATTGCAATTGGCTATATTTTTATTATAGAATTTCTACCAGGGGCCTGTGCCATGATGCAGTAGGTTAATCCTCCACCTGCAGTTGCTAGCATCCCATATGGGCACTGGTTCTAGTCCCAGTTGCTCCACTTCCAGTCCAGCTCTCTGCTATGGTCTGGGAAAGCAGTAGAAGATGGTCCAAATCCTTGGGTCCCTGCACCCACCAGGGAGACCAAGAAAAAGTGCCTGGCTCCTGGCTTCAGATGGGCACAGCTCTGGTCTTTTCAGCCATTTGGTGGGTGGGTGAACCAATGGAAGGAAGACCTTTCTCTGTCTCTCCCTCTCACTGTAACTCTACCTCTCAAATAAAACAAATAAAATCTTTTTAAAAAGAATTTGTACCAGAAATTGCCTTAATCAAAGTCTGCTTTATTCTGACTTCATCATACACAGTGATGAAGCTAGGACAAAAAGATTTAGATCCATGTTGACCTCTCACCTAACAAGCAAGCCCTTGTTTCTCTGCCTTGCCAATACAGCCCCACCCTACCTTGATCAGCCCTGTCCTGCCTTGATTCTTGGACACAATGCTATAAAAATATGCCTACTATCAGCCTAAGATCTCTCTTACTCCTCCCAAGTTCTCTCTCCCTATTTCAACAGCTCAGCCTCGGAGTCCTGCCTCAGCTCACCCCTTCACAGTGCACACTGTTATCTCAAAGGAACTTTAAATCTAGCCCAAATTCTCCCTTTGTCTCACTAGCCCAGCTTTAGCTCAGACCTCCAAGCCCCTCCCAGTTGTTTTATGCTATATAAAACACTAGTCATTAAGGGAGGGGTTTCCCCTTTGCTGTGCATTCATTGGCAACTGTCTTAAATGCATTCATCTGGTAGTGAGCCATTCCTAGGCTTTATTCTAAATAAACCTGGTCTGGAAGTGACTTAATGCTTTCCCCTCTTTTCTGACACACAGCATATCTTGAGCAGGCTTGTGTTTGGAGATTAAAGTACCTCAACCTTTACCATTTAAAAGCCAATTTATAAACAGGGCTTGTAATGTCACTCCACTAATGTGTGCTTGTGCTCTTAGAAATCCTCTTAGTTGCTTTTTAAAAAAGACTTATTTTATTTATTTGAAAGAGTTACAGAGAGAAGTAGAGACAGAGAGAGGTCTTCCATTCACTGGTTCACTCCCAAATGGCTGCAATGGACAGAGCTGAACTAATCCAAAGCATGAGCCAGGAGCTTCTTCTGGGTCTCCCTTGCTGGTGCAGGGGTCCAAGGACTTGGGCCATCTTCTACTGCTTTCCCAGGCCATAGCAGAGAGTGGGATCAGCAGAGGAGCAGCCAGGACTTGAACTGATGTAGACACTGCAGGTTGGGGCTTTAACCCACTGTGCCAGGGCACCAGCCCCAGTCTTAGCTGCTTTTATTGGGAGATGGGTGTCAAGATAGGAGCTGCTGGGAAGGCATTGATAGGTTTCCTTTATGAATTCTGTGGGTTCTCAATAAATTTCAGAGCACTTTGGTGATTTAAGCCCTTCAGATTAAAAGCTCATTAATAATTCCTGCTCAAAAATGCTAAAAACAATCAGCTATCTAGATCACAGACGTTGGCTAAGTGTTTTCTCTCCCGATTGAAATTTCTATAGAGGACTTCATTTAAATTTTTTAGGAGTGAGGTTTTCAAGAAGAGAAGACAAAGAGCTACCATTTTTTCCTTGACCTAGCAGAACTTAGTTTTGAGAAGTAAGGGGAGTGTGGAACCCAGTGACTGTTGATGTCTACAGACGTGACTTCCTAGTGAATACTCCCATGATTTTCTACAGCTTTTCTATGTGAGTGAAATCAAGTGAGAAAGGACAGTATGCAAGCAAAATGACTCTGGCCATCAATTTGTTGTCCATAGCAGAGACTGGGGTGCATGAAGAGTCTTTAAAAATTCCATTAAAATGTCTATCAGTGGAAAAAAAACCTAGGTACTGATTTTTTAAAATGAAACAAAATTATCTTTTTATTAATTTCTCCTTTGAACTTTTTAAAGCCCATTTGGATATGGTTAGCTCAATGTGAGGTCTAGAGCACTTTAGACAACAAGAGCCATTGTTGTCTCTGAGGCTGCATCATGTGTTGATTGGGCTTATACATTCAGAGTATGGGAACTTAAGTGTGGCCACCGCACTTAGCCTGATAGAACAGTAGTAGTGAACATGGTAAGCTAGTACTGAGTCATTATATGCAAGACATGGCACTTAGCATTTCAAATGTGTTGTCCTACTTCATTCTTGTTTAAGCAGTAGGTTGCATTATCGTCATCATTTTAGAGGTGAGGAAGAACCAAGAGTGCCCAAGAAGCTGTTGCTAAGAAGAGGCCAAGCCAGCATTCAAACCTGGAAACATTCCTTAATGATGATGCTTAATTTTGGTTGGAGTTGTCATAGTCTGGCTAACTGTACATACTCTATATACTCTGTACACTGGATAAGGTTAAGAATTTTACAAGTCCTTGTACATGACCTAACTTGATGGGTCTAGAGAAGAATTTGATGTCCCAAGGGACTTTACATCCCACTTGAATGAAAAATCTGAGAATACTAGTACTTCCCATTTCAGTCAACTTTCAGGAGAGTGATGTATAGAGTTATTTAGCATTCTGTCTTCAAAGGAATGTTGTGGGGCCAGTGCTGTGGTGTAGAAGCTAAAGCCACCATCTGCAATGCTGGGGTCCCATATGGGCACCAGTTTGAGACCTGGCTGCTCCACTTCTGGAGCTCTCTGCTGTGGCCTGGGAGAGCAGTGGAGAATAGCCCAAGTCCTTGGACCCTTGCACCATGTGGGAGATCTGGAAGAAGCTCCTGACTCCTGGCTTTGGATCAGCCCAATGCCAGCCATTGCAGCCACTTGGGGAGTAAATCAGCAGACGGAAGACTTTCTCTCTGCTTCTGCCTCTCTGTAACTCTGCCTTTCAAATAAGTAAATCTTTAAAAAGAAAATGGATGTTGAACACTTTTGCTTGTCCTAGATATTCCATAGTAAAACACAAGGCAGCCTTTGTCTTTCCAGCAGAGGGATTTTGGCTTTATTTTTGGAGAGACTGTAAAGCAATGGGTGAAGCAAGTTCTGTGCTTGTGCAGGAAGCACAAGGAAGTATTTAATATAATTTTAAGCCTTAGCACCACTGAATCCCTATGAGCTCTCACTAGAATTAAAGGTATTTTGGACGGCTGGCCTGTGGTGCAGCAAGTTAAAGCCCTAGCCTTAAGCACCAGCATCCCATATGGGCACAAGTTCTAGTACTGGCTGCTCCTCTTCCAATCCAGCTCTCTGATGTGGCCTGGGATAGCAGTGGAGGATAGCCCAAGTCCTTGGGCCCCTGAACCCACATGGGAGACTTGGAAGAAGTTCCTGGCTCCTGGCTTCAGATCAGTGCAGTTCTGGCCATTGTGGCCACCTGGGGAGTGAACCAGCATAAGACTCTCTCTGTCTCTACCTCTCTATATAACTCTGTCTTTCAAATAAATAAATCTTTTAAAAAGGTACTTTGAGGACTCATATTAGTACAGAGCACATAGTCAATACAAAAGTGAGTGAGTGTTGTTAGTTCAGTGAGGCAGGAGAAAGCTAGAGAGAGAAATGACACTTGACATTGTCCACTCCATGCAGGTGGCAGTAGGCTATTTGGCTTTGAGCATTCTGTGGACTTCACTGGGTGCCATTCCCTCTACCTGAGATGGAAGCAGCCAGGTGCCCACTTGAAGCAACTCAGAGACAAGTCTTTGGGTTTGTTTCAATGATGCCATTTCTGTAATGAGCAGTGAAGTTTTGTGTTTGAAGACTAAAGTAGTGAGAAATTTAGGTCAGGGTTTAAAAGGGGCAATGACACAAAATTTCTGCCTTACCTTTATTTTTTTCTATTTTAGGAAATTTAAGTTATTTGTAAGTAAAACTTAGGCCATGATTTTTATGTTTAGTTAGGCCTCTGAGGATAAGACATCCTACAAATTTCAAAGAAAAATGTCAAAAGAAAATATTCTTTTTCACAGGTTCATGAAGGTTTTTGAGACTTTCAGCAATGCTCCCACTACTGCATTTGCTTTTTCTCTTTCTTTCCCTATTTAAAAAGTCCTGAAGTCCCTCAGGGCCTCTGGGGAGAGTGAGTCTGAAGGCAGCAAATGGAAAAGGGCTGTGGTCACCTGTACTCTCCAGTCCTTGTTCAGCCCCCAGCATGCCACCCCTAGTACAGGGGGTTCAGAAATTGCCTGAATGTCCAAAGTAAACTCCCCTGTGCTGGACATTGTTTTCACATTGGGAGAATGGAAGAGATTGAACAGAGATGCCCAGACTGAGACAGAAAACCTAGGGATGAATGGTTAGTAATAGAGCTGAGTGGAGAGCCTTGGCATGTTTCCCAGAAGTTTAATGTGGCTAATTGCCACCTAAGAAATGTTCAGACTTTCAACTTTCTCTCATTTGAGCTGCAGAGCTCCATCTACAGGTGAAGGTCAGTGGTGTTTTGAAAATGATCTGGGGGACTCAGAGCTGTAATAATGCATTAGGCACATAATCAGGGTCTTGAACTTCCAGTGATGAGTACTGTGGTCTAGAAGAGGGAGGCCAGAGACACGGGATATGGAAATGCTGAATGGACATTACTCAAGACTGGTTATAACAGGGTCACAGTGGATACAGTAGGAGAGGAGTAACAGGTTTTTTTTTTTTTTTAATCTTTACTTTCCTCCCCTACACTTTAGATGCATCTCTGTGTTAAATTCTACCATCTTTACAGATTGTAGCAGATCCCTTGCTTTGTATTTACTTTCAAGGGCAAGGAAAGTGCTAGGTTCCCACTTTTCTCCCAGTGGTGTTCCAGATTCCTGCTCTATATATTCAGTAGAAAGTTGAAGACTATGGCATTCATGCATCCTTGGTTACAATAGCATCATTCCTTCCCCAGAGGCATCACTTTTTTTTAAAAGCAATCTCACATTTATTAAAGAGATTTATTTATTTATTTGAAATACAGAGTTACAGAGAGGCAGAGGCAGAGAGACACAGAGAAATCTTCCATCAGTGGTTCACTCTCCAAATGACTGCAATGGCCAGAGATGAGCGGATCTGAAGGCAGGAGCCAGGAGCTTCTTCCAAGCCTTCCAGATGGGTGCAGGGGCACAAGGCCTTGGACTGTCTTCTACTGCTTTCCCAGGCCATAGCAGATAGATGCACTAGAAGTAGAGTAGCCAGAACTCAAACTGGCATCCAGATGGGTTGCCAGGACTGTGGGTGGCAGCTTTATCCACTCTGTCACAGCACTGACCCAGCATCATCACTTTTTAGCGACCAGGTTTGAGAACATGTGTGTCAAGCCACAGACTTATTCTTAGGTACCTGTCACATCATAGCTTCAACAAAGGTAAGGTAGGAAAAGGGGAAAGGAAGACAGCTGTGCTTCACGGGACCAGGAAGAGCTTTCTCAATGCATCCTGTCTTTTTGTGACTCTTCTGAAATCTCTGACTTAGGAGTTGGAGTTTGGATTCAGGATTCTACTGTGAAGAGACATCAAGGTCAGACCCAGAGGTCTCAGGAAAGAACTGTGTACATTGTTTCTATCTGCTCTCAGCTTTTAGGAATCTAAACATTTCCTTCTCTCCCATGCTGCCTCTATTTCCCTTCTATCTCTTTTATGATATGCTTCTTATTAAGGACTATTTCAGCAAATCTCCAAGATGATCCCCAGTGATCTTCATCAGTATTCACACCCTTTGCACACTCACTGAATCTGAGACAGCCCTGTAGAAACTGTAGTGTGTCATGGAAGTGATGACATATGACTTCTGAGGCACTTATAAAGATCACTCCCATCTGCCTTGGATTATTTCCTCCAGGGGAAATGCTGTAAGGATACTAAGGAAGCCCTGTGGAATGGTGCATGTTGTAGAAAATAGGCTGTAGCCAAAATCTAGTGACAACTTGTCAACCACGTGAATGAGTTATAAATGAGTCCATCAGCCTTAATCAAGCATTTAGATGATGACAGGTCCAGTGGGTGTCTGACTTCAGCCTCAGGAGAGAGCCTGCACACAGCTACTCAATCCTTTCCCACATTCCTAACTCACAGGAATGTGAATAACAACCAATGATCTAATGATTTTTTAAAAGCCACAGTTTGGAAATTTTTTAAAATATTTATTTATTTATTTGATGTCAGAGAGAGAGAGAGGTCCTCCATCTGATGGTTCACTCCCCAATTGGCCACAATGGGCAGAGCTGCATTGATCCAAAGCCAGGAGCCAGGAGCTGCTTCCTGGTCTCCCATGTGGGTGCAGGGGCCCAAGGGCCTGGGCCATCCTCCACTGCTATCACCAGGCCACAGCAGAGAGCTGGATCAGAAGTGGAGCAGCCAGGTCTCAAACTGGTGCCCATATGGGATGTGGGCACTCCAGGCCAGGGCGTTAACCTGCTGCACCCCAGCGCTGGCCCCTTGGGAAATTTCTTGATAGAAGCATTAGATAACACAAATTAGTATATTTTTTTTGTTGCTGGAAAGGAAAACCTCCTGGCTTGCATATTTCCCTTTAAGAGAAACTGTACTCAAATATATTTCATCTCATACAGTAGTATTCCTAGAAGCATGGAGTAGCAGCAGAGAGGCATGTGCACTATGATTCTGAGTGCTTAATGTTTACTTTGAGGGATAATGTGGGATATCTATGGCAGTTATTTTATTGTGAATGCCTTTGTGTGTCTAGCTCTAGGATTACAACTGCCCTGCAAGGCTACACCATTGGGATGCATAAACATATCACTGTGGGAGCTTCCTCCTTAGTAAGCAAAAAGGAGAGAGAGAGAGAGAGAGCGAGAGAGAGCGAGCGAGCACATGAGAGAGCTCTTTCATCCACTAGTTCACTCCCCCAAAGGCCACAATAGCTGGGATTGGGCCATATCAAAGCTAGGAATCAGTCACTTTACACAGGCCTCCCAGATGGATAGCAGAGGTCAAACATTTGGGCCATCCTCCACTGTCTTTCCAGGTACATTAGCAGGGAGCTAGAACTGAAATGGGCTAGTCAGGACTCAAACTGGTACCCAATTGAGATACTGGCACTGTGGGCTGTCTTAACACAATGTGGCTCAATATCAGACCCTGGGTTCATTTCTTGTGGTTGATTTTTTTAGGGGTCTCTAGAAAAGTAGCATACTGGAGAACAGCTCTGGGTGTAGCAGGTAGAGCAGCTGTGTGTGGAGTCCAGAATTCCATATGAGAGCCAGTTCATTATTTTGCTGCTCTACTTCCCATCCAGTTCCCTGCTAATGTGTCTGGGAAAGCAGTGGAGGATGGCCCAAGCACCTGGACACCTGCAACCATGTGGGAGACCAAGAAGAAGATTCTGGCTCCTCTCTTCAGACCAGCCCAGCTCTGGCCATTACAGTCATATGGGAAGTGAGCCAGCAGATGAAATATCTATCTCTATATGTAACAGAAGATATATAGCAGGGAGAGTTCAGGGGATACAGAAGGATCAGTTCCACATCAGTAGATACATTAAAAGAAAGTAGCGTATTTTACCTATAACAAAACACAACTTTTCCCTTTCACTTCACTTTTCCCTTTCTTCTCTTATTCTCCATTTAAGAGGTGGTTTGCCGCTGGGGTATTGCAGTAAGCACTTCCAAGGCATTGGAATACAGGATCTGGATAAGGAGAAGTGGGAGAAATGGAATAGCATTTGTAAGCTGCCCAAACCATATTTTTTCTGCTTCTTACTCCTGTCTGTGCTGTAAAGTCATCTGCTTTATCAAACTGCTAGTTTCTTTGCATGATGAGTGTGCCTTGTTGGTGGGTTAGGAATTTGATGAAGTAAGTTCTCCCAGTTTAGGAATCATGTATAAATAATCTTCATATGCCATTTTATTTAATTTATAGATATAGATTTCAGTGACTAAGCCTTAGTGGAACATGGGATTAAAACTGCACACATATCTATTGTGTATGATTCATTCTCACCTGAATTCTCATAATCACTTGATACTTCCATTACGGCATTTACTGTCTCTTGCTTCTTAGCACCTGCTTATATATGTATGTTATAAGCTTGAAGTGGGATATTAACTCAGATAATTACAGACCTTTAATCTATTCTCTTGAAGAGGTTTCCATCCATGTTCCAGAAGGTAAAGACTTATTGGCTTCTCAGTCTGAATATAGGCATTTTGCAGTTCTCTCTCTAGGATATTTACTTACTTATTTATTCATGTTTTTTTATTTAAATGCTTATGACATCACGTGGTTCATTTTCAAAGACCTGTATCACCAATTTCCTTCCTAGGTTTAGGCACCAAAATCTTCCAGATGCAAGCCAAGTTAGTCCATATATTTTACCAGGACCTGGGCCTGATTAAAGATTATTTCCAAGTGCCAGTGTTGTGGCATAGCAGGTTAAGCCACTACCTGTGAACTTGGCATCCCATGTAGGATAGTTTGAGCCCTGGTTGCTCCACTTCCTAATTCCCTGATAATGCACCTGTGAAAGCAGTTGAAGATGGCCCAAATCCCTAGTCCTCTGTCACCATGTAGGAGTCCTGGAAGAAGCTCCTCTCTTCTTGCTTTGGCCTGGCCAAGCCATGGCCATTGATGCCATTTGTGGAGTGAGCCAGTGACCCAGGCCAAAGCCAGGAGGTAGGAATGCCATTTGGGTTTCCCATTTGTGTGGCAGGTGTCCAAGGACTTGGGCCACATTGTGATGTATTCCCAGGTGCATTCACAAGGAGCTGTATTGAAAGCACAGCAGACAGACTCAAAGTGGCATTCTCATATGGGATGCTGGCATTGCAATCAGTGGCTTTACCTGTTATACCACAATGCCAGCTCTGCAGAAAAGATTCTTGACCTGATTTCAGATAATCAATCAATATAGAGCTGAAAGTGCCTGGAGTACTGAGTAATAACTTACACACATTTGTAATGAAGAGCAAGTCCTGTAAGATCCATTTAATTTCTTGTTGCAACAGTGATGGATTTGAATAGACTTAGGACCTGTAAGTGAAATGTATCTTGATCTCATTAAATCTCCACAATGCTGTGAACAAAAATGAGAATGTGACTTTGGGCTCAGACATCTGTTTGACTCCCATCAGATCATCTCAGGAAAGAAGTGGACAGTTTGAGAACTGAGTGTGACAGCTTTAAGTCATCTCATTTTCAGTCTTCTTTCAAGTTTGCAGGCAGTGAGGCTCAAATAGTATTCAGAGAAATCTTAGAATATGAGTGGGAGAAGTGAGTCCCAGATAGGACAGCATTGGTTAAGTTTTCATTAGAGCTTGTATGATTAGATGTGGTAAACAAAGCAAGTGCAGATAAAACGTAAAAAAAAAAAAAAAAGCAAGTGCAGAAATTGGAAAAGCTCAGGAGAGGAACAAAAATCATTAGAGCCAAAAATATGTGACTTAAATTTTTCCTATAAAAAGAAAACAAATTGAATACAGTTATAGTAACTAATTTCTTTTCTAGGTAAATAAACTTATCATGTGCAGAGAGAGAGAGAGAGAGAAAGGTCTTCCTTCCATTGGTTAACCCCCAAATGGCCACTACGGCCAGAACTATGCCGATCCAAAGCCAGGAGCCAGGTACTTCTCCTGGTCTCCCATGTGGGTACAGGGGAGAAAATGGAAAATTTACAGACTGAAAATGTTGAACTTTAGACTTTAAAAGATCTCCTCATACTACAAGTTTTGTAGGTGAGGAAGAATCGCTCTCCCAGGCTAGGAAGTAATGAAAAGGGCACATGAGGATAGACCCTGCTCAAAACTTCAGCCTTAATCCCATCACTGAGCTGGCTGGTCAGTCCTGAGAGGCCCAAGACCAGAACATGCCCTTGCTAGAGCAGGGCATCAGGAGCCTAAAATCCCTAACCCCATTGGATTTGTCTCTCCTTCTGTGAGCTTGTCTCCTCAACAGCCCCAAATCTTTTACCATTCTCTCACACAGAGCTCCACTAGATCAAGAATCAGCAACAAGACTGGAATGGCCCCACAGAGGCAGGGACCTGTTGATAAGAAGAGGCTTTCTGATGCTCATGTCCCCTTATCCAGGGCTGATTTACATAATTGAAAGTCACACACTGTTCAAGAAATTCAACAACAGTATCAACAATCCAGTTAAGGAATGGACAAAGGAATTGAACACGTATTTTTCAACAGAGGAAATTCAAATTGACACTTGAGAAAATGCTCAGGGTCACTAGCCATCAAGGAAGTGCAAATCAAAATCCCAATGAGGTTTTACTTCACCCCAGTTAGAATGGCTGCCATAAAGAAATCAACTAAATATAAATGCTTGTGAGAATGAGGGGAAAATGTACCCTAATCCACTGTTGGTGGGAATGTGAACTGGTGCAGCCACTATGGAAGACAGTATAGAGATATTTCAGAAATCTGAATATAGACCTGCCATGTGATCCAGCCATCCTACTCCTGGGAATTTACCCAAACCAAAACAAATCAGCATATGAAAGAGTTATTGGTCCATTCATATTCATTGCAGTTCACAATAGCTAAGATATGGAATAAACCCAGATGTCCATCAAATGTTAGCTGGATAAAGAAATTATAGTGTATATATACTCAGCAGTAAAAAAAATGAAATCCTGTCTTTTGCAACAAAATAGATGCAACTAGAAACCATTGTACTTGGTGAAACAAGCCAGTCCCCAAAAAACAGATGCCACATGTTTACTTTGATCTGAAATAACTCTCAGAATCCCTAAAATAATGTGGTGGAGTGAAATGGATGTTTTGAGATTCAATAATTCCTTATAGTCCATGTCTCTTCTGTTGAGAAACAGTGTTTGTTTTTTTTCTTCATACTATTTGTTGAACACTTCTACTTAGTGTAGAGTTAACTTTATGATGATTAATAAATTGAAATATATATTTGTAAAAAAATTAAGAGTGGAAATGGGAGAGGGAAGAGGAAGAAAGGCTGGAGTATGGGCAGGAGGGAGAGTAGGGTGGGAAGTATCACAATTTTCCTATATCTGTGTATATGAAATACATGAAACTCATATAAGTTAAATAAAATTTTTAAAAAAAGAAAGGCACACATCACAGGGGAAAGAATTGAGTCAGAGAAATTTATAAACTTAAGGATTTTCTCTATGCACAGTCCAACTTGTGTAAATATTCAAATTCTGGTGCCGGCTCACCTCCCTGTTGAGAAGTTGGCTTTTCTGCTGGAGATGATAAATACTAGCTAGGGTAAAGAGTTAGGAGACTCAGTGAAGATGTTCTGCCAGGGATCTGCCCTAAACAGGATCCACAGGACCCTGAGGAACAAGAGAAATTAGGACACTTTTGGAGTCTCCTACTGAAGGCAATGTGGCTACTAATCACCCTCCCAACAACTGCATTATCTGAGAGAGGTCCAGCAGGGCCCTGGGGAAATCACATCACCTTTTGCAGAGGTGGCAGGACTGCCTCAGAAAATCTGAAAAGCAGAGGTCTGAGGCCTGAGCAGTGCACTGGTTGTTTTTAAAGATTTATTTATTGATTTCAAAGGCAGAGTGACTGAAAGAGGGAGAGAGAGAAATATCTCCTGTCAACTGATGCACTATCAGACCACAATGGCCAGGATTGGACCAGGCCAAACCCAGGAGCCCAAAACTCCATTGAGGTCTCCTACATGGGTGTCAGTAGCCTAATGCTTGGACCTTCTTCCACTGCTTTCCCAGTCACATTAACAGGGAGCTAGGAAAGAACTAAAACAGCCAGGACATGAACCAGCATTGCCATATAAGATGCTGGCATTGCAACAGCTTTACATTGTACCTACAATATGGTTCCAAGGAAGTGGTCCTAAATATGTACTTCATACCTCAGAGTGCCCCACACATCTGGAGATAACTTCAATAATTGATTATATGCCCTGATGCTAACCGTACTTGTTCAAGATACTATTCAGTGTTTAACAACTAAGGAGTGCTGAGGAAAGAAGACAAAAAGATACAAAGATCAATTTCATGCAATTTCATCTGGCTTAAAGCAGATGACAACACAATGAGATTCTCCAGTTAGCCCCTGACCACATCTTCATCTCCCATGAGGGTCTCCAGGTAATCTAGTTAGATGTGATATAAAAAGAACATCAGGAGAGAGAGACAAAGAGGTTTTTGTAGCCCTTCACCTGTGGAACAGGGATAAAGATGTGAATCCATTCCATTCTGCTTCTGCCAGAATCTCCTGTTTCCATGTTAGAAAGGAACATTATCTAAGTTAATAGCATTAATAAACTGAATTAGGCAAAATTTAGATCCACATACCTATACATTGAGGGTTTATTGCAAATACAATAGTGCCTGAATGGAAAGGTTTCTTCTAAGTGTCCTCACTTGAATTAACTTGGAAGTTTCAGCACAAAGCTGAGCGGGACAAGTGGCTTCTGCCATTCCATTAAGAGTAGAATTAAAAGAGATGGATCCCTCAACATGGGAAGCAGGACACACAGCAGACTCATAGAATCACAAATGCCCTAAACAGCACTCTGGCCTCAGAATCAGCCCTCAAGGCATTTGGATCTGGCTAAAAAGCCCATGAGATAATTTCAGGCATGGAAAGCCAAGTCATTGCAGCAAAAAATAACCTAAATGAAAGATCTCTGTGAGTGAGATACCAGTGGAAAGAAGGAGCCATTAAAGAAGGAGGTACCTTTCTCTGAAGAGAGGTGAGAACTTCCACTTTGATTATGGCCTTATCTAAATAAGGTCAGAGTTGTGAACTCAAGAGGCTTCCATGGCCTTGGCAGCTCATGACAAGAGTCTTGGGTGATTATTGACATCATAAATAAGAGTGTCAATTGTTAAATCAACAACGGGAGTCACTGTGCACTTATTCCCCATGTAGAATCTCTGTCCTTAATGTGTTGTTCTATGAGAATTAATGGTAAAATTAGTCTTCAAACAGTAGTTTATACTTCATGTGTCTGTGAGTACAAATTGTGAAATCTTTACTTAGTATAGAGTTGATCTTCTGTATATAAAGATAATTAAAAATGAATCTTAATGAAGAATGGGATGGGAGAAGGAGTAGGAGGTGGGATGGTTTGGGGGTGGGAGGGTGAGTACAGGGGGAAGAACCTCTATAATACAAAAGTTGTACTTATGAAATTTGTATTTATCAAATAAAAGCTTTAATTTATATATGTATATGTATATGTGTGTGTGTGTGTGTGTGTGTGTATATATATAGGATATATATATAAAGGATGGATCCCTGGTCCCAGGTAAAGCAGTTTCCCTTGAAGGCAGAAGCTATAAAAATATACTTCTTGTAATCAATAAACTTTTAGGGTATGGATTGATTAGGACAAGCACATTCTCATGCAGTAATCCCATCCTACCTGTTAAAAAGTGGGGGGTAGGTCTGGGCTTTTACCATAGTGGTTAAGATGCTGCTTGGGATGCCTGCATTCAAATTTAAGTTCTGCTTCTGATTCCAGGTTCCTGCTCTTTTTTTTAGATTTGTTTTATTTATTTGAAAGAGAGAGTTACAGAGAGAGGTAGAAACAGAGAGAGAGGTCTTCTATCTGCTGGATCACTCCCCAAATGGCCACAATGCCTGGAGCTGTGCCAATCTGAAGCCAGGAGCCAGAAGCTTCTTCTGGGTCTTACACTTGGGTGCAGGGGCCCAAGGACTTGGGTCATCTTCTACTGCTACCCCAGGTCATAGCAGAGAGCTGGATCAAAAGAGGAGCAACCAGGACTAGAACCAGTGTCCAAATGGGATGCTGGCACTTCAGGCCAGGGCTTTAACCTGCTGCACCATGGTGCCGGCCCCAGGTTTCTGCTCTTGTGTACCCTAAGAGACAGCAGGTGATGGCTCAGGTAATCAAGTATCAGCCACACATATGAGACAACAAGATTGATTTTCCAGCTCCTACTTTTAGTATACCCCAGATCCAGCTGTTTCAGGGATTTTGTGAGTGAACCAGTAGTCTCTCTCTGCCTTTCAAATAAAAAGAAACAAAAGCTTTTTTAAAAATTCCAGGAATATGAGAATATAAATAAATTTATTATCTTAGGGCTCTCAACAATAAAATCAAGACATACATTCTAGAGTACATAATCCTTTACACTCTATTAGCTAATCTGCCCGGAGGCAGTAAGTTCTATGTAGTGCTGGATTTAAGGTAACTTTTCTGCATCCTATTTCATTCTGAATCCCAAGGGATATTTGCTTTTGCATGAGAGGAACCAAGAAGCAATGTACTGCTGGATTGCCTTACACAAAGGGTTTTAAATGTTCCCTACTATCTTCAAGAAAATCATGGGTTGAGATTTAAGGGAATTAAAATATACAGAATTGTTTTAAAGAATGCAGATAATATCCTGATAACCACTCCTACTAAGGAAAACCCTGATGAGAATATTATAATCTTGTTAAATTTTCTATCCAGTAAAAAATATTAACTGCCTAAGGAAATCACATAAATACCTACAGAAATGAAAAAAAAAATATATTGGAAGTTTTTTAATGGCCAGTAAAACTCCTCAACAACAACAACAACAAAGATGAAACATCAACCCATTTTTCCAAAAAATAGTGAAAAATTAAGAGGATTCCTAGAAATATCTGATTGTTGCCACATTTTTATGTTTAACTTGTACTTGATTTCTAAGCCTTATTATGATAAATTACAGGGAACAGAAATGGACCCTTTAAATGGAAAAAAAATGGATGACTAAACTTTCAATATATTTAAGAGCCTGCTTATGATTACACTGGCATTTGTTTCACCAGATTTGAATAAACTAAACTATTTTTATATCTTGAGAAGCAGAAAATAGCTGCAGCAGTATTCATGCAAATTTTGAGACCTTTAGAAACAGTGGTGTGCTGCTTCTCAAAGCATTCAGACATGAGGGCAAAAGCCCAGACCTCATATTTGTTACTTACCACTTAACTGAAGAAGCAGAGAAGCTGACTATGGGCCATTTATGGAACCTCCATCATGTTTTCAGTCTACTAGAGAATAATGGATATCTTGGTTATCAGAGAAGTACAAAATCAATCTGCTAATGGACTCTCCTCAGACTTCCTTAAAAACATGCTGATCCAAAGCCAGGAGCCAGATGCTTCTCCTGGTCTCCCATGCGGGTGCAGGGCCCAAGGACTTGGGCCATCCTCCACTGCCTTCCTGGGCCACAGCAGAGAGCTGGACTGGAAGAGAAGCAACTGGGACAGAATCTGGTGCCCCAACCAGGACTAGAACCTGGGGTGCCAGTGCTACAGGCAGAGGATTAGCCTAGTGAGCCATTGTGCTGGCTGAAAATAATTTATTTATAATTTGCCACATCACTGATTTCATCACAGGGCCTTTTGAAACTTCCTCCTGGTTTGATTGTCTCTTTCTCTTTATCTTTCCTTCTTTCTCTGTATATCTGCTTTCAAATCAATTAATAAATATTTTTAAAATTCTCCCTGGTTTCCCTTTCTCCCAATGTGCATAAATGGCAACATTTCAGTCCAGTTTGCAAAATTGGCTGCTTAAAATCCTGTTCTTAGCCAGTGCTTTCTTACTGTGCTAATGTTAATCAGCCATCCAGTTACTCAGTTACTTTGCCCTCATTCAAGAGCCTGTGGTGCTTATTACCAGAAATAATTTACCTCTTCATTTACTAAGTTGTGTAGAAGACTCACAGGTTGATGAGAGAATACCTCTGTTCACCTCCACTGGCCTCAGAAGGTTCTGGCACAGGAAAAATACTGAACTAACAAATAAATAATACCTTTTAAACCAATATTCTAGCAGGTTCCTCAAAATAAAAAAAAAGACCCATTTCTTCTCTTAAGGGCCCTTTTGCTTGCCTGCCTGCAAAAACAAAACCAATCTTCTCAACTCTGTTACCATCATTAACCACATGCAATTTTTTTTACTGTTTCTTTAAAAAGTAACCTCATAGTGGAAAGATACATGAAATTCATGGTCCCAAGGCCAAACAATCTGAAGCTATACAGATGCACAGCAAGAACAGAGATGAACCAAGGCCATTTCCCAAAACTCAAGCCTTCCTGAATGTCCCCCAGGTTCTGTTTCTGTTCCTATGGTAAGCCCTTCCCTGAACTACAGGGAGAGATGAGGTTTGGAGCAATAGCCATTACCTCAGTGCCTCTAAATTGGACTATAGAGAGAACTGAGTGACAGATGTCCTTCATTCAGTCCAATAATATTCACTTTGACACAGAATGGTTTATTTGTAAAATGAGTAACTTGAAAAAGCATTATCTAATAAGTAATGTGATCTGTGTTTTATTTTTAAAGTTTAAAAAGAATTAGACTTTCTGGCAAAGGAACATCTGTGCAAGAAGTTTCCTGATGTTAACCTCCTTTATTGAAGTATCATGTGAGAGCATTCACAGTAAGCTAAATGGTTTCAGTTGCTGATTTTTTTCTATTTTCTTTTAAGTATTATTTATTTGAAAGGCAGAGATGACAGAGACAGAGAGAGAAAGAGAGAGAGAGAGAGAGAGAGAGAGAGAGAATTTTTCATTTAATGGCTCACTCCCAAATGGCCACAACAGCCTGAGCTCAGCTGATCCAAAGCTAGGAGCCATGTTTTTTCCAGGTCTCCCATGAGGGTCCAGGGGCTGAAGCACTTGGGCTATCTTCCACTGTTTTTCCGGACATATTAGCAGGAAGTTGGATCAAAAGTGAAGCATCCAGGACTAAATTGGCACACACATGGGATGCTGGCACTGCAGACAGTGGCTTAACCCACTCTGTCATAGCACTGGCCCCTCAGTTGCTGATTTTGTTATTCTGGACAAGCAGTTGAGGCTGACAGAACAGAAGCAATATGCAGGCAAATCTTGTATTCTGATTCCAATGCTGGTATTGTGTGGCACACATCTGCCAGACCCTAGCACACAGATGGGCAGAAAGTCCCCAGCAGTGCATGCAGGGTTCTGATTTTGTCTTCTTCCTACCCACAACACACAGTTGCTTGTGGACTAGTATTTATATATGCTGCTGCCTCTTCTCCAACCTTACTGACATGAACAGACAGGGTAGAAATAGGTTTAGAGTAATTTTTAATTTTAAAAGCACAAAGCTGAAAGCAGAAAGTTTCCCTCAAGCAGGGCAGAGAGCTACCATTTCTTACATATTTCATCCAGAATCCAAGAACACAGTCAGCACCACAGGAATAGATGTTATAATACCCCATTACAGACAGCAAGGCTTCTGATCCACCAGTAAGACCGTCTTTGAAACTTTAGGAGTTAGTTTGACTTGTCACACTCGGTTGCAGCACCACCACAACCATGATGGGAGAATGGAAACAAAGTGCACAGCAGCAAAATGACAGGTGAAGGTGTAAGAATCTTAGTGTTGGGGTTAGAGAGAATCATGCCAAATATAAGACCTTGTTAAAAATCAAAATCCTGGGGCCGGCACTGTGGCGCAGTGGGTTAAAGCACTGGCCTGAAGCACCGGCATCCCATATTGGTGCCAGTTCAAGTCCCAGCTGCTCCTCTTCTGATTCAGCTCTCTACTGTGGACTGGGAAAGCAGTAGAAGATGGCCCAAGTCCTTAGGCCCCTGCACCCACATGGGAGACCTGGAGGAAGCTCCTGGCTCCTGGTTTCAAATCAGCTCTGGCTGTTGCAGCCATCTGGGGAGTGAACCAGCAGATGGAAGACCTCTGTCTCTACTTCTCTTTGTAACACTTTCTTTCAAATAAATAAAATAAATCTTTAAAAGAAAAAAACAAAGCCCCACCAGACTAGTCACCTTTCAACTTAACAACATCGCACTGTATGCAGAAACTGAAAGAGAAACAACATGCAGACTGTAATAAAGTTGATCCTTCTACCGATTCTGGGAGCAAGATCTGATCATTGCTGTTTTTCAGAGTAGTCGGAGACTCAGAAATTCAGGACACAGCTTGGACTTTTGCTCAGGTCTTTTTGCTTTTGACATGTATGGCCTCTCACTCTCCATTCTGCTGACCTCCCTATCATCTGAGTTCCCTAGTGCAGTCAATTTACTTATTAAAACTGCAAGCAACAGAGGAAGACATCTTAGAATTAAAGGCAGGTGCTACTGGTGTGTTTACTCTTTTTTTCCAAACATTATCCACAAGGAAAAGATAAAAGCAAAAAAAATGAGTGAAACTAAAGCAAAAACAAATCAGTACCTATTAGCCTATCCACAAAGAAGTGCCATAAGTTTATTTAAAAATAAAGAAGAGAAATCTGGAAACAGCATTCTGACCTTTCTTGTTTTCCCTCTTATGCAACCTATATTCTCTCTCACTCAACCATATACCTACTCTCTTCCGTGTAGCTCTCAGCTCTAACACCATCTGCCTGATTGCTTACTTAACCAGCAATCTCATAACTCACAAACTAAATCCTGGAAACTCGTTTAGATATCTCTCTCTGCGTGTGGGTAGCTGTGAGCCTGGGTAATTGAGGAGCTCACTGTATGGCCAGGTAAGGTAACTTGCTTAATAGAACAGCTACTATACTAGTTTTCTAGTGCTTCCCTAAAGAAGTACCACAAGCTGAGTTGCTTAAAACCACAGGAATGTATTGTCTTACAGTTTTGAATGCCAGCAGTCCAAAATCAAACTCAGTCTGAACACCTTTCTGAGGACTCTGAGGGAGAATCTATTCCATGTCTTTCCCCAAGCTTCTGAGGATAGCCAGGGGCTGTATCACTCCAGTCTCTGCTTCCATTACTGCATAGTCTTCTTTGTATTTCTGTTTGTTCTTTTTATAAGGACACTTGCCATTGTGGATCAGTGCTCACTCTACTGCAGTAGGACTTCATCCTAACTAATGCCATCTGCAACTCCTACTTCCAAATAAGGTCACACTCTGAGGTCCTGTGCAAAGGACTTAAACATATCTTTTTGGGGTACACATTTAACAAGTGCTGTGTGCCAGGTATGAGGGCCATGCCATCTCATTTGGTCCTAAAACTATAAAATTTGTAAGTGGCTCTCCACCCTGGTAGTGTACAGAAATGTTAGCAGAATGATTTTGCTCTAACATATCCATGCCTAGTCCCACAAACTAGGTTAAGGCACTGTCTGTGATGCTGGCATCCCATATGGGTGCTGGTACAGGTTCTGGCTGCTCCACTTCTTTTTTTTTGAGATTTATTTATTTGAGAAACAGATGGGAGGGGACAGAGAGAGAGAGGTTTTCCATCAGCTGGTTCACTCCCAAAATGCCCACAATGGCCAGAGCTGGGCCTAGCCAAAACCTGGACCCAGGAGATTATCCCACATGGGTGCAGGGGTTCAAACACTTGAGCTATCTTCCATTATTTTCCCAGGCCATTAGCAGGAATATGGGTTGGAAGTGGGGCATCTGAATTGGAAACAGGTGCTGTAGGTGGAGGCTCAGCCTATGCTACAGTGCCGACCCCTGTCCATATCTGATCCATCTCCCTGATAATGGCCTGGGAAAAGCAGTAGATGTTCTGAGTGCTCAAGCCCATGCCATGCATGTGGGAGACCTGGATAATGCTCCTGGCTCTTGGTTTCAGCTTGACCCAGCACTGGTTGCAGCCATCTGGGGAGTAACCCAGAGGATAGACGACCTTTCTCTGTCTCTTACTCTCTATTTATAACTCTTTCAAAATAAATAAAAATCTTTTTTAAAAAAGAAAAATATGTAATCTACAAATGCCTACATACCTGTTCAATCCTATTAAAGTATCTAATAAATGTCTCACAACTGAACTCTGGATGTCCTCCCTAGATCTACTCTTACTCTAATCTTCTCCCTTAATTTTCAGTAAATAGTATTTCCATTCTTAATACATAAGATAATTGGGCCAGCGCCACACCTCAATAGGCTAATTCTCCACCTGCAGTGCCAGCACACCAGGTTCTAGTCCCAGTCGGGGCACCGGATTCTGTCCCAGTTGCCCCTCTTCCAGGCCAGCTCTCTGCTGTGGCCCGGGAGTGCAGTGGAGGATGGCCCAGGTGCTTGGGCCCTGCACCCCATGGGAGACCAGGAGAAGCACCTGGCTCCTGCCTTCGGATCAGTGGGATGCACTGGCTGCAGCATGCCAGCCGTGGTGGCCATTGGAGGGTGAACCAACGGCAAAGGAAGACCTTCCTCTCAGTCTCTCTCTCTCAGTGTCCACTCTGCCTGTCAAAAAAAATTAAAAAAATACATAATTGTAGTCTTTCTAGATACACAGAAGAGCCATCCTCTTTCTTAACTCATGTATGAGCTAATCTGATTTATTCCAGATTCAAAATGCTTGTGAAACTCAATTTTTTCTCACCACCTCTACTATTCCCATCCTCTCTGGCTTGTAATATCATGATATCCTCTAAACTTGTGTCCCTGCTGCTTTCTTGAAAACCTATAATCTGTTTTCCAAATAGCAACCAAAGTAATTATTTTAAAGTGTAGATATAGTCAAGTCACTCTCAAAATTCTTCAGTGGTGGGCCGGTGCTGTGGCATAGCAGGTAAAGCTGCTCCTGCAATGTCAGCATCCCATATGAGCACTGGTTCAAGTCCCAGCTGCTCCATTTCCAATCTCTGCTATGGCCTGGGAAAGCAATGGAAGAGGGTCCCTGACCCACATGGGAGACCCAGAAAAATCTGGTTCCTGGCTTCAGATTGGCACAGCTCTGGCTGTTGCAGCCATCTGGGGAGTGAGCTAGTGGATGTAAGATCTTTCTCTCTCTCTCTCTCTGCCTCTCTCCCCTCTGTGTGTAACTCTTTCAAATAAATAAAATAAAATCTTAAAAAAAATTGTTCAGTGTCGCTCCCCCATTCGCGGAGGAATGACACTGGACCCTGCGCTGTTCTTTTTGCCCGGCCCTTCCCGGGTTTGCTCCCATTCCCTCACTTGCAGAGGAATGACGCCATCCCGGGTTAGCTGCCGGCCCCACCCCACCTCCATGGAGGGGCGGCACCCCTGCCACTTTCCAGGCTTCCGCAGAGGAGCGGCACACCGCCAGCCGGCTCTCAGGGGTTCCTCAGATGTTTCCCAGTGCATGTTGTTTCTCTCCTCCTTTAAAGTCCCCTTCCACCAATCCATGCTCTGCTGCCCACACGCCGAACATGCTGCTCTCCTCCAATCAGGAGCAGGATCAGCTCCTGCAGTTTATCAGTCAAATTGGCGAGGCAGCTGCATAGAAGTTGTTTGCTCTCTCTCAGTGCCATATTGTGGGAGATCAGATGCATAGTGTTAGTCTTAGTTCCAATAATTTAGTCTAGTCTTGGTTGCTCCCCACAGTTTAGCAGCTTTTTAGACTGTAGGGAGAATCTTAAGGCTTTATTTATTTAGTTTCCGGGTCCATCTCTAAGTTCTTTTTCTGAATCATTTCCTATCTCCTTTACCTCATCTTCTGTGTTAAGTGTTACACTTACACTCAGTGATTGTCTTAGAGTCACCCTGGTCTCCTTGATACTTCTCAAACAGTTTAAGGAAGCTATTGCCTCAATCCTCAATTCAACTGAACTTACCACTCCTTTGCCTAAAAGCTGCTTCCACTGAATACCAGAATTGCGCAATGCTAACTTCATTCAGGTCTGTTCAAATATCCCCACATCAAAGATGATTCACTGAATATTATTTCCTTACCCAAATTGCTTATAATTCTCTAATCTGTTTCTAAATGGTTAATTTTAACTCACACTTTGTTCGTCTTGTCAAGTGATACTTCCTCAAGTGACACTAAGCCCAAAATCTAGGTCAATTTATTTGCTAGTTTCTCCCACAATATTATACATTTCCCAAAATTTATCCAAGTTGGTAGTTATTCATATCTTGGCATGAATATTTTATTTTAATACTAGATTTTAAGATCTATTAGGACAACAAATATCCAGCACTTACCTAAATGGTGCCTGGCAAATAGTAGATAATTAATAAATTTTTGGAACTAAAAAGATAGAAGGCTAAAAACCACTAAATAAATGAATGAATGAGCATCACTATATGCCCTAGTCCAACAAGTACAGAGGAAAAAACAGTGAGAAATATGGGTGCCTAATAAAGACATGGTAGTCTTTTTTTTTTTTTTTTTTTGACAGGCAGAGTGGACAGTGAGAGAGACAGAGAGAAAGGTCTTCCTTTGCCATTGGTTCACCCTCCAATGGCCACCATGGCTGGTGCACTGTGGCCAGCACACCGTGCTGATCCGATGGCAGGAGCCAGGTGCTTCTCCTGGTCTCCCATGGGGTGCAGGGCCCAAGCACTTGGGCCATCCTCCACTGCCTTCCCTGGCCACAGCAGAGAGTTGGCCTGGAAGAGGGGCAACCAGGACAGAATCCGGCACCCCGACTGGGACTAGAATCCAGTGCGCTGGAGCCGCAAGGTGGAGGATTAGCCTAGTGAGCTCCGGCACTGGCCATGGTAGTCTTTTAAGTTAGGAAGAGGAGCAGTCTTTAAAGATACATGCAATAAAAAGATGAAGCATAACATTTTGCTAGACTACATTCACCTCCATCCTACCCTTGTCTTTCATGTCTGCCTTGTCTGATGTTCAACAAAGTCAAGTCAAGAAGTAAACTTACCTATGGAGAGGTCTACCTCTTGCCTTGAGCTTCAAGAAAGTAATTTCTAGGTAGTTGGAATTTCCTGCCTGATAAGAATATTTTCCTTACTTGGGGGCCTTGACCTCCAGAGAAGTGAGAGGCTGGTCAGTCAACTTTGTGACACAGCCAACCTCCAATTAAAATCCTGGACATTAAGGCTCAGATGAGCTTCCTTGTTTGGCAACATGCCATGTGTATTGCCAAACATGGTTTCTGCAGAAATTAGTTTGCTCTCCACTCCACTGGGAGAGGAATGTGAGAGATCACAAATGTGAGTATAACAACTTTCAGTAAGTTCTATGAGTCTTGTTGGTATATTATTGAACCTGAATGTAATCCTGGATATTCCTGAACTTGCAGTTGATGCCAGAAGTGAGGGTAGTTGAGGCCAGCACTGTGGGGCAGGGAGTTAAAGCCCTAACCTGAAGCACCAGAAACCCATGTGGGTGCCGGTTCAAGACCCAGATGCTCCACTTCCTATCCAGCTCTCTGCTACGACCTGGGAAGTCAGTAGAAGATGGCCCAAGCACTTGGGCCCCTGCAACAATGTGGGAGACATGGAAGAAGCTCCTGGCTCCTGGCTTCAGATTGGCACAGCTTCAGCTGCTGTGGCCATCTGGGGAGTGAACCAGTGGATGGAAGACCTTTCTCTCATCTCTACTTCTCTCTGTAGCTCTGTCTTTCAAATAAATAAAAATTAAAAAAAAAAGAAGTGAGGAAGTGAGGGTAGTCTTCAGCTTCCTGATGTCTACATAAAGGCACCTAACCCAGGTGGTACTAAAAGAATGAAGTAGACTAATGAACTATTTTGCTTTTTTTCCCCTAAGTTTCTAACATGTTTAACATGAGCCTTTGGAGTCTATGACTTATTACACATTAGTTATATGACTTAGGGCCTCTTTCACACCCCTAAAAATCATCAATAAAAGCAAAAAATAGTGTACCTCTCTCAGAGAATGACTGATCTTTAAATATATAATGCATAAAGTCCAATGCATGCAATGAGAAATTAATCAGTGTCAATTATTTTGACTGTTTCTCTGACTGGTTTTTCTTCTTTCCTCTTATCCATAGAGTTGGAATTATCCAAGTTTCTCCCCATGATATACACAGCCAACACTTTTAGACATTTGCCAAAATGTTTTTTTCTCTTCTTCAGAGATACAGTTAGATCTATTTCCCAGCCTCTCTTGTAATTAACTGTTGTGATGTTAGACAAAATTCTAACCAAGGAACACCAACAAACATTCCAGACTTGAGGCATTAAATATTTCCACATGCATTTCTTCAGCACTGGCTGATTAGAAAGTTAGCCTCTGCATTGATTTTAGAAGCCTACTGGAATGATATAGATAGATTGAATTGATATATAGATGATTGAATATTTAAAAGTGGGCCCAACACCACACCTAATTCCCTAGAATATTCTTGGTCCATTTTGTATGGATGAAAAACAAACTTCTACTACATTGAGCCATCACACATCTGAATCTTTTATTTACTGTGGCCTGGTTTATCCCAGAAAATATACATCTCTGCTTTTATTTTTGTCTTTGTTTTCCTCCATTGTATCAACTGCCAAATTACTTACTACACTTTGGACAGCATATCTAATCTGTAAGGCAATCTTCCTTCTCAGAACTCTTCAATATGAAAACCTCATTTATTTTACACTGATATAAATTTAATTCCCCTAACAAATAGCTATGACAATGATTTTCCCTTGCTTAGAATATTAAGAGAATTCCCTGAATTTATAAAATAAAATCTAAATGCACTAGCAACTGGGCCTTCTTTTAAGGATTCCAGTTTAGGCTTAATTTCTCTTATTTAACTTCATACATGTTGCTCTCATCACTCTTCATAAAAATGTTCTATATTTTCCATTTATGAGGTCATGCTTGATTAATTCCACTCTTCTCACCTGGGAGCAACTTTCTGCTGCTTCTGTACATATCTACCTTGAAATACCATCTCAAATAGCATATAAAATGACTTTTTCACTGCTTAATGAACATAACATTTCATCTGTCCTTGGGAGTGCTGAGAAGTACATACACTTAGAAATGTATATATTTATATCAATAGATTTATTTACATTATAGTAGAGATTCACTCAAATATACATAAATATAGATTTACAGATCGAGAAATGATTCATTTCTCAAGTTCTCTGGAAATCCTAGTAAGGGTTATCGATGAGAAGGTAAAGGTGTGTGGCATGGTAGAGACTGAACACCAAGTTTGAAAAAAGTACAGTCACACTAGAAGGAAATTATATACACAAAATCAGAGCACCTACTTATAAAAATGTTTTGAAACAATAAGAATGATAAGTATGTATCTTATATAAATGTCCTTACAAAATCCAAAAAGAAAATATGATGTGGATTTCCTCTCTCTGACAAAAACTGTCTTGGATGATTTAGAGTTGCAATGTTCAGTGTGTTTATTGCTACACAGTGCCTGAAATGTGGCTAGCACTAACCAAGATATGCTGTCAGTGTGAGTCTCACAACAGAGTCAAAGCTTGGTGTTGAAAAAGAATGCAGCCGGCGCCGCGGCTCACCAGGCTAATCCTCCGCCTTGCGGCGCCGGCACACCAGGTTCTAGTCCCGGTCGGGGCGCCGGATTCTGTCCCGGTTGCCCCTCTTCCAGGCCAGCCCTCTGCTGTGGCCAGGGAGTGCAGTGGAGGATGGCCCAGGTGCTTGGGCCCTGCACCCCATGGGAGACCAGGATAAGTACCTGGCTCCTGGCTCCTGCCATCGGATCAGCGCGGTGCGCCGGCCGCAGCGCGCCAGCCGCGGCGGCCATTGGAGGGTGAACCAACGGCAAAGGAAGACCTTTCTCTCTCTGTCTCTCTCTCTCACTGTCCACTCTGCCTGTCAAAAAAAAAAAAAAAAAGAAAAAGAATGCAAAATTCTTCACCAATAATTTTTATAATAAGTTGAAATATATTTTATATATTTAGCTGAAGAGAATGTCATGAAATAACTTTATCTCTTTATTTTCACTTTTTTAATATGACTACCAGAAAATTTATAATTACAACTCGCATCTGTTTCTACTGAAATCACCTGTATGGAAGTAGAACAGACATAGACACTTGTCCCAGACCTTTAAAATTACAGAATATTAATTCTCCCAGCTTCTAGAGTAATTTAACTTGAAATCCTCTCAATTTCAGAAAATAAAGGAATAGTGAGGGCCATGATATCATGGTAGACCTGCCCCACTGCTAGCATAGCTGGCTAGGGCCAGGACTGTCACTGATTTATAGCAAGGATTTCCTCATGCTCCGCTCACCATTCTTCTGTCTTGATAAGCCTGACTTAATTTTTTTAAATAGGATGGGGGCGGGGAGATATGAGGGCAGGACATTGACACGGAAACCTGATTAAGAGGGAGGACCTAATACTTGAAAAGAAGGCATAGATCTCCTAGGGCTTGCATATGAAATCACATGGAAATGAGAACATATACACATGAATGCATGTGTGCATGTGCATACACACATACACACCTGCTCCTGCTGGCTTTTCATTCATGGCTTCAAAAGATAAATCCAATAGAGTACCGAAAAGGTAATCTATGTAAGTGAGGTTGACATATTGAGATATGATCACTTTGAACACCCTTGTCTCAACTGTTGAGAAAGTTTTATTTTTCATACTATTTGTTCAACTCTTTAATTAGTATAGGGCTAATCAAGTTATTAAGTTAACTGAAAATAGATCTTAAAAAATAAGAACAGGAATAGGAGAGGGAGGAAGAAAGGTGTAAGTG
This sequence comes from Oryctolagus cuniculus, assembly GCF_051225735.1. Lineage (NCBI taxonomy): Eukaryota > Metazoa > Chordata > Mammalia > Lagomorpha > Leporidae > Oryctolagus > Oryctolagus cuniculus. The sequence continues at coordinate 17,831,312 of NC_142889.1, forward strand.
CAGGTGGGAAGGAGGGTAGGATAGAAAGAAACTAGATTCTTAAATTTGTGTTTATGAAATCCATGAAGTTTACCTTAAATAAATATTTTCTAGGTTAAAAAAAAAGAAATGAAAAAACGCTTTCTCTACATCTGTTCAGATATTATGCTTTTTAGTTCTAATTTATTAATATATCTCATGTTTATTGATTTTCATATGTTGAGCCATCACCGCATCCCAAGTGATAAATCTTACTTTGTCTAGGTAAGCATCTTTTCCACGTGTTGTTGAATGTGATTAGCTAGCTTATTGAGAATTTTTGCATATGAGAGTTATTTGTATTCCTATGTTTGTAACAGCTCAATTCACAATAGCTAAGAGATGAGATCAATTTAGATGCCTATTAACTGAAGACTAGATAAGAAATTGAGGTTTATGGCCGGCACCATGGCTCACTAGGCTAATCCTCCACCTTGCGGCGCCAGCACACCGGGTTCTAGTCCCGGTCGGGGCACCGGATTCTGTTCCGGTTGACCCTCTTCCAGGCCAGCTCTCTGCTGTGGCCAGGGAGTGCAGTGGAGGATGGCCCAAGTGCTTGGGCCCTGCACCCCATGGGAGACCAGGATAAGTACCTGGCTCCTGCCATCAGATCAGCGCTGTGCGCCGGCCGCAGCGCGCCGGCCGCGGTTGCCATTGGAGGGTGAACCAATGGCAAAAAGGAAGACCTTTCTCTCTGTCTCTCTCTCTCACTGTCCACTCTGCCTGTCAAAAAATTAAAAAAAAATTAAAAAAAAAAGAAATTGAGGTTTATATTCATGATGGAACACTACTCAGGCATGAAAAGAATAAAACCTGTCTTTTGCAACAAAAGGGATGAAACAGGAGACCCTATTCTTAATCAAATAATTCAGTCCCAAAAAGACAAAGTATATATATACATATATATATATATATAAATTATACATATACATATATGTCTGATTTGTGGTAACTAGTATAGAGAGTAAAAATATAATGTATATCTTGGAATTTGGTTATTGATTAAATCCTTTGTCTACCCTCCTGAGGAATAGTGGACTTTCTATGTCGGGAACCACGCAGCATGTGACATCTTAGTGGAGAGACAGGGCTAGACAGGCCAGACCAGATAGTACTGATAACGCAACCTTGTGTGACCTTGTGCCTTAAGGCCTTGTAACCTTTCCCCTACTTGCACTAGCATTGCAGCTACAAGATAAGCCCCCCCTCCTTCCCCCTCCCGATACCCTGCCTCGATGATATATAAGTGTGTGGTTGAAAAATAAAGTCGCAGCTTGATCGGCACCTGTCTTGCTGCCATCTTTGTGTCTCCTGTCCCTTTCATTTCTCCTTCTAGGTGCTCGGCCCCAGTTGCTGTCCCGCGGGACGGGACATTTCTACTTAATACTTGTTGAGTTCTTGGTTTAGTGTGGTATTAAGCTTGTGATTATAAAATAAATTTAAAGTAGGTCATTACAAAAATTAAAAGAAAAATAAAAAGAAAGAAGGAGAAAGGGGTAGGAGGGAGGGAGGGAAGCAGAGGGGAAAGTTATTTTCTTAAAGCTGTATATGTGAAATATATGAATTCTGTTCCCTTTATATAAATTTAAAAATAAAAAAGAAAAACTGAAAAAAAGAAAGAAAAAATAAACAGCAATGTACACCTTGGTTTGCACCCAGTGTCTACTGATGCCAGTAGAGAACAGGGGCACTACCCTGAAGACTGATTAGACAATGTATGCATCAACACGAAGGGTCCCATCCTGACCAGGCATGGAGGGAAAGGCCTATGTACAGGCAGCAAGAGCAAATGTTGGTAGTCATCCAGCAAATGAGACCATGCACAGGAAGTACAGGATCCTAAAAATCCCAACAAAACACTTGAGTGAACATCAGCAGAAGAGAATATTTCAGAGTTTGAGGAAAGAGCTGAAACTAAGAGACATAATATTGTCAACAAGCAGGGAAATCACTTGAAGTGAACTTCATCTACCCAGCACATAAAAACTGACTCCTACCAAGATGAGCAGGTGCCTGAAGTCTAGGATCATCAAATAAACACTTACTTGTGCCTGAGGCACCCCATAAACAGACCATTCTTCAAAGCCATATGCAAAACATAGGAGGTAACTGTGTCCCTTCAGATCACTTAAGCCTATATGCAAGAATCAGAACAGGGTGTTTTTAGGATTTCCCAATAAGTAGACACTTGAGAACTAAGATTCTAATTCCAGTTCACCTTGACTTACTGGTCTCTTCAGGCACACCATGAATGTTTTCTCACCAGTTATGTGGGGAAAGTGCAAGCAGAAGGTGACAGGTTTAGGACAGCCTCCATTCTCCTGAGCCAAAGAATTATGGAGCAAAAATAATTTCAACTCATCAGTCTGCATGTGGCAGGAAGAACAGAGCACTCCCTGTCCTGTTCCATCCTGGGTCACTCCTGCAGAACCACCATTTAGCACCAGGGGGCCTTCACCAAAGGCAAAGAATGAGAGTTCCTCTTTTAATTTTTAATTCTCACCACTCTCTTCTTTATTTAAGAGACACTTAAGAGGCTCCTAGCCTAAGCAGTGCTCAACAAACAGTAATATTGAATTAAGTAAAGATGAATCACTTAGTTCATTTGGTACTAAAATGTGGGCTGATGGAGGGAGGTCTGTCATCACCTTGTTTTTCCCTGGGGAACCAGAGTGGTGGGGGAAAGGAATGAGAGAGATCAAGCCCAAGGACCCTCCCCGCACTTCCAACAAATCAGACATTCCTGGTTTGGCTCATGGAAGAGACAACCAAGATAAAGTGATAGATATAAAATTATTTAAAAAAGCACATTTGTTTAGAAGGACCAAAAACATTCAACCAAGATACATGAACAAAAACAGTCACTGAAATACTTTTGAATACCGGCTTCTTCATCTCTCAAGCCAGTGTTTTAAACAATTGTCATGGAGCAGAGGATTGACTGGTCATGGTTTGGCCTATTTGCTCACACCAATATTAGCCACCATGATATTTTCAGGGCAATAGTTCATAATTCTTTATTATCTCAGGACTCCAAACAAGCCCTCAAATGGAGCATCCTCAGGAAAATTTCTCCAGTTTTCCTTCATTGTTCATTAAATATGACTAAAGTATTTCTTGCTGCACCATGGTGTCAACATACTGCCAGGTCAAGGTGTCCACAAGCGGCCATGGTCTCAGCTTCAGGTCCAATTTGTTCTCACCCTCTTTGGTATCACAGCATCACTCCTATAGCCAAAACTACCATTTTGATGAACTATTAGAGTGCAGACATCTCTACAGGAAGCAAAAAATGCCTTCTGTGAAAGCACTGGAAAAAGCTGGACTTTTTTATAGCATTTTCCAATAACTATTTCCAACATCCAAAGGGGATAGAGTGTCTTTCTTCACCCTCTGGGGATGCCCTCAGAAACCCTCTATTCTAGGTATTGTCATCCAATATCCCATGGATCTATTTGCTAACAATGGGGTCCAACCCCCTGGAATACGGAATACAGAATCTCCAGTAATCAACACAGTTTATGTCACAATGCAGGCACTCAACAAATGTTTGACAGATTAATCAGTTCACTAATCACTTACTTTCTGAATAAATACATTTGCAGGTTGCACAGTTTATAAAGAATTTTTATACTCACTGTCATGCTTAACTACAACAACATCTATGAAGTCCCCCTAAGGTGGGGTCACAATTACCCAATCTACAGATGGGGATGTGGATGCTGAAAGAAACCAAGTGACTTATGTCACACAAGGGTTGGAGACAGGATATAGTGAACATCCTTACCAACTGTCCCTCATTAGACTTTCTTATCTCAGATAGGGCTCTACTGCATTAGATAAGAGGATTGTTTGCATAATTAGAAATAATCAGTTTTTGAGGCTCCTTGATTCCTAGACCATTGTTTCATGCATATTCCTCTTTGATTTTATTTATGTTTGTCTATATATTTGAGTTTTTAGTGACACACACCAAATAAATATGCTCTATATTATGGGTAAAGAGTTTATCCAGTACTGTACTGGAAAAAATGGGCTCTCTGGGAAGGCAATATTCTTCCTGAACACCAATAGAAAGTGCTCAGGCAGTAAGTGATATGCTCATAATAAGTACACTTCCACCAGGGAAGGTACTACATTTAAATTACCTTTCTGTGATAGGTACTTCACAAATGCAGGCAGCATTTATGCTGGTGTGGCCAGAATGTGAAAAATGTTGATAGGTATGTGCTGGCAGGAGAGGAAACACTGTTACAACAAAAGGACATTAAATCCTGGCATGTGTGCTAAAAGCAAAACCATCCAAAGCACTCTTCTTCCCCGACCCTGCCATTCCCTTCCCTCTGAAGAGAAAGTAATATGATTCATCCACTCTACAGAAGTCAAAATAAACATGATAGGCAGATCTCATCATTGGGATAGTCTGGCAGCATTTCAGAGCACCTAAGCACTGTTGTGATTGCTTCAAGAGGGAGCAAAATCATTTAGTACACAGGTAGAGATATCTTTGACTATGAACCTTATTCCTTGAAGACTCTCAATCCATGAGTTATAATTGACCTAAGAATTTTAGACTGCAGTTCTCACGCCCCACCTTCAGTCCCAGTCAGAGGAAAGTTTTCGCTGGCGAAAGGGAGAGCTGTGAACATGGCAGCACCTCGGTGGTTCTGGTGCGGCTCTGCGACCATGGCGGTGGCACTGCTGCTCATTTACGAGGTTCCTTTGGCTTCTGCCCAAAGAAAGACGGAGATGGTGTTATCTGTAAAGGTTAGTCAGCTGATGGAATGGACCAATAAAAGGCCTGTAATAAGAATGAATAGAGATAAGTTTCGTCATCTTGTTAAAGCTCCACCAAGAAATTACTCCGTTATTGTCATGTTCACTGCTCTCCAACTTCATAGACAGTGTGTTGTTTGCAAACAAGCTGATGAAGAATTCCAGATCCTGGCAAACTCTTGGCGATATTCCAGTGCATTTTCCAACAGAATATTTTTTGCCATGGTAGATTTTGATGAAGGTTCTGATGTATTTCAAATGCTAAACATGAATTCGGCTCCAACTTTCATCAACTTTCCTGCAAAAGGGAAACCCAAATGGGGCGATACATATGAGTTGCAGGTGCATGGTTTTTCAGCTGAGCAGATTGCCTGGAGGATTGCAGACAGAACTGATGTCAATACTAGAGTAATTGACCCCCAAAATATGCTGGTCCCCTTATGTTGGGATTACTTTTGGCTGTTATTGGTGGACTTGTGGGATTACCTTAGGGATGGTGCTTTTATGTGAAGCTGCTACTTCTGACATGGATATTGGAAAGCGAAAGATAATGTACGTAGCTGGTATTTCATTGGTTGTATTATTCTTCAGTTGGATGCTGTCAATTTTCAGATCTAAATATCATGGGTATCCATACAGCTTTCTGATGAGTTAAAAGGGATCCAGAGATATGTAGACACTGGAATAATAGAAACTAAAAATGAGAAATATGTGTGTTTGAAAAGAAGAATACAACTTGTGCATTTTGTATTACCTCTTTTTTTTCAAGTGATTTAAATAGTTAATCATTTAACCAAAGATGTGTAGTACCTTAACAAGAAATTTCCTGTAAAAATAATGAAGTATTTGGAAATTATTCTCCTTTTAACCTTGTCTTCCTAGTGTACTTTATGGAACATTTAATTTAGTAGAATTAAGTATATCATTAAAAGTTTTTTTTTTTAAACTACTTATTTGTTTTAATTAGAGCAAAGCTGAAAATTGCTTTAGCTAGCTTTTTGTCATTTGATTCTATATTGTCTTATCCCAAGGTGGGAAAAGAAAGTCCTGACCAGATGTTCTGGCATATGCCTATTATGGATAATTACATCATCAGGAATCTGTTCTTAGCTCTTCCATCTTTGCAGGGATGTGTATACTTTATCTATATTTCCTTTGGGGTGGAGAAATCACATATGGTGTGTGATCTTCTGAAAACAAAGCACCATTCTTCAGAGTTTGTATCTAGACTTCAGCAAGACTGTTCAGCCCTCCTCCTGTGTCTTTCTTACTGAAATACAGTTCTATCCATGCTTCCTGATAACTGCAAATGTTACAAAGTACCTCTGAATACAGGATTATGATTTTTGCATGAGTGTGGTGTTAGCTGTCTTATATTTGGAAAGATTTTTGATTCATTTCATGTTCTTAATTTTCTTTTATTTAAGATCATCCACACCTAATAAATACATATATAGCTTAGCGTGAAAATCAGTAACTCATAGAATGATCTAAAATGTTTTTGAAAATTTAGAGAGTCTCACTTCTTTGATTTTTACCTAAGAGAAAAATAGATTCGGTTCTGTTTAGGAAAAGGATTCCCTTAGAATGGGAAAAGAAAGAAAATCATGAAATACTGAGTTTTTGTCTCTGTACAAACTGTTTTTTGAAGGTTCTTCTTTTTTTGCTATTATTTTAGCCTTTATTTTCTTTCTCCAAGTGGAGAAACAAAGTAAGAATTTAAAGAGGTTTTGTGGCCGGTGCCATGGCTCAATAGGCTAATCCTCCGACTTGCAGCACTGGCACACTGGGTTCTAGCCCTGGTCAGGGCACTGGATTCTGTCCCAGTTATCCCTCTTCCAGGCCAGCTCTCTGCTGTGGCCTGAGAGTGCAGTGGAGGATGGCCCACGTCCTTGGGCCCTGCACCCCATGGGAGACCAGGAGAAGCACCTGGCTCCTGCTAACGGATCAGCACAGTGCGCCGGCCGCAGCGTGCTGGCCACAGCAGCCATTGGAGGGTGAACCAATGGCAAAGGAAGTCCTTTCTCTCTGTCTCTCTCACTGTCCACTCTGCCTGTCAAAATAAAATAAAATAAAGAGGTTTTGTTTTAGTTTTGCCTTTCTGTCTGTGGAAGTAACCATATTTGCTAACCAGATTTCTGTGAAGAATGTTTTTATGGTTATTATGACATCTAACTATAACTTTCCCATAGTTATTGTGGGGAGCAACTCAGACTAGACTAAGTTACTGGAATTAAGACTTATTCTATGCATCTGCTCTCCCACAATATGGCACTGGGAGAGGAGAAAACAGCTTCTACACAGCTGCCTTCAGTTCAACCAATAAACAGCAGGACCTGCTCCTGAGTGGAGGAGATCAGTGTACTTGGCGTGTGGGTAGCAGAGTTGGGATTGGTGAAGAGGACTATAAAGGAGGAGAGAGACAACATGCACCAGGAACATCTAAGAGGAACACCTGAGGAACACCTGTGCAGCCCCCGAGAGAGCCGGCCGGCGGTGTGCCGCTCCCCCGTGAAAGTGGGGAAAGTGGCTAGGGGGAACCGCCCTTCCACGGAGGTGGAAGGGTCAGTAGCCAACCCGGGAAGAACCAGCAGCAAACCCGGGGAGGGCTGAGCAGACAAAAGAACAGTGCAGGGTCCTGTGTCGTTCCTCCACGAAGAGGGGGAGCGACATACTGGTGCCGTGACTCGGATATGAAGCCTAGGCAGGGTTTAGTGTCATTCCTCCATGAAGAGGGGGAGCAATATAATGGTGCCGTGACTCGGATATGAAGCCTAGGCAGGGTTTAGTGTCATTCCTCCATGAAGAGGGGGAGCGACCTAATGGTGTCGTGACTTGGATAGGAAACCCAGGAGGGAAGAAACGGGAAGAAGTGGGAAAATACCAGAGAGAGAGACTAGCAAAGAGCCTAGGGAAAAGCCGGACAGAAAAGGTGCTGGAAGAAGCTATCGAAAGCCTAGGCATAGACTCGGATACGGACTGTGGAAAAGAAGTTAGGATTTAAAGTGAGAGCAAGAAGAAACTTAGACTCAGATACGGACTGCAGGTTGAAAGTGAAAGTGAAACCTAAAAGAAACTTAGACTCGGATATGGACTGTGGGGAGAAGCCAGGAGAAGTGAGAGGGGAATATTGTTGGAAGAAAAGTTAGGAAACATACTAGGTAGAGAAAAATATGTTAGGGAGGATGAAGCCGCGAGTGCAGGCTGAAGCGGAGACGTAAGCTATCTTGGGATTCTTCAAGTCAGCCCGGGGAGCAAAAGGCGAAAATCTGGAACCAGAGGCAGAGACATGGGCCGCCAGGTTGGAATCTGTCAGATTAGCCCGGGGAGCAAAGGACGGGAAGCCAAGCCGAAGGGCGCAGACGTGAGCTGGGTTGAATTCGCCAGGTTACCCCAGGGAACTTGGACTGAATACCGGTGGTGGAAACGTGAGCTGTGCTGTGACTCGTGGAAGCCGCCGCACGCAGAGAGAGCGCGTGGGGCACAAGTAGATAGGGAATGTGGGGCTAGTGCGAGGCCGTGGTGCGGGTGCGAAGGGGCGCGGAGACTGCGGAGTGCACGCGCGAAGCGGGGAAGCCGCGCAGATGAGAGAAGCGCAGGCTGAAGCGGCTCAGAGCCGGGAAGCTGCCGAGAAGCAGCCTCGGGGTGGGTGCCGGGAAGCCTCAGGGATAAGAGAAACAGAAGTTTAGAATTAAAATGAGAGAAATAGGAATGCTGGTAGATAGAAGTAAAATAGGAGAGATAGGAATGCCCGGAGATAGAGAAATAGAGAAAAATAAGGCCTCCCCTCAACATGGCAATGAGATAGCTTTGATTCGGTCTGCCTGATTAGAGAGGTGGTGAGCACCTGCGGGCGGCTAGCAGCTTATGCGCTGCAGGTCACCCAAGACAGGAACGAATTAACATCAATAAGTCTCCCCACAATACCGCAATGAGAGAGCTTGGATTCTGTCTGCCTGATTAGTAGGACGATAAGCACCTGTGGGTGGCTGCAGGTCACCGAAGACAGGCACGTTATCAACACCAATAAGTCTCCCCACAAGACGGCAATGAGAGGGCTTGGATTTGGTTTGCCTGATTGCTAGAGCTTGTAAGCACCTGCAGGCAGTTCTAGCAGAGCAGAGCATGCACTGCAGGGCACCGAACACAGGCACACATTAGCGCCTAAAAACCACCTCACAACATGGTGAAGAGAGGACTCGGATTCGGTTTGCCTAATTGATAGGGCTTGTAAGCACCTGTGGGCAACTCTAGCAAGCAGAGCAGAGTGTGTGCCGCGGGGCACCGAAGACAGGCGCGTATCAACGCCAAAAAATAAAAAGAAAGGGGGATCTGTGGGGAGCAACTCGGACTAGACTAAGTTACTGGAATTAAGACTTATTCTATGCATCTGCTCTCCCACAATATGGTGCTGGGAGAGGAGAAAACAGCTTCTACACAGCTGCCTCCAGTTCGACCAATAAACAGCAGGACCTGCTCCTGATTGGAGGAGATCAGTGTACTTGGCGTGTGGGTAGCAGAGTTGGGATTGGTGAAGAGGACTATAAAGGAGGAGAGAGACAACATGCACCAGGAACATCTAAGAGGAACACCTGAGGAACACCTGTGCAGCCCCCGAGAGAGCCGGCTGGCGGTGTGCCGCTCCCCCGTGGAAGTGGGGAAAGTGGCTAGGGGGAACCGCCCTTCCACGGAGGTGGAAGGGTCAGTAGCCAACCCGGGAAGAACCAGCAGCAAACCCGGGGAGGGCCGAGCAGGCAAAAGAACAACGCAGGGTCTAGTGTCATTCCTCCACAAAGAGGGGGAGCAATATAATGGTGCCGTGACTCAGATATGAAGCCTAGGCAGGGTTTAATGTCATTCCTCCATGAAGAGGGGGAGCGACAGTTATGAAATGTATAAATTTAAAAAAAAAGAATTTTAGACTGCAGTCTTCCAATAACGTTAATAGTTCCTTAGGGTATATTTTGGTTACAATGTTAACACTGGCTGATACACTCAGCCCACTGATGCAAACCCCATCTGCCTTTAGCTCATGGGGAAAAAGTATAATTGATGGGACAGAAGTGCCTCAAAGGCAAATTGAGGTCATCCTCTGTCAGAAAAAACAATGGCAATTTAAGCTGGGGCAATCAGATTCCACAGTGTTGTCAAAGATAAGCAACCCTGCTTATTTATTACCAACTTGGCAGAAACCATTAAAGCATGTGTACAAAGTACGTTTTTTAAAGATAGATTTATTTATGTATTTATTTGAAAGAGTTTCAGAGATGCAGAGGCAGAGAGAGAGAAGTCTTCTATCCACTGGTTCACTCCCCAAATGATTGCAACAGCCAGCACTATGCTGATCTGAAGCCAGGAGCTTCCTCCAGGTCTCCCATGTAGGAGCAGGGGCCCATGGACCTGGGCCATTATCTACTGTTTTCCCAGGCCACAGCTTCATTGGAAATGGAGGAGCCGGGACTTGAACTGGTGCCCATATGGGATGCCAGCACAGCAGGTGGTGGCTTTACCCACTAGGCCACAGTGCTGGCACTGCAAAGTACTTTTCATCTCACAGCTGAAAATCCAGACAGTAGTGTATCAAATGATTCATGATGCATTAATTCCAGGTTTGTTTGTTTTGACAGGCAGAGTGGACAGTGAGAGAGAGAGACAGAGAGAAAGGTCTTCCTTTGCCATTGGTTCACCCTCTAATGGCCGCTGCGGCCAGCACACCGCGGTGATCCGAAGGCAGGAGCCAGGTGCTTCTCCTGGTCTCCCCTGGGGTGTAGGGCCCAAGCACTTGGTCCATCCTCCACTGCACTCCCTGGCCACAGCAGAGAGCTGGCCTGGAAGAGGGACAACTGGGACAAAATCCGGTGCCCAGACCGGGACTAGAACCTGGTGTGCCAGTGCCGCTAGGTGGAGGATTAGCCTGTTGAGCCACGGCGCCAGCCTAATTCCAGGTTTTAACACACCAGACTTCATATAAAGGAGCTATGGTCTTCCTAGGAATCTAAAACAGAGCAGCTGTAATTTAGCTCTCTGAAGACTGGAGATCAATGTTGAAAGTAACCCAATAGATACTGTTTGTAGCTATAGGGATCCTGAGAATGAAGGAAGCACAACATGCAATTTAAATGATGTTTAAATGAAAAAGCAGGGGCTGGTGCTGTGGCTCACTTGGTTAATTCTCCACCTGTGGCACCGGCATCCCATATGGGCACCAGGTTCTAGTCCCGGTTGCTCCTCTTCCAGTCCAGCTCTCTGCTGTGGCTTGGGAAGGCAGTGGAGGATGGCCCAAGTGCTTGGGCCCCTGCACCCACATGGGAACCCAGGAGGAAGCACCTGGCTCCTGGCTTCGGATCAGTGTAGCTCCGGCTATAACGGCCATTTGGGAAGTAAACCAGTGGAAGGAAGATCTCTCTCTCTCTCTCTCTCTCTCTCTCTCTCTCTCTCTCTCTCTTTCTCTCTCTCTCTCTAACTCTGTCAAATAAAATATATAAATAAATGAAAAAGCTGACACTCCAGTACAGTCACTCTGGGCTCAATTTTCCAGAAGAAAAATGAGGAGATGCATGGAATCAGTGTTGCAGGCTTGCCTGGGAGATTGTTTTCTTGCAGCAAGAAGAAAAACACAAAGAAAATATGGAGCTCAAAATTCCCTGTGGAGTGAGAAAAATGCCTGAGTCAGCCTTGCACATCTGAAAAGCATTTCTGTTGTATTAGAATACTCTGCTCTAAAGAGACAGGATGGTACTTTACAAAGTCAGGGAAGTTGAAGGGGGCACTATAGGAAAATATTGCTTCAGGGACAGAAATGCAAGCCCTAATTTAGGGTAGAGGGCAGTAATGAAGTCTTCCCATTTATGGAGAAATAGCTAGGGTTTGGGCACTACCAATATTTGGATAATTTCTTTTTTAAAAAAAGATATATTTATTTACTTCAAAGTCAGAGTTACAGGGAGGGGTGAGGCAGAGAAAGAGAGGTCTTCCATCCCCTGGTTCACTCCCCAATTGGCCGCAATGGCCGGAGCTGCACCTATCCAAAGCCAGGAGCTAGGAGCTTCTTCCAGGTCTCGCATGTGGATGCAGGGGCTGAAGGACTTGAGCCCTCTTGTACTGCTTTCCCAGGCCATAGCAGAGAGCTGGATGGGAAGAGGAGCAGCATCCATACAGGATGCTGGCACAGCAGGCAGCAGCTTTACCCACTACACCACAGCACCAGCCCCATATTTGGATAATTTTCAAGCAGGCAGAGACCAATACATAAACTGAAACAAGGGTGTAAGAAAATGAGGTTCAGGAGATTCCCAGTGGAATCCCTTCATTTTACAGCAAGATATTAATAAATCAAATTACAGCTCAAATTTTACTATTACTTCTCTATACTTTCTTTTTTAAAAAAATTTATTTAATGAATATAGATTTCCAAAGTAAAGCTTATGGACTACATTGGCTTCCCCCCCGCCCCGATGACTTCCCTCCCACCCGCAACCCTCCCCTTTCCCACTCTCTCTCCCCTTCCATTCATATCAAGATTCATTTTCAATTTTCTATATATACAGAAGAGCAGTTTAGTATACATTAAGTAAAGATTTCAACAGTTTACACCCACATAGAAACACAAAGTGAAATATACTGCTTGAGTACTCATTATAGCATTAAATCTCAATGTACAGCACATTAAGGACAGAGATCCTATATGAGGAGTAAGCGCACAGTGACTCCTGTTGTTGACTTTACAAATTGACACTCCTCTTTATGGCATCAGTAATCTCCCTATGCTCCAGTCATGAGTTTCCAAGGCTTTGGAAGCCTTTTGAGTTCTCTGACTCTTATCTTGTTTAGACAAGGTCATATTCAAAGTGGAGGTTCTCTCCTTCCTTCAGAGAAAGGTACCTCCTTCTTTGAAGACCTGTTCTTTCCACTGGGATCTCACTCACAGAGATCTTTCATTTAGGTCTTTTATTTTTTTTGCCAGAGTGTCTTGGCTTTCCATGCCTGAAATACTCTCATGGGCTTTTCAGCCGGATCCGAATGCCTTGAAGGCTGATTCTGAGGCCAGAGTGCTGTTTAGGACATCTGCCATTCTATGGGTCTGCTGTGTATCTCGCTTCCCATGTTGGATCACTCTCCCCTTTATTTATTCTATCAGTTAGTATTAGCAGGTACTAGACTTGTTTATGTGCTCCCTTTGACTCTTAGTCCTTTCATTATGATCAATTGTGAACTGAAATTGATCACTTGGACTAGTGAGATGGCATTGGTACATGCCACCTTGATGGGATTGAATTGGAATCCCATGGTATGATTCTAACTCTACCATTTGGGGCAAGTGAGCTTGAGCATGTCCCAAATTGTACATCTCTTCCCTCTCTTATTCCCACTCTTATGTTTAACAGGGATCACATTTCAGGTAAATTTCAACACTTAAGAATAACTGTGTATTAATTACAGAATTAAACCAGTCATATTAAGTGGAACAGACAAAAAAATACTAAGAGGGATATTGGTCTATAATTTTCTTTCAGTGCTGCATATTTCTCTGGCTTAGGGATTAAGGTGATGCTGGCTTCATAGAAAGAATTTGGGAGGATTCCCTCTTTTTTCATTGTTCTGAATAGTTTGAGAAGAAATGGGATTAGTTCTTTAAATGTCTGGTAGAATTCAGCAGTGAATCCATCTGGTCCTGGGCTTTTCTTTGTTGGGAGGGCCTTTATTACTGTTTCAATTTCTGTTTCAGTTATGGGTCTATTTAGGTTTTCTATGTCTTCCTGGTTCAATTTTCATAGATAGCATGTGTCCAGGAATCTATCCATTTCTGATAGATTTTCCTGTTTGCTGGCATACAAGTCCTTGTAGTAATTTCTGATGATTCTTTTTATTTCTGTGGTGTCTGTTGTTACGTTTCCTTTTTCATCTCTGATTTTATTGATTTGGGTCTTTTCTCTTCTTTTTTTAGTTAGTTGGGCCGATGGGGTGTCAATTTTGTTTATTTTTTCAAAAAACCAGCTCCTCGCTTGGCTGATTTTTGTAATTTTTTTTGCATTCAATCCTGTTGATTTCTTCTCTGATTTTAATTATTTCTCTTCTCCTACTAGATTTGGGTTTGGTTTGCTGCAGTTTTTCTAGGTCCTTGAGATGCGCTGAAAGCTCATTTATTTGGTACCTTTCCAATTTCTTGATATAGGCACCTATTGCTATAAACTTGCCTCTCAATATTGCTTTTACTGTATCCCCTAAGTTTTGATATGTTGTGTTGTTATCCTCATTTACTTCCAGAAAGTTTTTGATTTCTCTTTTGATTTCTTTGATGACCCATTGTTCATTCAGGAGCATGTTTTTCAGTCTCCATGTGTTTGCATACTTTCTGGGGTTTCCTGAGTTGCTAATTTCCAGCTTCATTCCACTGTGGTCTGAGAAGCTACATGGTATAATTCTAATTCTTTTAAATTTGCTGAGACTTGCTTTATGGCCTAGTATGTGATCAATCCTAGAGAAGGTTCCATGCGCTGCTGAGAAGAATGTGAAGTCTTTAGATGTAGGATTGAAAGTTCTGTAGATATCTGTTAGATCCATTTGGGCAATAGTGTTGATTAAATCTGCTGTTTTCTTGTTGATCTTCTGTCCGGATTATCTATTTCTGAGAGTGGAGTATTGAAGTCCCCCAGTACTATTGTATTGGAATCTAAATCTCCCTTTAAGTCCCTTAACATATCTTTTAAGTAGACCGGTGCCCTGTAATTAGGTGCATATACATTTATAATAGTTACATCTTCCTGTTGAATTGAACCCTTAATCATTATATAGTGTCCCTCTTTGTCTCTCTTAACAGTTTTTGTATTAAAGTTTATTTTGTCTGATATTAATATGGCTACACCTGCTTTTTTTTGGTTTCTGTTGGCATGGAATATCTTTTTCCAACCTTTCACTTTCAGTCTGCATGCATCTTTGTTAAGAGAAATGTTTTTAGTGTAGGCAACAAATAGTTGGGTTTTGTTCCTTGAGCCAATCAGCCAATCGGTGTCTTTTAACTGAAGGGCTAAGTCCATTAATATTTAATGTGACTATTGATATTCAGTGACTTTGCCCTGACATTTTCCAGGAGACATTTTCTAGTATATGCTTTGAGCTTCCCATGCTCTTTTACTGGTAGGTGCTCTTCCTTTACCTTCTTTCAAATTGATGGCCATGTTTCTGTGTTTCTGAGTGTAGCACATCTTTAAGTATCTTTTGCAGGGCCGGACGAGTGGCCACAAAGTCTTTCAATTTCTGTTTGCTATGAAAGGTCTTTATTTCCCCGTCATTTGCAAATGAGAGCTTAGCAGGATATAATATTCTCGGCTGGCAATTTTTCTCTCTTAGCACCTGTGCTATGTCTCGCCATTCCCTCCTAGCCTGTAGTGTTTCTGATGAGAAGTCTGCTGTGAGTCTGATAGGAGATCCTCTGAGAGTAATCTGATGTTTCTCTCTTGCACATTTTAGGATCTTTTCTTTATGTTTCACTGTGGTGAGTTTAATTACAACGTGTCGTGGTAGGATTTCTTTTGGTCATGTTTTTTGGGGGTTCTATGACCTTCCTGTACTAGGATGTCTCTGTCCTTCTCCAAACCTGGAAAGTTCTCTGCTAGTATCTCACTAAAAAGGCCTGCTAATCCTTTCTCTCTCTCCATGCCTTCAGGAACTCCTAGAACTCGAATGTTGTTTTTTTTTTAATAGCATCCTGTAGATTCCCAACAATATTTTTTAGATTTCTAATTTCCTCTTCTTTTCTTTGGTTTGACTGTATGTTTTCCTGTGCTCTGTCTTCTAAGTCCAATATTCTCTCTTCTGCTTCACCCATTCTGTTTTTAAGGCTCTCTAATGTGTTTGTCATTTGATCTATTGAGCTCTTCATTTCATTTTGATTTCTCTTCACTATCACACTTTCCTGTTCTACTAGTTTCTGAGTTTCATTTTGATTCTTCCTTAAAATTTCATTTTCATGAGAGAGATTTTCAATCTTGTCCAATAAAGATTTCTGTAGTTCAAGGATTTGCTTTTGAAAACTTCTAAATGTTCTTATCATAAATTTTTTGAAATCCGTATCTTGCATTTCTTCTATCTCATCATCTTCATAATCTTGGCTTGGGGTGTTTTGTTTATTTGGAGGCATCAGAGTGTCATCATTGATCTTGTTCCCTCGATTTTTGTGTTTGTTGCTTGGCATAGTTAATTCTTCTTCCCTCACTGTGTGTTTTTTTTTTTTATACTATGTCTGTGTTAAGTGGACTGCCTGCTGTTGGAGGAGCCTTGGAGGCTTGAGATGGGTGTGGGCTGAGAGCTCTGCTTGGTTCTTCTGGGTTACAGGTGTGCAAAAGTGACACTCTCAGGTTATGCGTGGTAAATCTCTCTTTTATTTATTTATTTTATTTTTTATTCAGGAGGTAAGTAATACTGCACGGCTGTGCAGAATTGATGGTATTTAGCTTCCGATCTCTGGCTTCTACCCAAAGAGTCTGTGCAGGCTCTGTTTCTCCTCTGGACTCCCACTGGGTTGACTAGGCTACTGAATTGTAGCGACTTAGTTCCTTAGCTCTTCCCTGTTGTTATGTATATCCAGAGTGTGGCCTGCTCTTTGTCTCTTGCTCACCTTTGCAAGGTTGGCAGAGAGAGTAACTAGAGAGAAACTCGTCTGTACCAGTAGCCCCCCACCTTTTTTTCCTTCTCTCCTGTAGTCAGTCTGGTGAACTTTCCTGCTCCTCTCTAGATTCTGACCACCATTTCTCCACCAATGTCTCAGGTTTCTGAGCTCACCTCCCCTTCCAGCGCCGATGTTTGGAGCCCTGGGCATCCCTGTTCTCCCCGCTGGTTTCTGTGTGACATCCACTCCCCTTCCTGCACTGGTGTGCAGACCCTGTGGCTCCCGCAGCTCAGCTTCTGCGCGGTGGGTGACCTTGTTCTCCCAATAGGTCCTCCGAGTCACAGCCACTAGATCCGGAAGAGTTTCCTCTGCAATTTTTTCCTGATCCTTTTTCTGAGGCTACCGTAACTCCACTTTTATTAAACTAAATTTTCCCAGACTATCAGTGCATGCCCTCACTATTCTGCCATCTTGGCTCTGCCTCTTCTCTATACTTTCAAGAAAAAAATTATTTACACTTGCAGAGGACTACATTAACTTGGGGTTGTACATAGGGAGATGGATTTGCATCTGCCAAGGAATTACACCTGTGAAAAGACTAAGTCCTGCATCTGAAAAAAAAGCATACTTTCAGACTTTGTAAGGTGAGACCTGATAAAATTCAAATCAGAAAGGAGGGACTGGATCAAGAGAGGCAGATAACCAAGCCTGACCTCATATGCAAAGATAGGAATTAAGAGGAGATGCCTTAGCAAAGCAAATATGATGAATAGTGAGCAAAGAGAAGTGGAAGCAGAGCATCATAGTGAGAAAATGACCAGTAATAAAAAGGAAGAACACTGGGATCACTTTGGGTGATGTGAGATATTTTTGGGTATAAGAGAATTTCTATTTCTAGGCAGCTTATCAAAAATATCATAAAAGAGTCTCAAATTTAATTGAGTGATGGTTTGTGGGTTATTTGTGGCTCCCTGAAAGGTAGTGGGACCTTCCCTATATAGTAGTATCTGAGAAGTACCTGGATCAGAATCAGGTGGATCTTGTGATGCACCAAGTAGGCACAGGAGTCTGCACTTAACACAGCTCCTAAGGTATTTCTTCTTTGCTTGTTTGGGAGCAACTATGCTTGAGCAGGTGGTGGAGAAATAATTTACCAATGCCTACCAAAGGGGCGCTCTCAAGGAAACATCAGATATTTTATCATTCATTTAATTTCTAATTGGATCTCTGCAGATGGTTTCATGACAAGAACACTGCAGTAAGAATTGGCCACCTTTGAATTTGGACCTGCAGACATATCAGATTGTTCAGGAGAACCAGATTCTCAGACTCTTTTACCTGTGTCACCACATAGAGGAGCAAGGCCATCATCAGTGAACCATAGAAAGGAATGTAGTGATAGGAAAATATGGTGAGTCTTATCACAATTGAGACACTAAAGAAAAAGGCACTTGACCAAGGAAGAGGACTGAGTAAAACCAGTATCTGAAAGCTTCATTAAATCTTCATTAAGGGGCTGGCACTGTGGCATAGTGGGTAAAGCTGCCATCTACAGTGCCGGCATCCCCTATGGGTGCCAGTTTTAGTCCTGGCTGCTCCAATTCTTATCCAGCTCTCTGTTATGGCCTGGGAAATCAGTAGAGGTTGGCCCAAGTCCTTGGGCCCTGCACCCTTTGAAGCTCCAAAAGAGGCTCCTGGCTTTGGATTGGCACAGCTCTGGCCATTGCAGCCAATTGGGGGAGTGAAACAGTGAATGGAAGAGCTCTCTTTCTCTATCTTCCTTTCTCTCTCTCTCTCTGCGTAGCTCTGACTTTCAAATAAATAAATAAATCTTTTTTTTAAAAATCACCATTAAAAGGCAAGTGTCCTCAGTTCTGTTCATTGGCCTCTGCAAACACCATCCAGAAATGGAATTTACAAAGTTGAGCAAAAGAAACAGTAATCCCCACCCCACCCCCCAAACTCATGGAAAGATGAAATAGAATCAAATGAAAAAAATAGAGGAGTCTGTGAACATTAGTAATTACCAACTAGTCAGAGAATTCAGCAAGTGCCCAGCCCTCTGCTTTTTCCTGATTGTCTCTTGGACTCCTACACAGTAAGTTCCAGAAATAGTGGATAAGTTGGAAGAGATCATAACAAGTTTGCTCATAGCCTACTTTCAAAACTTCCCACTGGGCAACAGACAATATACTTGTTGATATAACCCCCAAAAGAGTCATTACAGGTATGGAGACCTTTAATTAAGCCAGGCTGATAACACAATATTTCTTCCTCATTTTCTTCAAGGTAGATTAATTTTAAGAATAACAATTTTGACCACTCTCCCTAAGTGTATTCCATATGCTTGGGCAGTAAGAAAAGAACATGTATTTGTTTAAAAAGACTTATTTGTTTATTTCAAAGTCAAAGTTGAGAGAGAAAGAGACAGAGAGAGAGAGAGAGATACTGATTTTTCCATCTACTGGTTCACTCCCCAAATGACTGCAACAGCAGCACTGGGCCAGCCTGAAGCCAGGAAGTTTTTCCAGATCTCCCATATGGGTGATAAGGGCCAAATACTTGGGCCATTTTTTGCTGCTTTTCCAAGACCATTAGCAGGGATCTGGGTAGGAAATTGAGCAACTGGAACTTGGACCTTTGCCCATCAGGTATGCTACCAAAACGGGTGGAAGCTTAATCTGCTATATACCACAATGCCAGCCCCAGAAAACAACTATTCAATATTCTTCCATGTGATCCTTAACCTCATTTTCCATCTAAGTTGAAGGAAGTTTATAATTTTTCAGCAGAGATTGACGAGCTCTATATGGTATCTCTGAGCTACAGATTTTAACATAAGAAAATTAGATCTTTATGGAGTTGGAATCTACAACTTCCACCTTTTAATTTCTAAGTCACCCAACCTAAATTTTAATATTCTACAAAAAATATTAAACAGTACCTAAACACAAAGTTGTAGGCTCAAAAATGCCTAAAACTCCGGTTATTGTGGAAAACACAAATCTTTCATCTATACAGGAAATGTCCCAAACCTTGTGATTAGAAGAAGAAAACAGAAGATGCAAGGTGGCTGAATAGGAAAAAGCTGTGCTGATTTAGACCATGGGAATAAAAAGGGAGGAACCGCGTTCCCAGGGGACAGTTACAAAGAAGTTTGCTCTGGAAATTCTACAGAAAGAAGAGAGACCCCATGGAGCAGCAGAGGTGGTACAATCACACAACAGGGAGCAGGACATTGTCAATGACTCCTACAGCCAGTGGGCTGGGGAGCAGGGACACCATTTCTAAAAGCAAGGTGAGAGGAACTGTGGCAGTCCATATCACTGATAATACTGCCTTAGAGAGAACCTCACAGACCCCACTGACCTGATTTTGGACTGGAGCACTAGTGGGAGGGAGAGGGGATGACAACCAAATCCCATGAAAGGAGAGCATATTGCTTTCCTTACATCACCCCACAAGGTGTCCAGTAACTATCAGGGAAGTGGTGCCATCTTAATAAAGTGAATAGAGACTGTTGCAGCCCATATGTACCTGCTGGATTTTATAGGAAGAATAAATTTGTGGTCCCCACTGAATTTCACTGTGGCCTGGAGGGATGCTGTGGGTGGGGCACCCACTTAAGATTGTAAAATGCTCCCATCCCCTCATTCTATCAAGGTGCCTGGACTCAATGTGCCAAGGCACAGCACCAATCAAATTCTATTAGGCATGTGGCTAGCTTTAGGAATACTGTGGCTCTCTCCATGGATGGGAGAGGCTCATAGGGCTGAGAGTGGATCCCCTGCTCTCTGCAACTGTGGGAGCCATGCACCCTGTGACTGTGATAACACCAGCCAACATGATCACAACTCTCTCCCTCCTGACAGTACAGGAAATCCACCAACCCTAATTTGGGAGACACTCTGAGCTCTTGCCCCATCCTCAAGCACTCGCTGAAACCCCATGGCCCCACCCAGCACACACTTTGTATATGTGAAGGAGCAGACACTCCACTAAATCAAGAGGCATATTTAAAAGATAAAAGCCTTAAGAGGAGGAAACCAACAAGTGTTTCCACAAATGCCTAAAAATAAATGTTGAAATACAAGAAGCATGAACAAGGGAGACAACATGACACATACAACGTTTCACTATTAGAATGTGAAAATGAAGAGGGTGATGAATTGCCTGAAAAGGAATTCATAAGATCACAAGATTACTTACAACACAGAGAATCAAATATTTTAGTTAAATCCATACATGACATGGTAAGCAATTATGGTATCATATAGAGATACTGAAGAGAAATCAAACTGAAAATACTAGAAATGAAGGATTTGATATGTCAAACAAAAAATATAGTGGAAAGCCTTAAAAACTTGTTGAGGCAGAAGGATGAAAATCTGAGCTTGATGACAAAGCCTTATAAATAGCTCAGAAAAAATAGAAAAAAATTAGAAAAACTGAAAATAATGTCTGAAACTTGTGGGAGGCTATCAATCAACCAAACATATATCTGAGGAGTTGCTGAAGGTGTGGAATGAGAGAATTGATTAGAAGGCCTATTCAGTAAAAATAATAGCAGAAAAATCCCCTAAATTGGAGAAAGATGGGGACATCCAAGTATAGGAAGCACAAAGAACTCCTGAAAGCAATTATCAGAAAATACTGTAACACAATGTAAATTTTCAAAAGTAAAACATGAGGAAAATGTCCTAGAGTGTGCAAAAGAAAAACACTAGATTACCTTGAAAGGATCTACAATTTGATTGACAGCTGATTTCTCCTCAGAAAATCTATAGCCTAGGAGATCATGGAGAGATAGTCCAAGTACTTAAAAAAAAAAAAAAAACTGTCAACTGCCAATTTAGAATACTGTACACTGCAAAGCTCTCATTTATGAATGAAGGTGAAGTAAAGACCTTTCAAAGCAAACAGAGTTTGTCAGCAAACAGCTTCACAAATGATACTTAAGGATGTGCTACATACAGAAACAGAGAAAGCCACATCAAGAAAGAATGTAAAGGCAGAAAATCTAGTAAAAGTATAATAGAAATCCAAATCAAATAATAGGAATATTTATGGGAAATGGCAAGAACAAACTGATACTTATTGATAATAATCTTGAATGTAAATGGCCTAAATTCTAAAATTAAATACACAGCCTGATTGAATCAATTTTAGAAAGGACCCATCTATTGGCTCTGTACAAAAAAAACAAATCTAATCAACAAAGATATACACAGACTGAAAGTGAAATGATGGAAAAAGTTATTCCACACTAAAAAGCCAAAGAAAAGGAGTAGCCATCTTAATACAGACAAGGTTAACACAAAAAGTGTTATAAGAGACAAAGGATGGCATTATGCAATGATTAAGGAATCAATTCAACAGGAAGATGTGAATATAGTGAAGATATGTGCACCCAATGCTAGGGCACTGGATATTTAAAATAAATGTACACAAAGGGAGACATAGTCTCCAAAACAATAATAATGATGGACTTCAACACCCCACTTTCATGAGTGGACAAACCAACTAGACAAAAAAATCAACAGAGAAACAACAGAGCTATTCCACACTATGACCAAAAAGATCTAATTAATATCTACAGAACATTTCATCACATAGCTGCAGAACACATTCTTTTCATCAGTGCATGGAATTTTTCTAGGATATACCATGTGCTAGGCCATAAAGCAAGTCTCAACAAATTTTAAAAAAAAGCTGAAATCATACTATGTGTCTTTTCTGAATTCAATGGAATGAAGTTGGAAATTAACTCAAAAAATATACAAATGGAGACTGAAATCAAAAGAGACATCAAAAAATCCCTAGAAACAAAGCAAGGCATTTCAAAATATGGAATACAGCAAAAGCAGTGTTAAGAGGAAAGTTTGTAGCAGTTAGTGCCTGCATCAAGAAATTGAAGACATATTGCATACAGCAATAGCTGCTTTGAAAGGCAGAGTTCAGGTGCAAGGGCACTGCATGATGAGAAGCTGTCCTATACCAACAGGGTATAAAAATGCCTCCAGAAAACAGACAGTGAAGCTCTACTTCAAAATGAGTAAAAGTTATCACAGGAAGAAAGGGATGTAAATGTGTTCTTCCAAAGGAAACAGCATGAGTAAAAGCTCTAAGGTGGAATAACACATGGCATATCCATGGCATCATCCTACCCGATATTGCCAGCCAGACTTTAGAGATTGTTGGGATACAAATTCTATCTCTACCAACTATGATGTGCTTTACCTTAGGCAAAATATAAAACTATGTTAGTGCCCTTCGTCTGGAAAATGAAAACAATTATTGTACTTGCTTCATAGGCTGGTTGGATCATACAAATTAACATACAGACAGAAAAAATGTTATTAGTTATTATGGTTAGATATTATTGTTAGATGTATATTATATAATGTTTTGATATTTTATACTACTTGTCTAGATAAAATTAAAACATTCATTATTCTCTCTTCTGTTAAAGGTAAAAATATCATACTTTTAGAAAGTTAAAAATGTTTATGTATAGCTTATACATAAAATAATCATGCATTCTACCAGTAATGTTCCATGACTTTTTGTAAATGTATACAGGTGGGAAACCATCACCACAATCCAGCTTTAGGAAATCTCCATCACTCCAAAAAGTTCCCACAAGCATTTTTGAAGTCTTTCTTCAATTTCACCCCAGCCCAGATCCATGTAAGTCATAATCTGCTATCTCTCCATATATATTTGCCTTTTCTGTATAAATGGAATCATAGAACATGTTAAAAAAGAATTTGGTAGAACTAGGTGTGTGGTTGAATAATGCTTGAGGGGCAGTGGTTTTATGCTGCACAATGCTCCAATTTAAAAAAATCAGTAGAGTTTCAAGTTATTCTTTCCTCCCTTTTGGAATGTCCCCAAGCCCACAATCAATAAAACTTGAATGGCAGTGATTCTATTATTTTCACAGCACCATGTTATAATCAATGCCAATTGATTACAATATGATTACAATGAATCACAGACAAAACCATCATGTTCCCAAATCTGTATGTATTAAATGCATGAAGTTGTATTCCTTAAACAAAATAAAAAAGAGAATCTTGATATTAACTTTGAAATATGAAAAGAAAATATTCCATCATATAGTTCCAAGGGTACAAAATAACAGTTCACGTCAATTAACTGCCATGAAAGACTCAGAACATATTTTAAGTACAAAAGCCATTTTGCATTTTATATTTTTTTGAAATATATTTTTTTAAATTTATTTGACAGATACAATTAGACAGTAAGAGAGAGAGATAGAAAGAAAGGTCTTTCTTCAATTGGTTCACTTCCCAAATGGCTGCCACAGCCAGCGCTGCACCTATCCAAAGCCAGGAGCCAGGTGCTTCCTCCTGGTCTCCTATGTGGGTGCAGGAGCTCATGCACTTGGGCTATCCTCCACTGCCTTCCCAGGCCACAGCAGAGAGCTGGACTGGAAGAGGAGCAATCAGGACTAGAACCCAGTGCCCATATGGGATGCTGGCACCACAGGTAGAGGATTAACTTTATGTTTGGCCTTAGTATTTTAGAGCTTGGCTAACTTCAGAGTGTTATCTTGTCTTTTCCAATTGCCTCCATGAAGCTTTGGGCACCATCCCATCACAATGCTGCCCTTCAGAAACCAATATTTACTACACTTCCTCATGCAGAACCACTGTTGAAAATGCCCTTCTCACATAATAGTGAGCATTTGACAAAATTCTATTTAATGCATTAAGAAAGTAAACAGAAAAGAGAAAAATGCAAATTCCACATGTATATAAGAAACTGGGACTTATAATAGGAAAAAAATGCCCTAATCACTAACTTAGATGTGAGAGTCATTGACTGGGCCAGTGCTGTGGCATAGAGGGTAAAGCCACTGCCTGCAGTGCTGGCATCCCATATAGGAATCAGTTCAAGTCCTGGCTGGTCCACTTCCAATCCAGCTCTCTGCTATGGCCTGGGAAAGCAGTAGAAGATGGCCCAAGTTTGGGCCCCTTCACTCATGTGGGAGACCAGGATAAAGTTCCTGGCTCTTGGCTTCAGATGGGTTCAGCTCCAGCCATTGTGGCCATTGGGGAGTGAACCATCAGATGGAAGACCTCTTTGTCTCTCTGTCTCTCTGTCTCTCTGCCTCTGCCTCTGCCTCTTTGTAACTCTGTCTTTCAAATAAATAAATAAATCTTTAAAAATTCATTAAAAAAGTCATTGACTTTCTGCAGGTTAATAAGGTCTTAACATCTGCTGCATTAATGTCTCTTTAAGATTATAAATTCATAATGCATTGGCTTTTTCCAGGTTTACTTCTAATCTACAAGAATATAAACTGTCAACACTTCCACCATTTTGAGATTAATACATACAGAGACAAAAAATTATAATATCCAAGAGAATAAATCAGTAAAGAACAAGGTTCTGTTTTTGCTGGAGTAGGCCAATTAGAACACACTTTAATAAAATGACATTTTAAAAGTCAATCCTAGCCATTTTTCTCACTTGGAATTTGAGATAATTTTATCTTTCTACTCATGATTCAACTATAAATTTTAATTCCATGTGTGTGTGGGGGGACATGTTAGGAAATCTCTTGAAATTAGTTATTTTACTCTCTAAAGAGTTACAACAGTGGCTGACGTTGTGGCACAGCATGTTAAGCTGCCATATGCAGTACAGGCATCCAATATGCACAATGGTTCATGTTCTGGCTGCTCCACTTCTGATCTACCTCCCTTTTAATGATCCTGGGAAAGCAGCAGAAGATAGCCAAGTGCTTGGGCCCCTGAACTCACATGGGAGACCCAAATGAAGTTCATTGCTCCTGGCTTCAGTCTGGACTAGCACTGTCCATTGCAGCCATTTGGAGAGTAAATATGGAATCAATCCATCTCTCTCTCTCTCTCTCTCTCTCTCTCTCTGAATTTCAAATAACAAAGAAAGGAATAACAACAATTTATTGGGTAGCTAGAAAGAGTTTGAGATTCTTCTAACCATCTCCTCTTGGATAAGAAAGACTTTGACACAGCAGTTTTCAGGAGATTTATTGGAAAAGGCTGCTTGGAGCAAAAAGCAAGATCAGCAAATGAGAAGCTGAGCCATGATGCAGTCACAACAGAAGTCTCACCTGAACTCACAAGAAGATCTGGGATTGCAATTACCCTTAAGAAAAAGAGATAAATTACCAATTTGAGATAAAAGCAAGGCTTTGAACTTCAGCCAGTCTTTAGGAATAGTAGCCACTCAGGAGAACAGAACTATGAGTTCTCAACTATGAGTGACATGGAAATAATATCTAGGAGGGGACTGAGAGGAAGACCATCAAGAGCTAACACTACTGGCATGTGGAAAAATAAGGACAGTATATTTTTCCTGATAAATTCATGCTGGCAGCAAGCCACAGAACAAGCCACTGATGCAGTGATGCCTGATTCAGTTCCCAATAAGGCCACAATTATCTAGGCTATGAGTCTAGTAAATGGGTGACTGACACCTACAGGGGAGCCTGTGGGGTGTATGAACTACTATGCCAAGGGAGCCACATCAGTATCAAGGAGTGTCTGGAGCAACACATGGCCTGAAATGAGCCAACTTGCGATCCCCCTTCAAAACAGCATCCATTAATGATCACTTTGATGTGAATGGCCAGATTGCGTACCAGCATATGGAAAAATGGATGAAGAGATTTCAGGGAGAACAGCTCCTTGTGGCACAATGCTAGCTGCATAGTTTTGAGTGGCAAGAAAGCACAGTATGAAGCTGCTGCTGTGAACACTCCATTGGTGGTCATGTTTGGGTATTTTCTAGGGTGTAAGGATATGCACAGCTTAACTTCAGGGACTATGGTTATCAGTGCCAGTTTGGACTGTGGTAGGAGTCCTCTTAAAATAATAGAGGGGTGAGCATTGGGAACTGCATGTAATATGACTCTTCTGAGACCCACATCCTCATCTGAGACCCACTCCACTTCCAATGCAGGTTCCTACTAAAGTGCACCTTAGGAGGCAGCAGATGATAGCTTAAATTACTTAGGTCCCTATCAACCATACTGAATTCTGGGATCTCCATGTCACAAAACCAGATGTTTTCAGGGCCAGCGCTGTGGTGCAGCAGGTTAATGCCCTGGCCTGAAACACTGGCATCCCATATGGTGCCTGTTTGAGAGCCGGCTGCTTCACTTCCTATCCAGCTCTCTGCTATGGCCTGGGAAAGCAGTAAAAGATGGCCCAAGTCCTTGGGACCCTACCCCCACACGGGAGACCCACAAGAAGCTCCTGGCTCCTGGCTTTGGATCAGCACAGCTCCGGCCATTGCGGTCAATTGGGGAGTGAACCAGTGGATGGAAGACCTCTCTCTCTGCCTCTCCTTCTCTCTCTGTGTAACTCTGACTTTCAAATAATGAATAAAATAAATCTTAAAATAAAAATCTGATGCTTTCACATCACAACCTCACTCAGTCCCAGATACTGTGAACAGTTGGATAAAGAAGAGTGGATGAGAGATCTCTGTAACTTTAATGTGAGTAAAATGAATTTTCAAAGTTTAAAAAACCTCCTGCATCCATTGGTAAGACTGGGAGTATTCCAGTTGTGCCCCTTTCCCATGGGGATGGATGGCAGCTGCATAGACTAATTGAAAAATGCCTAAATGCCTCTACTAAGGCATCATTGTTTGACATAAAGAAGTTCATGATGGGCCAGCGCCACGGCTCACTAGGCTAATCCTCCACCTTGCGGCGCCAGCACACCAGGTTCTAGTCCCAGTCGGGGCACCAGATTCTGTCCCAGTTGCCCCTCTTCCAGGCCAGCTCTCTGCTGTGGCCAGGGAGTGCAGTGGAGGATGGCCCAGGTGCTTGGGCCCTGCACCCCGTGGGAGACCAGGAGAAGTACCTGGCTCCTGCCAACAGATCAGCGTGGTGTGCTGGCCACGGCAGCCATTGGAGGGTGAACCAACAGCAAAGGAAGACCTTTCTCTCTGTCTCTCTCTCTGTCACTGCAGCAAAGTAATACCTTATGTCCAACCACTCTGCACTGAGGACTCAATCAGTTGTGCTTCCCAGATGATATGAGTCTTTCATGTGGGTTACAGGGACCCACATACTTCAACCATCACTCCCTCTAAAAGTGCATATTAGAAGAAAGCTGTAATTGGAAGCACTCCAATATGGGATGTGGGCATACTAAGCACAGTTGTAACACAATGCCAAATGTGGATCCCTCCATGAATTTATGAAGTGCTTCCATATATCCAAAGCTTTCAGAGAAATGAGACAGAGCCTTCTGAGTCCAGCCCCTTTACTAGATAGTCCCTGCTTCTCCCCAACATTCCACACTGCTTCACATGTGTCTCTCTGTGCATGCTCACTTCTGAGGTCTCTTCATGCAGACAGGAAAGAGCAGCAGAGCATAGTAGAATGGGTCTGGGGGACAGGCAGATTAGGGAAAAACTGGACTCTGACAGTTTCTGCCTGCTTTCTGCCCAGCTAGAGGCATATCATGGTGGGTGTTGGGTCCAGCAAGTGACACCACAATTACCAAGTGGCCACTCAGTGCTCAGTGACCACATCTGAAGTAGAAGCAAATTGAATATCCACATGACAAAAATTTATATATAATATTATATTACACCAGTCATGAATTTCAACTTAAAATGAATTGAAGACTTACAAAGAAGACCTGAGAATTTAAAACTCCTTACAAATGGAAGCAGATTCATTGACATTATTCTCAACAATGACTGTTTAGATGTGACACTAAAAGCACAGGTGACAAAATCAAAGATTAGACTACAAAAAAATCTAAAAAACATTCTGCATACTAAAGAAAAAACTGAACAGATAAAACAAGAAATAGAAGAAAATTTTGGAAAACCTCAGTCTGATTAAGGGAGTAATACAATAAACACAGCAACTCAAAATATTACAATAAAAAACATAAAGGATTGTTCAGTTTTTCTGCTGCAGATACAGAAGTAGCCAACAGATAACTGAAAAGGGGCTCAACAACTGCTAATCAAGGCTACAATGCTAATCAAGAGCATAATGGTGGCCGGCACCATGGCTCACGAGGCTAATCCTCCGCCTTGTGGCGCCAGCACACCAGGTTCTAGTCCCAGTTGGGGCACCGGATTCTGTCCTGGTTGCCCCTCTTCCAGGCCAGCTCTCTGCTGTGGCCAGGGAGTGCAGTGGAGGATGGCCCAGGTGCTTGGGCCCTGCACCCCATGGGAGACCAGGAGAAGCACCTGGCTCCTGCCAATGGATCAGTGCAGTGTACCAGCCGCGGTGGCCATTGGAGGGTGAACCAACAACAAAAGGAAGACCTTTCTCTCTGTTTCTCTCTCTCTCACTGTTCACTCTGTTAAAAAAAAAAGACATAATGGTTATCACATCATATATGTTAAAATGACTATTATCCAAAAGCAAAGATAGCATTGGACTAGATGTGGGAAAAAGGTTGTTGGATTTGGAAAAAAGGGAATAAATTGTTGGTGGGAATGTAAATTGGTACATCAATACAGAAAACACTATGTAGGTCTTCAATCACAATTAAATATAGAACATATGACAAAACAATCTCACTACTGCATATGTATCCAAATGAAATCAAATCAGTATCTCAAATAGACACCTCTATCTACACATTCATGTCAGCATTATCTACAAGAACAAGATATAGAAAAAACAACATTGTCAACAGATGAATAAAGAAAATGTGACACACACACAGGAATCACAGTCAATCTTAAAAAGGAAATCCTGCCATTTTGTCAAAATATGGATCCAAAAATATGAATGTGTACATTAGGCTATTTGAAATAAGGCACAGAAAGATAAATGCCACACAATCTCACTCATATGTGGAATATAAGAAAGTCACACTTAATCACAGAACAGAATGGTGGTTGTTGGGGCTGAGAGTGAAGGAAATGGGAAAATGCTAGCTGAACACACATTTGCAGGTATGAGATAAAATTAACTCAAGATCTTAATATTCAACACAATAACTAGATGATTACACTGTTATATACTCACTACTTGCAAATGTCTTAGATATTCTTTTAAAAACACAACGATGTAAGGTGATGGATGTGTTAGATTGTTAATTGCTAATAATTTCATAATGTATATGTACAAGAGGACTCCAAAAAGTTTATGAAAAAATGTAATTAAAGATAATGTAAATTGTCCATAACTTTTAAAGCCCCCTCACATATCAAAACATCAGGTTGCATACCTTGAATATACACAACTTTTGTCAATCATACTTCGTCAATCTTGAAAAATTAAAACAAGTAAAAAGAAACTGACTCCTTTATTAAAATATAAATCCAAAATAACTTAGTAAACTAGACATACCTTCAGGATTGGGAAGGCTTTCATGGAACAGCCAAAATTTCTATTTTGAAAGTGAAAATACAGATGGCAGCCTGTCAGGGGAGCCTGTAAGGGTTAAGATGATAATTCCCAAATTACAGGGTCCTCCTGCCCTTCTAAAACCTGGATAAATAAAACTTTTGTTGTTTCCTTACCCAATCTATGTTGCTGTGTTATTGTTAAGAAAACTAAAGTGATACCCCCTAGAAAAAGCTATGTGAAGAAGTCAGCATCCTGGAAGAGACCCTGCAGCCAACGGGTTTAGAAAACTAGTGGGAACCAGGTTCCCATGGGGAAGGAAGGAGGAACGGAGGGCCGCATAAATGACAGCTCCTGCTCCACATGAACCCCATACCCAGAGCCCGCATTCTCCCTAGTGAGTACCCCGTCCTCACAGCAACATCTGGGGTGACGTGGAGCGGCCGCCACACAGCTACTCATCTATGGCTCCGGGGGCTGAGAAGTCTCGTTAGCAGGGAAGGAGCAGGGCATGGGGGTAGCAGGTGCCAGTCCAGCCCCCAACCCATGGATCGGAGGGGACTGAGAGAGGTCCTGTACCAGCGCCAATATGGCTCCCACAGATTCTGGAGGCACTTACCCTCCTGACCTTTGGCTCGCCTTCCCCCTCTGTACACTGCGGTCCACACACTCACCATGTCAGCTCTCAGCTTCCTAGATATCCAGCCTCTTGGTTGAGCAGAGGTGGAGAGAAGCAGAGTCCGACTTCCCTTGCAAGCCTCGGGAGCCTCGCGGCAGCAGAGACCTCTCCCTCTCCACGCTCCACCTCATAACTGAAAGATTGTGATGTCAAGACCCCACGTGATGACTTTTCATGGACGTCACCATGCCTGAATGGACAGCTTGCATGGCCTTGAGCGCAGGCAG
Organism: Oryctolagus cuniculus; assembly: GCF_051225735.1. Classification (NCBI taxonomy): domain Eukaryota; kingdom Metazoa; phylum Chordata; class Mammalia; order Lagomorpha; family Leporidae; genus Oryctolagus; species Oryctolagus cuniculus. Next base: position 17,861,968 of record NC_142889.1, read on the forward strand.
CTTCACAGAAGATGTAGCCAAACAGCATTCCCCCATAGCATGGACCTGGAACCTCAGGTTGTGCTGGATGGGATCAGCAGGAGGGCCTCTCACCTCTGCGCTCCTGCTACTCACTAGGGTCACCGAGTGTCGCCCCATCCTTCTCCCTGGCGGGTCCTGCCTGGAGCTTGTGGTAAGTAACATGCTTCAGGTCTGGGCCTCTTTTTTTCCTCATATTTCTGCTCATTTTTCTGTTGGGTCTTTTGTAATACTTTTTAATGTTGATTTGAAGAATGCTTAAAGACATCACATGATTTAATTCTTTTTTTTTTCCTTTTCTTCTGTCAATATTTGTTTTCCACTCTGCCTATTGACCTTTAATATTTTTCATTTGTTTTTTGCTGGTACATGGTAATCTAGTAGGTTTTAAAAATATTGATCTTTCTCACAATCTCATTAAAATCAGTTTTCAATTCTATTTGTTTTTAGATTTTATGGATCCTCTCTAAATAAATATCTCCAATTTATTGGCAATTTATTGTTTTTTCTTTTTGCTCTTTCCCCTTCCCTTGACTACTCCCCCAGTAAGAAGCTGGAGACAGTGGAGGCATCCTGGTCTAGGTTTACTTACAGTGAAAAAGCTATCAATGATCCCGTATTAATTGTGTTGTTTGTTATAGAATCCTTTTAAATATATTAATCCAAATAAGAAAGCCATTGAGTTTTTACTATGCCGCTAGCAGATTTTTAATTACATGCTAATTTCTAAATGCTTCTTAACATTTAATCTAAATGGTCATGTGTTTCTCTCAAGTTTTCAAGTTTTTCACCTACTTGGAAACTATACAGTGCTTGTTTAGAAATGTTAACCACCTTTTGCATTTTTTTCTTATGTGGCACTTGTTATTCATTATATTTTCATATTTGATTTTATTTACTATAAAAATACTAAGGATATATGCATCTGTTTAAGAAAGAGAGGTTTATACTTAATTCATATTTCAGGTTCAGGTCTATCTGCATCATTGTAATGCTGGCTTTCTAAAAGACATTTGGAAATATTCTCTGCTTATTTATACTTTGGTACATCTGGGAAATATAGGCTATTTTTTATTCCTTAAATTGTTTGGAATATTTTGTTTCTATAATTGAAGTTTTACTCCTGTAACTTTTGTTGGTTGGTAGTCTTCAAATTATGATTCAACTTTCTTGGTTTAATTTGGAGTTTTCCTATTTTACATTTGTTATATTGGATTTTGAAAATTTATATTTGTGTTTTGGGAATTTGATTTTTAAAGTGTTGTGGATTTTAATCCCTAGTAAAATTTGTACTCATAAGAGTTTTACAAAATTTTTCTAGCATCTTGACAATGCTATGTACTCTGTAAAGAATTGTTTTAATACCTGAAACTGGATATTAGTGTTACTCTTCCCTGTGTTACCTTAATTACTTTTACTCATAGTTCATTAATTTTATTAACAATAATGTGTATATCCTTTGTGATATTTTTAAATAGCATTTCATATTATGACATAAATACACTATGGAATACTACTCACAGTGAAAGTAATGAAATTTTGTCTATTGCAAAAAAATGGATGCAACTAGAAACCATCATCTCAATGTGAAATAAGCCAGCCCCAAAAAGACAAATATCATATGTTTTCCCTAATTTGTGGTATATAATAGAGCATCTAAAATGTAATATATAGGAGTGAAATTGACATTTTAAGCTTCATTGATTATTTACAGCCCTTATCTCTACTGTTGAGGAACATTTCTTCCTCATACTATTTGTTAAACTCTTTACTTACTGTAGGGTTAATCTTATGACTATTAAGAGTGAAAAAAAAATTTACATCTACTATATCATTTTGCCTGCTTTTATTTTATATACTTCCCTGTTTTTCTTTTTTTTAAAGATTTTATTTATTTATTTGAGAGGTAGAGTTACAGACAGTGAGAGGAAGAGACAGAGAGAAGGGTCTTCCTTCCATTGGTTCACTCCCCAAATGGCTGCAATGGCTGGATCTGTGCCAATCCGAAGCCAGGAGCCAGGAGCTTCTTCCCAGTTTCCCATGTGGGTGCAGGACCTCAAGCACTTGGGCCATCTTCTACTGCTACCCCAGGCCATAGCAAAGAGCTGGATTGGAAGAGGAGCAGCCAGGACTAGAACTGATGCCCATATGGGATGCTGGTGCCATAGGTGGAGGATTAACCTGCTGCGCCACAGTGCCCGCCATGTGTTTTTCTTTTTAATTATTGAGAAGTTGTGCTGATTGATTTTTAGTGTTTCATTCTAATATAATCAGGATATAATTTTCTCTAGCATGGATTTATCTACAGCCTATTGATCTCCTCCTCTCTTTCCAAACCTTGTATGTGCAGACCCTGTCCACCTGCCAGTGTTTCCACTCCCATGTGCCTAAGGGCTACAAGTGCAGGCGTACACCTTCTGGATACGTTAACGCCGACAAGACCTCGGAGACACCAGACGCGTTTATCGGCTTTTCAGCTTCCACTTTATTTTTCAGCAGACTCGCGTTACATGTTGCGAACGCCCGCCCTGTTACTGGCATTCATTCACAACTCCTTCATTCACCACTCCCGCTTACTACTTGCATTCATTCACAACTCCGCCTGTTACTGGCGTTCATTCATTACTCCGCCTTTTACCAGCGTTCATTCATTCCTCCCGCCCACCATCCACCTATTTATATATATCATTCACGGAAAACATGTTACCAACTAAGTGTGGGAAACATGCAATAACAGGATGCTTAAAGTCAAAACAGGATCTTGCAATTAGCAACGGGCAGGGTGGAAAAAGCCCAGCACTAAACTTCTTGTGCTTGTACATGTCGGGAGGGGCACAGCTGGCCAGGCTGTCCCGTTCCCCGACATACAAGTATTTCCATTCCTGTGCCTGATACACATTGGTTCTGATTAGTAAATTATTGCTTCATCCATTAGAGAATAATTCTTTGTATTCCCAGATAATCACAGTACATCAACTACAGTTTACATACCTGTAAAATGGCGGGAGTTCCTGCAAATAGATCTTATTTGTGCAAAAATTTGAAATCCATGTATACTTTTTTTGTATAATACACATTATCCATGGCCCAGTGCTGGCCATTGCAGCCTTCTGGGGAGTGAACCAGCAGATGAAAGATATATCCTCAACCCCAGTGTAACTGACTTTCAAATGAATAAATAAGTCTTTAGAAAAAGAAGTTTGGGGGGCCAGCACCATGGCTCACTTGGTTGATCCTCCGCTTGCAGTGCCAGCATCCCATATGGGTGCTGGGTTCTAGTCCTGGTTGCTCTTTTTCCAGTCCAGCTCTCTGTTGTGGCCTGGGAGGGCAGTGGAGGATGGTCCAAGTGCTTGGGCCCCTGCACCCACATGGGAGACCAGGAGGGGGCACCTCGTTCCTGGCTTCAGATCGCCACAGCTCCGGCAGTGGCGGCCATTTGGGGAGTGAACCAGTGGAGAGAAGACCTTTCTCTCTGTCTCTCTCTCATGGTCTAACTCTACCTATCGAAAGAAAGGAAGAAAGAAAGAAAGAAAGAAAGAAAGAAAGAAAGAAAGAAAGAAAGGAAGGAAGGAAGGAAGGAAGGAAGGAAGAAAGAAAGAAAGAAAGAAAGAAAGAAAGAAAGAAAGAAAGAAAGAAAGAAGAGAAAAGAAAAGAAAAGAAAAGAAAAGAAAAGAAAAGAAAAGAAAAGAAAAGAAAAGAAAAGAAAAGAAAAGAAAAGAAAAGAAAAGAAAAGAAAAGAAAAAGTTTGGAAAGAGATGAAAAATGTAATATAGATGGTTCCTATCTAATGAGGGTTCAGTTAGGTATTTTCCACTTTTGATGGTGCAAAAATGATACATATTTAATAGAAGTCATATTTACAGGTTTAATTATGATTTTTCCTTAGGCTTGTAATCTATGCTATGACTCTCCCTCTGGCAATTCTGGGCATTGGCAGCAAGTCACAGCTCCCCATCATCAGCCACATAATCATGAGAGCAAGCAACTGATCCTACAGTGTGATGTGTTTTGAGCTCTAATGTTGAGTAAAACAAGTTACTGAATGATTTTTTCTTTTAATGATGTTTCCAAATTCTTAAAAAGAACAACATAAAACTGAAAAAAAGGAGAAAGCTTGAGGATCAATCAGAGACAAAGTAGAGCAGTATGAGCTGCAGGCTGGTTTTGCTGTTTCTACAAAGCAGGGTGATGGGAAGTCCTGAGGTCATTGGGCATGTTGGCTTTAATGAGTAAACACACACATGCACACACACACACACACTGAGCACATCTATTCAAAACATCCTGTGTTAGGAAAAGTAACACAGGACCAGCCTCCCCTATGGCTCCCTAGCTTGCCCAGCATGGAGCTCCTGAGGCTGGCCAGACTTTGCTATGAGACAAAGGATTTTAAAAATGTAGTTCCAGCCCATAGACATGAGGATGGTCACCACTTGGTTGTGCACCTACGGCACAACACCTACTTGTCTGCCATCTCCTTATTCTGGATGATGACTTGGGGTCTTTGGATAAGGGTTTTATTTTGCTTTCTTCTTTTCCATTTTATCCTGTCCTTTGTCTTTCCTTCTTAGATTAGATTCTTAGACCCCTTTCCTTTTTACTTTGCCATTGCCACTTGCACTCTTTTTTATTTTACCTTGGGAGTCCTGGAGGCATGCTCTTGGGAATCAGCACCATCTCCACCTCCCCAGCAATCAGCTTCTGTTTCTGCTTGCTCCTGGGACCCTAGTTGCCAACAAGACCTCGAAGCTTCTGCTTTGCAGCTCCTGTGATGATTCTTTCTGATCTTGGTGATGTCCATGCCTCATTCTTTACTGCTTCAGCAGTACCATCAGGACCTTCACCACCAAGGTGTGCATCTGGTTTCACTTTCACTCATGGGCCAGGTTGTTGCAGGAGATGGTGGGAACTGTTGATTTGGAGGGTTGTGTTTGGAGGTCCATGGCCAATTTCTTGGGCTTTGGAGGTGTGGTGTTTTATGTGGCCTCTTTTCAACTTGCATCAGGAAACATGATCCCTGCTTGTTGGGACTGTGTCTGATCCTTGATATCTAGGGAAGCTAGTGGCCAGAGTAGAGGTAACTGGAAGGTTGATGTCTGACCTGGGAGTTGCCTTCGACTCCAGAGAACAGGCTAGGGTAAGTCCAGGGTTATTCTCTATAATTTACCCCCTCCCAGTGGGGTTTGAACCCAACCTGGGGGCTGAGTTGGCCATCAGGGCCCTTCAGATGCCCCTTGCCTCCATGAAGAACTGTTTCTGCTCTTCTCACTATTGTCTGAGCTCCAAGGTCTTTGGTTTTGGGGTTCCCTGATGGAAGGACAGTGGCCTGCTGACCCTTTGTTTTTCCAAGCTTTTGGGGGACTGTGACCTGGACAGGGGCACTCAGGATTCAGACCAGATATTTTTCCCACAGCACCATCACCCCATTTAAAGACTGGTTGTCAGAGGCTAAGCCTCACTGCATTTCTGACAAGGAGCTTCAGGACAGCTTGGTAAGCAGGAAGGAAAATAGACTCTTGTTTGTCACCTGTGTGGATGCTACTTCCTTTTTCTTGCCTCTGACACTCAGCTGACTCCTGGTGGGTGCTGGACCCAGGGACTGCCTTGGGTGGTCAGGGGGTACTGCAATGGTTTTAACAGCAAGAGCAAAGTTCTGTATTATTAGGATTGTGCCTCCATTCATACTATTTATAAGTTGCTGGCTGTGCTCTGTGAGGTCCAGATCTTCCTCAGGAAATTCTCAGCCTAGGTTTGCACAGAGGTAACAGCTGGACCAGCTAGATTATAACCAACATCAGCAAAAATCAGAGGGATTTAATCACCTGGCTCAAAGGCAACGCATCCTCATCACTGCTCTCTGAAGCTGCTTTGCTTCTTCTGTCAGGATTCTAGGGTCATAGTCTTGCTTCTGCAACTTTAAGCAATCTTGATGGAAGAAATACTACTTTCAACTCTGCTACTGGAAGAAAATATACCCTAACTTTGTAATGATTGCAGATAAACTCAATATGCATCTTTTTCACAGTACCTTGTGATTTTTATACTAGGCCCTCGGCACTGGTATTCAGAATACATGAAGTTATCTGTGGTAAAAGCTAGTTTTACAAATAATGTAATTCAAGGATAACATTGTTATCTTAAGCCTTATATAATATTGTAACTTGCTTACACTCATCCCTGGATTGGGGTCAAAATATGTAATGATCTTTCCATTGGAAGTAACTGGGAATACACAACAGTTTTTGTTAGTTGTACAGTGCCAGAGAAAGAACAATAGTATCGTAATTTTTGCAATATACTGCATTTGCTGGTGCTGTTTTATGCAGTGAAGCAGCAGCTCTACAGCAAAATAAGAAACATAAATAAATTTCCAACTTCCTCATATCATGTTTTGATATTAATATTTGATTAAGTGACTTGGCTAGTATCTATGAAGATGCTAATTTTAACTTATAGAAAGTTATGTTTTAAAAGAAAGTTTAAACTGTAACAATGAAAGGTTCCAAGAAAAGTTTCCTTTTAGTTGCAAATTAATTCTGGTAGAATCAAACACTTGTCATCTTTAATATAGGCAAAAAGAAACCACTGACTTTTTCATCACACTAGATTAGAAATGATAAGAGGAAAACCAAGGAAATGTGAACCTTTTTTTGATCAGCATAGCACAATAGAGTATCCAGGTAACTGTCTCCCTATTTGAGTAATTATTAATTGGGCTAACTAATCTCTCTGCTTTAGAAATACACAAGTCACACATAATCTGTCCCCAAAATCAGCAAAGTAATTATATAAATTTACCTTTTTTGTTTTGAAGGTGATCTCTTATATTGCTTTGCCCAAGCTAGGTAAGACATCCATTACTACCACCATTTCTCAGAAAGGTGATGGGGACTGTAAGTGATTTAATAGTTGCATGTTAAATGTGGAGTGCTACATTTCCTAGTCTACTCTTTATCATCCCTAGGCATATGTTACTCTAAATTAAATAGGAGTGTTTGGCATTGCACTTAGAAAATTAGCTTCCCACATTAGAGTGCCTGGATTTGACTCCCAGCTCCCAACTCCAGCTTCCTGTCTCCCTGGGAGACAGCAGGCCAGTTGTCAAGTTCCTGCCACTTATGTGGGAGACCTGGATTGAGTTCCCACTTTTGGCCTTCTGGCTATTGTGGGGATTTCAGGAGTGTAGTGAACCAATGGATGGGAGCATGCTCTCTTTGTGTCACAATTTAAAATTTAAAATAAATAACTCTAAAAAAATACTTAAGTATTCTCCCTTTATTTTCTAGTTAGTTTGTTTATTTTTTAAAAAATCCAGCTCTTCATTTTATTAATTTTTGTGTCAATTTTGTTTCTTCTCTAGTTTTAATTATTTCTTTTTTCTATTAATTAGGGTTTGGTTTGTTCTTATTTTTCTAGGTCTTTGAGGTACACTGTTAGATCATTTATTTGATGCCTTTTCAATTTCTTGATGCAGGTGCTAATTGCTCTAAACTTAAACACTGCTTTTGCTGTATCCCATAGGTTTTCATATGTTGTGTTGTCATTAAATTCATTTCTAGGAAAAAAAAAACAGTGTGCACAAATATTCCATGCATCAACAAAATGAAAAATTTGAGCTCTCGTATCCCATCCACCTTCACCAGGAAAGGAAGTTGCCCTGAAGAGATGCTGACAGCATGTCAGAAGATGAGAAGGGATCAGCATTGTGACCTAATGGGTTAAGCTGCCACCTGCAATGTCAGCATCCCATATGACCAATGATTCAAATCCCAGCTGCTCCAGTTCCAATCTTTCTGCTAATGCACCTAAAAAAGCAGCACCCATGTGAAAGACTTTGGTCCCCTGCACCCATGTGGGAGACCTGGAAGAAACTCGTGAATCCTGGCTTCAGTCTTGCCCAGCCCTGGCCTTTGGGGAGTGAATCTGTGAATGAAAGATCTCTATCTCTCCATCTCTCTTTGCCTTTCAAATAAATAAAACAAATATTTAAAAAGGAATTTGACAAGGTCTTCAGATATGTCACTCTGTGCCAAGTAGTGTATGATACCTAAAACAACAGACTACAAGCACTATAATTAAATATCAATATATGAGTTTGTGTGATTGGATAGCTGAGAGAATGGGCTCTGGAGTCAGACAACCATATTCAAAAACCCAAATTCCCTCTGTAGTTTTCAGCTTTTAATTGAGCTCATTACTTAATTAACCTATGCCTTATTTTCTACATATGTAAGATGGGAATAATTAGAATTTGGGGGAAAATTAAATAAGATATATGTAAAGGAGATAGAACAGTGCTTGGTTCATAATTGACTGCCAGTAGTTGTTACTGTTATCCTGGGAGAAGGAAGTGGGAGGAATCCCAAGACATGTTCAGTTCCATGGGTTGAAGGACCATGGCTTTGAAGTAGTAACACTGATGCCAGCCAGATATCATGACTAATAGAATCCACAGTACCAATTTCATTAGAACTGCAGGGTTTGAACTTCAGCTCTTCCCATTTTGATCTATGTCTTCAACAGCTTGTTGTGATGACACAAGAATAGTGAAGTTCAAGGTAGCTGACAGAATGGTTGTAGAGAAGCATTCTGACGCACAGAAGGAAGGCAAAGTGGCTTGACTCATGTTGGAGAATAAATAGGGTTGTCTTACACACTTGGCAGAGGTGACAATTTCCCACTTAGGCAGTTGCATGGATGCTGGGAAGGCCTTAGAGCCTCTTCCCAAATTCACTGTATACATTGATTGATGTCTCATATTTCCTTGTGAGACTCAATCATTTTATTTAAATGTGTAAGCCTTGTCAAAATGCACATTTTCCTGATAATGTCACATTTTGAGTCATTCTAAGACTTTTATACTTTATTCTAAATAAATATTCAGATAATTTTGATATGATTACATATATGTGTGATGTGCAAAGAAACTTGATAATTCCTGGATGTCTTTGGAGAAAAGGTGGTGAGCACATTGCAGAAACAGGTGCAACGTGGAGACTGAAGGCCAGAAATCACTGCCTACATTTCACTTCTCTTTAGAGAGCTATTTCTGGGTAAATTCAGTGGCATGTTCATGTTTAACAATCAGACTCCCAGAAGAAAAAAAGAAGCTATTGCATATTTCTCTGGTATATATATACCTACTGCCAACACAAAAGCACTGAAAGTGAAGAGGAGAGGAAAATACACACAATTAACTCTAATGAGTCAGTAATAACCAGGTCCAGCACATCCCTAGGGAAGCTTACATTTAGGTTGACATAAAATGCTCAAAGTCTCCTACTTCCTTCTCTTTGTAGGCTCAGAGAGGGGAACTGTCCTGTAGTGAGTGCTGGCCAGATCTGACCTACTCTAGCATGTGCTTGCTTAAAAAGAAGACATTGCTTCCATGATGGTTGCCTGGGCCAGGTATCCAAGATTCATCAATAAAGGGAGACACACATTCAGACAAACAGGTGGGCTGGAATTTGGATTCTAGATTACAATACTTCCAGAAATGAATGATTCCTCTGGGCACACCAGGCTTAGAACAAAGCACACACAATGTCTCTGAGATTGCAGTGATGCATACAAATCGAACTTGGTGATTCATAACATGGATTCTGCTCACCTTTGAAGAAAGACATCTGTGAATGAACATTGACCACAACAGTAATGCCCTAGATCAGACATTCTCAGCCCTGGTGAATGTTAGAATCATCTAGGAAGCTTTTAAAACACATTGATCTCCAGGGTAAACCTGAGTTCAATCTGGTCAGAGTCTCTGGGGGTGGGAACTAGGCATAGTATTTTTATAATTGTGTTCCATGTGATTCCAATGTGCAGTCAGGGTTCAGAGCAGCTGCTGAGGACACTTACCCTCTGCCTCCTTCCCAGCTGCATTTTTAGCTTCCTATTATGTGCATTCCAGATTTCCAAAATGGTATACATTCCCAATTTTAAATCCCAGTGAAGGCCTCACAGTATGTTAAGCATTGCTGCTTCAGAGAAATGACAATTCCTGATTCATATTGGCAAGGAGGGGCAGAGATAGATGAGGGAGATCAGAAGAGAATAAACAATGAGATGCAGAGCTGCAGTTCATTTGTGGCAGCCCACACTTTGCCATCCTGGGGTTGGACAGCTTTCCTGCCAGCCTCACTGATGTCCATGGGAATGCAACCCCAAGGAACTGAATTTCTGTGTTGCCAGAGCTGCACATTTCTTACATTTGCAGATGGCTTGATTATGCTCTATATTTGTGGGAAAGAATAAATTACAGAAACTTCAGCTGAAACAAAGAACTGAGCTCTTCCAAAACAGAATTCAGGTTATTAGAACCTGGCCACACAGTTACAAAGCTCAGTAAATAGGCCCCTTCGGAGCCAATGTTGAGTAGTAGCATGGAACATGGACTCAAGCACCTGGGATTTTATTCTGGCTCTGCCAGTTTCCTTTTCCTTAACAGGCTTACTTAATGAATCTGTTTTCTCATGTGTAAAATGTGGGTAATAAAATTCTATAATTCTTAAGATTTATGTGAGAAATAGTGGAGTTAATCTTTCTAAAGTGCTTAAAATAGAGGCTAGCATGCAGGAAAATCTCGATAAGTTTTAGGAACACATTTAATTTACTTGCTATGGTACATATTAGAGAACATATATATTGAACTACCACCATTGATGTTGGGATGGAGTGAGGGATGATGTAAGACATGAAAGGGAGAAAATGGCTTCTGCCCTCATATAACTTCCAGTTTTTTGGGGGATGTTGTATTTTATCAAATGCTTTCTCTGCATCTACTGAGATAATCATATAGCCTTGATTCTTCAATTTGTTAATGTGATGTACTACAGTTATTGATTTGTGTATGTTCAACCATCCCTACATACCAGAGATAAATCCCAGTTTGTCTGGGTGAGTGATCTTTCTGATGTGTCGATTATCTAGTATTTTGTTGAGAATTTTTGCATCTATGTTCATAAGTGATATTATTTTATCATTCTCTTACCAGCACCCATATCAGATGCCGGCACTGCAGGTGGCAGCTTTACCTGCTACGCCACATGCTGGCTCTGATGATTCTTTTTTTTATATGTGATATTCATTATAATCCTTTTTCATCTCCAATTTTCAATATGGGTTTTCTTCCTTTTCTTGGGTTAGTTGGGCCAATGGTGTATATTTTTTATTTTTTCCAAAAAGCAGCTCTTCATTTCACTGATCTTTTCTATATTTTTTGCCTCAATTTTGTTTATTTCTTCTCTAATTTTAATTATTTCTTTCCTCCAAGTATAGGTTTGGTGTGTTCTTGTTTTTCTGGGTCCTTGAGATACATCCTTAGATCATTTATTTGATGTCTTTCAAGTTTCTTGATGTAGCCACTGGTTGCTATAAACTTCCATCTTAACACAGCCTTTGATGTTCAATTCCTGGGTCTACAATCTACTAGCTGTGTGATCTTGGATAGTAACTTAACCTCTTTGAGAGCTCATGTGTCTAGTTTTAAAGATTTTATTTATTTACTTTCAGAGGTAGAGTTATAGACAGTGAGATGAAGAAACAGAGAGAAAGGTCTTCCTTCCATTGGTTCACTCCCCAAATGGCCGCAATGGCCAGAACTGTGCAAATCCAAGCCAGGAGCCAGGTGCTTCTTCCCAGTCTCCCACGTAGGTGCAGGGGCTCAAGGACTTGGACCATCTTCTACTGATTTCCCAGGCCACAGCAGAGAGCTGTATTGGAAGAAGAGCAGCCAGGACTAGAACCAGTGCCCATATGGGACACCAGCACTGCAGGCAGAGGATTAACCTATTGTACCATAGCGCAGACCCCATGAGCTCATGTAACCTATTGCACCATAGCGCAGACCCCATGAGCTCATGTGTCTTATGTAAAAAGTGAATATGACAATGCCTTCCTCCTAAATTTTGAATTGCAAATATGCATTGTGAAGTTATTATCTTAAAACTACATTAAATGCCACAAAATGGCAATAACAATTATATGCAAGTTTACACAAAGATAAAAAAACTCAGAATGATCTCAATTACTTTAGAAAGCAACTGAATTTATTAAATAATACCTTCTAAGAAGTAAATTCATGTGCAAAAGTGTGAGTACAAGATCTGAGATACATGAGAAATCCCTTGTAGGGAATGGTTTAAGGGAGTGGAGGCCTGTGTTGGATGCTAGCAGAAGTCAGAGAGGCAGTAGCATTGTCCAGGGCACAGCCAAGTGTGGAGCTAGGGCAGTGACAGCTAAGCTGAGGGAAGGATGTTTGGAAGGAAAGTGAGTGGGACTGAGTGAAGGTGGCTAGGATTCAGGGCCAAGAATTTGGACTTAAGATTCTTGTTTATAATGAGAAGAGAGGGGTATCATGAAAGAAGTTTAGGTTTTAAGAAGTGTGGCCCATGGACAGTGGGAGAAAGTTCAGAATCTGTGCTTTATGGTCTTGTGTTAGGATACAGCCTCTTGACCTTATGTGGTGAGAAGAGACTGGCAACAGTAAAAGTCAAGAGCAAAAAGAGCCTGAATAGGCAGGAGGGTGAGGTCTGATGCTGCAGGCAGCTTGGGAAATCAGCACATTGGTGAAGCTCTCATTTGGACAGAGAGATTGTTGGACCAGAGATTTCTTGAGTGAAGTGAGGCAGTAACCAAACTTTGGTGAACTGAACAAAATGGCTGATGAGAAAATTTGTTAATTTATTTCTCATTTTGACAAATATTTGTCACTGATGGGAGTGACTTAGTCAACAAGAGGGAATCCTTTCCTGAGAGTTTAGGGATCAGTGCTGGGGATACAGATGAGTTGGGGGCAAGGACTATTTGATATGTCACTTACTATGTGAGTGGAGTGGTCTACACTGGGACTCAAGTACTTGGGCTTAAGTGCGTGGACAATGAAGTGTTGGGTTCTTCACTGCAGCTGAGGTATCTTAGTCAAGATGGCTTACCCTCTTCTTTTTGCTCATCTAAAAAATGGAAAAAAATAGTAGTATCACCCTCAGAGGGAGTGTGGGAGGCTGCTGCATGTAAAGACACTTGGCACACATAGGGATTCATATAGGCAAACCTATATGCATAGATGTGTGCCTGGTACATGGAAGTGTTCACAAAAGCACATGTGCATGCATGGATATGTGCCTAGTACACAAAGGTGCTAACACACACACACATACATGTGTGTGCATGCAGACATGTGAATGGTACACAAATGTATTGGCACACAGACATGTACATGCACAGATGTGTGGTACACAAAGGTGTTCACACAAGCACATGTGCATTCATTGATGTGTGCCTGGTACACAGAAGGTACTCCTGTGTACACGTAAATACACAGACATGTGCCTGGTAAAAAATGTGTTTACACATAGAAATTACATGCATCAATGTGTGCCTGGTACACAAAGGTGCTCACACATGCCCATGTGCATCCATGGCTACTTTCATGCTACACAGAAGGTGTTCACCCTCCCATGTGCTCATATGTCCCCAAAGATGGAGGTAGACACAGAATGTGTTGGGTATCCAGGCAACCAACTAAGACAGGAGAGCGCAGAGCTCCAGGTGAAGCTAATTAGGTAAAGTGGCAAATAAGAGATGTCTGAACTTCTTTGCACATAGAAGGTACCAAATATAAGTTAGCTCTCTTCAGCCTGCAGAAAATGTGTGACCCACAGGGCATGAAGGCCACACTGCCTTCTCATAGCATCTACTGGAGCACATAACTGCAAAGGAAGCATTGTTCAGGCCTCTCATGTAGTGGGGTCATTTTTCCTCTGATTTCATCTGTACTATTCAGAAGATTTTGCTTTTCTCAGTCTATCAGCAGGGATCTATCTGAAGTGGAACAGCCAGGACACAAACCAGCACCCATGTGTTATGCCAGTGTTGCAGGTAACAATGTTATGTGTTATGTCACGATGCCAGCCCACAATGGTAAGCTTTTTGTCTAATTGTTTGATGCACTCTTATTTGATCACAATGAAATTCTTTCATTTCTGCCTGACTTATTAAATTAAAAAATACAAGAAATACTGGTTAATTTGAGTATCATAAAAGCAATGTGATTACTCTGGATGGCAGAGTAGGGAGGGAGCTTGCTGCTTTACTCTAGTAGAAGATAGTTTTAGCAAAGTGGAAGGAGTGCAGTCTCAGGGAAAATTTAAAGAGAAAACAACAGCAAAACAAACAACCCAGTTAAGAAATGGGCAAATGGGGCCAGCACTGTGGTATAAAGTCAATTGAAAATAGATCTCTCTGGGTCATCCCAGCAGTTAGCCTGAGCCCAGGCACATTTCTCCCCACCCTCACCTTCTGCCAATCAGGTAAACTGCTCCCAGGTGTGGTCCTGGCCCTTTAGGCCCCCCAGAAAAGCTGAGTGGAGAGGCATATTGGTATCAGTATCAGTTCTGTCCTATAGTCAGTGTTCCCCTGAGTTAGTTATGCTCCTTCTCCCTGCTCTTTAAAAAGCGTATGTAGCTGTAAATAAATGGACATGTTCCCCAAAACTTGTCTCTGGTGTTCCTGCTGGAATGGGCACTACCATCAGCCCCAACCTGGGCTCCCATGGCTCTTCAGGCTCCTATGCCAACCTGCTGCTGCCAAATACAGACACAGATGAGAAAGATTTTTCAATTTAACCCTATAGTTACTGTCACAGGTTGTCCCCGCCTTGTAACTGAATACCAAGAAAATTTCTCTTTTTGAATCCAGCAGCAGTATCGCTGCCTTCAAAATTATTGCTTTGTAACATGCCAAACTTATTTTGCAATATATATTTTAAAAGGTTTCCAGTGCTATAGAAATGGGTAATCAATGATGAAAACAGCAATAAATATTTATTACTAGTTATAGATAAATGCAGTTTTGATTTTAAGTTCAGATAGAGATACAATATAATATACTATCAGCATCATAAGTCATTTAGGTGTAAGTGCTAAATGTAAAATTGGGTAAAGCTAATGAGATGAATGTGTCTATATAGAAAAGCCACTTGGGCTTGCTAACATGTTTTCATAAATTGTCCATATGAAAATAGTTCAACACCACTTGGAAATAACTAGGCTTGAAATTTGATGTTACTGTATTTTAAAAAGTGTTGTCTTAATGTGGGGAATCCTAGAGGGTTATTTCAAAATGTATGTCTATTTATCTATTTGACATAGAACTAAAATCTGATCCTCTGTTACAGCAATGTAGACTTTACAATGCATATGTTAGTAAATATTCCAAAATATTGCTAAAAATCTATTTAAAAACCTGCAGCATCTCCTTTTGATAGCTTTGTTTAATCGGTGACTCTGCTCAGTTTTCTAGCCAGCTCCAGTAAGCTATTCTCTCTTCCCTAGTTCTGACTCTGTTAAAACATCCAAGTTATGGGATTTGATTCAATATACCAGCTCTTAAATATAAGGTTTTATTTATCACTTTTGGAACAACCAAAGAGATGCAGATTTTGTGTTAAGTTAATCTATTATGTTATCTTAATGTCTCTGCTAGGTTCTAATTGTTTAAAACAGCTGAGTTCTTATTTGGGTTATGATTTGTTTAAAATACATATTTATTCTGAAACACATATAATCACCTTATAACAATAATCAAATTTTGTCTATATGATGTCATGATGTAAAGGGATCCTATTTCGACCAGATATTTTGGATTTTGAGCCTTCTTGGCATTATTGGCAGGCATTCAAAAATTCAGTTCCAAAAATTTTGGACTTTGGTATTTCCAGATAGGCACCTGGAAATATCAAAGGACATGTCTCTCATCTTGTAGAGACACCAAATCATCAGGCTATTTGGGTTGTATTAGAAGTACTATCAAGATATGAAGTGGTGCTAAATTTTAAATTTTGATAATATAAAATGCTACCAATACAAATGTCTAAAGGTTAAAGTCTAATGATCTTGTGTTACTAGATATGATGGTTATTTTAATGAGAAAGGCCCAGAGGCCTAAAAGGGTTATTTCTCTTACAAAATCCTATAAGTGCTTTTTAAAAAAATATTGTATGGAGTAAGCAAGCACCTCTTATTGATTAATAGGTTTATAATTTTAAACATGCCTACTTAAAATTTTTTGTTATCCACAGTTTTATATACCATATCTGCTGCTCATGAAACTAAAACATTGTTGGTTCTATGCTTAAATGTATCATTTTAGGTTTAAAAGGACCTCTTTTTCCATGACCTCTATTGTGTTCAATACTCTGGGACAGTTCTGTAAACAGATAAAGTCAACTTCACAGAAGTTTGGCTAATTTAGATTATTAAGAGCAGCAAGTAATTCTAAATGGTTGATGATAATAAAAAAACAGCTAAAGTTTTAGGAAACTATTAACAAAACTGCTTCATTGTTCTGTCTTGTATGTTGTGTTATATGTGCGTATATATTGTACACCTACATAGGAAAATTTAGTAAGAGCTCTGTCTTAATTAGCCTATAAATGAAAGATTGCTCATAAATTTAAACTGCTAAAATTAATCAAAGATACATTTGATTCATGTGACCTAAATCTCTTTGTAAGATGTTTTAAATCTATTGGTAGAAAGAAACTAAAAATGCTTCATATGTGTGTGCTCAAGTTTGCTGGTTAAGCAAGCTGCACTGTGTTAGATATTTAAGAGATATTTCCAAACATATGTATTAAAATGTATAAAAGGCATTGGACATCCTAGTGAATATTTTCATAAGCTGTTATTTAATAGTTGTAATCACTGTTCCCTCATTTCTCTCTATTCCCTTTAAGATGGGAAACTGACTCTGTACTGAGGGATTCTCCAAGACGTACAGTTTGATTTTTAGATCTTATGAAAGGAGTGGCTAACATTCTCTACATAATAGCATAGCCAAAATAAGAGCTTAAATTGTAACTTCACAACTAAATTTACTTCACCATGGGATCTCAAATCCCCTTGGGCTAGATAGTGAAAGTGACATCTTAAGTTTTAATATAATTATACAGATTAGATTGTTTTTTTTTTTTTTTTGGACAGGCAGAGTTAGACAGTGAGAGAGAGAGACAGAGAGAAAGGTCTTCCTTCTGTTGGTTCACCCCCCAAATGGCTGCTATGGCAGGTGCACTGTGCTGATCTGAAGCCAGGAGTCAGGTGCTTCCTCCTGGTCTCCCATATGTGTGTAGGGCCCAAGCACTTGGGCTATCCTCCACTGCCTTCCCAGGCCATAGCAGAGAGCTGGACTGGAAGAGGAGCAACCGGGACAGAATCTGGCACCCCAATGGGGACTAGAACCAGGGGTACCAGTGCCACAAGCAGAGTATTAGTCTAGTGAGCTGTGGTGCCAGCCCTAGATTAAGTTTTAAAATGATCCTATTGGATTGGATTAAGTTTTAAAGTGGTCGTATAGATGGGACTAATTGTTAAACTGATCATAGCAAGAGAATTAATAGTGTTATAGAGGAGTAAATGCTCCAATATATGAAGCAGTCCATACAGCAGACTCATAGAATGGCAATTGCTCTAAGTAACACTCTGTGACCTCAGAATTAGCCCTAAAGGCATCCTGGTCTTCTGGTCTGGCTAAAAGGCTCACAAGAGCATGTCATGTGTGGAAAGCCAGGACACTTGTGGGAAAAGTTGTCCCTGCATGGAGAACCTCCCTGGGTGAGACTCCAGTGGAAAGAAATGGTCATCAAAGAAGGACGTACTTTTCTCTGTGGGGTGGAGAGAACTTTCACTTTGCTTATGGCCTTGTTTGAATTTTGACAGAGTCTTTAGATTCAGAAGGCTTTCAGAGCCTAGGCAGCTCATGTCAAGAGCCTTGGGTGGTCACTGATGTCACACATAAGAGTGTTAATGGTTAAATTAACAACATGAGTCATTGTGCACTAACTTCCCATGCAGGACCTTAATACTATGCTTAAGAAACAGAGTGGGAAGTATGGTCCCCACCATGAGCACATTAACTGTGATCCTTTTGCCTTAAAGTTGATCTTTAGTGCAACAGAATTACTTAAATTTAAGGCCAGTAATCATATTTAAAAAAAGTTTTGTCAATGAAAAATAAAGGTAGACTACACATTTTGTAACAATCCTGGCAAAGAAGTGCTCATCGTTCAAGAAAGGACCCACATGACTGTTCCCCAGGTCCAAGGAAATCCTGGGACACTTTTCATTAACCTTATTGTCCTGTTGCAAAAAGAAGAAATACCCCCCTGTTCCCTCAGCAAGGTAGAATGGATGATCTCCCAAATAAAAATCCAGGAGATCTAAATAAAAACAATTATTTTGGCCTTAGGGTTCTTTAAAGATCAACCCTTTAATTTTATTGCTGATTCTTGATGTAATTTATTGTTTCATTTACCACATGCTTAAATTAGTCTGGCTGTGAGAAGTCAGATGAGTTAATAGGCAATCAGTGTAGTCTCAGTGGAATTGGGGGTGTAAAATGCTTCCTTTCTCCAAAGAATCATCCTTAGCAAGGTCAGAGGTGCCTGCCTGCCCAGTCTTTGGAATCTCACAAATTTACCATGAGAATAGTAGGCAAGTAGTGAGCTCCTGAGCTCACAGTTTATTGTGAAAACAAATTAGGCATCCCACCCTTGTGATTTTTTTTTTTGTAGTTTGTTTTATTTTATCATAAGCAAGCCAGATAAGAAAAGGATTGTAAATTGGGTCTTTTGATGGGGAATAAGTCTTAATTCCGGTAAGAGTCCCTGCCTCTTAACTGAATGTCAATCTGTCAAGTTTTTTTCCTTTAAAATTGTACTTAAGAAATTGTACTTAAAAAACCTCTGGTGCTGGTGCCAGGGAATCTCTTGGGTTTTGCTTCTGTTACAGCCCCCTTTCATGTCATTCTGGCTGGAGGTCTTTGACTCTAGTAAATCTTGCTTTTAAACCTTTAAATATTTCTTTTCTCTTTGCCTTATCAGCTTGGAAATTCTTCTTCCATATTGTTGCTCCCCCTCTTCGTGGAGGAGCGACACTAGACCCTGCGTTGTTCTTTCGTCTGCTCGGCCCTTCCCGGGTTTGCTGCTGGTTCTTCCTGGGTTGGCTACTGACCCTTCCACCTCCGTGGAAGGGCGGTTCCCCCTAGCCACTTTCCTCACTTCTGCAGGGGAGCGGCACACCACCGGCCGGCTCTCTCAGGGGCTGCTCAGGTGTTCCCTTTAGATGTTCCTGGTGCATGTTCTCTCTCCTCCTTTATAGTCCTCTTCCACCAATCCCAACTCTGCTACCCACACGCCAAGTACACTGATCTCCTCCAATCAGGAGCAGGATCAGCTCCTGCAGGTCATCACTCAAGTTGGCAAGAGGCAGCTGCGTAGAAGTTGTTACTCCCTTCTCAGCGCCATATTGTGGGAGAGCAGATGCATAGAATAAGTCTTAATTCCAGTAACAGTCTAGTCCGAGTTGCTCCCCACACATATGAGACAAAAATCTATGGTAATAATAATTTCTTTGCTGCTGTTTTCCCACAACACTGCCATTGATCTTAATTTACTTAGCCATTTTTTACTAACCTTACACTTTCTGCTATGCCAATCCCTTTACATGCTGCTATATTCACAGTCACACCTCTTTACCAGGTTTTCTTTCAGAAGGCAACAAACATGTGGATGAAGCTTTACATGTCTGTGTCCTACTTACTGATCCTCTTCAGTCCTGAATTTTTCATTAATCAGCTAAATCTCTCCATAAACAGTTTAAAATTCCTCTTCCTGATATTCCTGAAACAATCTGTAATTGTTCCCAATGTGATCAAACTCCTCATCCTCATTATTTTCCTTTTGCTGCTATCAACCCTCAAGGCCATCATTGTGGGCAGCCACAGGCAGTGGCCCCTTTTGTTTACACTTAAACATATGAATGGAGACACAGACAATTAGGCTAAGGAGATTCCAGGAAGAGACAGAAAGAACCTTATCTCACTGCTAAACTTCTCACAAGAGATGATGTAGATAATCAGTCACACCTCTGTTAAGAGGAAGAACCTTATCCGAACTCTTTAGTCTTTTTGATATGTAAATCTTTTGTGCTCCTTCTTGTATACAACTGGTCATGTTTAAATACTACTGGGTTTGTTGAATAAAGGAGCCTTGATCAGGACTTGTCTTGGCTCCATTCTTTGCATCCTTGTCCCCTCATTCCCACTTTCTGTTTCAGGAAACCCGGTTCTTTGTGCTGCAGGCCAGCACACATCATGCCAATGAACTTTGACAAATGGACATAACTCATTGTCCTTTGTCAAAATCCTTCTCTTATTTACATGTTATTATTATTTTTTTTAACTTTTATTTAATGAATATAAATTTCCAAAGTACGGTTTATGGATTACAATGGCTTCCCCCCATATCGTCTCTCCCACCCGCATCCCTCCCCTTTCCCATTCCCTCTCCCCTTCCATTCACATGAGGATTCATTTTCGATTCTCTTTATATACAGAAGATCAGTTTAGCATACATTAAGTAAAGATTTCAACAGTTTGCTCCCACACAAACATAAAGTGAAAAATAATAGATGATTTTTTAAATGATGATGAAATCAGATCAGACCTATTGTCATGTTTAATCCCAGTGAGAGTCAAGTTGGGAATTGATAATTTCTTCTTTTTTTTTTTTTTTACAGAAGATCAGTTTAGTATACATTAAGTAAAGATTTCAACAGTTTGCACCCCCATAGAAACACAAAGCAAAATATACTGTTTGAGTACTCATTATAGCATTAAGTCTCAATGTACAGCACATTAAGGACAGAGATCCTACATGAGGAGTAAGTGCACAGTGACTCCTGTTGTTGACTTTAGAAATTGACACTCCTGTCTATGGCATCAGTAATCTCCCTATGCACCAGTCATGAGTTTCCAAGGCTATGGAAGCCTTTTGAGTTCACCGACTCTTATCTTGTTTAGACAAGGTCATATTCAAAGTGGAGGTTCTCTCCTCCCTTCAGAGAAAGGTACCTCCTTCTTTCAAAGGAAGCACATAAACAAGTCTAGTATCTGCTAATACTAACCGATAGAATAAATAAAGGGGAGAGTGATCCAACATGGGAAGCGAGATACTCAGCAGACTCATAGAATGGTGGATGTCCTAAACAGCACTCTGGCCTCAGAATCAGCCCTAAAGGCATTCCGATCTGGCTGAAAAGCCCATGAGAGTATTTCAGGCATGGAAAGCCAAGACACTCTGGCAAAAAAAAAAAAAAAAAAAAAAAAAAAAAACCAAACACCGAAATGAAAGATCTCTGTGAGTGAGATCCCAGTGGAAAGAACAGGTCTTCAAAGAAGGAGGTACCTTTACATGTTATTATTAATACCCATTCAGATTACATTTGGACAACTCCACTTAAAGGAGAATTGTTATGCCCAGTTCAGTTGTTCCCAAAGGCTACCAAGGAGCCGATACTGCTGTAAAGCACAGGATAGTTTTATTGCAGGTCTGGACCTGGACTCTCAATCAACACCAAAGCAGTGGGTCTGAATTGAGATCCCCGACCCTTCAGTTAACAGGGTTTTTATAGGGTGTCAGAGACATTCTATACATCATGGTACCATTTAGCAAATCATCTCATCCCACGGGAAATTCAAAGGACATCTCTTAGAATTGATTAGTGCATCCAGTGGTGGGAACAGACCTACTAAAGGTGGTTGGAGGGCTTTGGGGTTGATGCCTTTTGAATTGATTGGCCGAAGCATGGGGTCTGAGCTGATGGGGTGTACTTGTTGAACTGCAGGGTCTTGGGTAGCTATCAATCACCTTATCTGCCCTGAGAAGACACCAGGAACTCTATTTATTTCTCTGTTATCTGTTAATCAGCTGTTGCTAGGAGAGTTTATTGCAAGGGGAGTTCATTTATTTACTTTTAGGAGCTTCTGGCTCAGAGTTCAATGCCTGGTCAGGCCCAAGTTACAAGATGGAGGCCTAATTAAAAATAGTTATACCTTGATCCAGGCTCAGTTCTCACAGAATCTACTTGCTATGTCATTGTGTTCAATTTTTTTTTAATAAATCAAGCCCAGACTTTTGTTTATAAAAATCTATTTGGAGGAAGGATGATGGTATAAACCATTTACATTAGTTTTATCTTGACAAGTAAAGCATTATCCATAATGTAAGATTTGTTACTTGTGCCCCCTACTTCTTTTTTCTTAAAGTGTATAAGTTTGTAATGTGGCAAAAAGAATATATGAATTATATAAAATATACATAAAAATTTCCTTTTATCTTTGCTATAAAGAAACTATTTCTCCAAAGGAAAAATCATGGCTGTCATAGACAAACTTATTCAATTAAAGATTGATAATAGGCCCACCTATATCTCTTCTGCATTTTGTCAATTATGAGATATTAAACTTACTCATGGCATTCCCCATAATCCGGCAGGAAAGCCATTGCTGAGCAGGCCCTTCATATGCTTAAAACCCTTCTTCAAAAACAAAAGAAAAGGGGGAAACACCCCTGGGGAGATTAATCATAAAATAGCCATTCTTTTATTTACACTTAATCATTTAACTTATTTTTCAAAATTCAATTCTGGACTATTTCTCTGTATCTGTATGTGCCTTTCAAGAAAATAAAAATTTAAAACAAATAAATTCAAGTTTGTATGATATTTGTGTATTTGAGGCAATTTTATCTTGCTGCTCACTATGAGGCTTGAGAACAAATGGGAAAAATTACTTCAGGTTGGAAATAAGCATATGTATTTTAGCATTTTTATTGAATTCTTAACAGTGCCTATGTTTTATGGAACCATTAGTTCAAGTGATAAAAACTTACATACCCGAAATCATGTCAACATATCTAGCCATTTAACTAGAAAGACTCATAGGTTATTGTGCACCCCGTATCTGCTAAAATATAGCTTTTCTTATTTTTTATGATCTTTGAACCATTACTTGTCAATATCATCTACCATAATTGCTGGAATTTAGCCCCTCTTGATGGTTACCTCAGCTAAATCTGAGTTTCCCAGGAATCCTTCTGATTCTTGTCTTTCCTCCGTTACAACACTGAGTTGGGACAGAGAACCCTAATACATTGCCACCTCAATGCCCACAGTGTCCCTCATGAGTATAGAGTTGTCCTTCAAACTGTCCTGGATAGTTTTCAGGATGCCCACAGTCTATCTCAGATAGGAAGTTGCACTGCTCTCCCAGCCAACTAAACTGTTATATTTGACTTTCTAACTTCCCACAAAACACCTCAGAGCAAGTTTTACAATTATCAAGAACTTACTGAAGATTTTGAGATAAGTAGGAACATAACACAGGCACATCCCTGCATATCCATCAAAGAAAAAAACCAAAGCTGCCTCATAAGCCTATATCAAGTTAGAAGACACCTCCATCTTATATTGTAATGATTCCATCAACTACACCAGGAAAACACCAGGCTTTGGAAACCTGCATAATTTGACTGTAGTCTCAGATAGGAAAAACAGTTTCATGTTTGTTTGTGTCTTAAGCACACTTACAAGGCCTACCCTGAAATTCTTATTCTCTGGATCATATTTTTTCAAAGATGGTGGCTCCCCTTGGGCCTTCTTTAAGAGATTTTAGATTGACCCCCTGAGACTCATGGACCCACTGGCTCCTTTCTGACCATTGGCCACAATTAAGGAATAGATGCCTTTAACCCTGGGACACAACCTATATAATGGTGCAGAAAAAGGCAAGCTCCATCAGGCACAGAGTGAGACCTCAGAATGGCCCTCCCATCATGCAGAAGAGGCCTCAGCACTGCATAAACCACAACTACCTCACATCCAGCTCCATCCCTGCCAGTTACCCTGGGTCACTCAATGGGTCAGTCAGCTCTACTCTAATGTTCACCAGGATGAGCACTGTGATGGCAGCCAGAAACAGGGTTCCAACCCTGTGGAGACCTGTCTTATCTCAAGGCAGGTGTTTCTAAAAATGGTCTCACTACTTGGGTGAGATGCAGACAGATGACTCACTGTAGGATCCCCAACCTGTCTATGACTAGGCAGCAGCTCACATCCTTCTCCTCCCTAGGCCCCACCTGCTTCCCTCCTTTGTAATGCTTCAATGAACAAGAAGACTCAGGTGAATGACCAGAGGCACTTGGAGTCTTGGGGCAGCAGGGCAGCCTGTCTGTCCTGAGGGATCCCAGGGCCCTGTGACCACAGGCATAGAACAAGGTTGGATTCTTCCTCCTTTGTGGAGTATCCAGGTCTGTAACTGCTCATCTTTGGCTATGGTGTCTGTTCACCCTTTTGCCTACTACACCTTCAGGGCCCACATCTGCTAAAAGCTACGGGACAAAAATCTGTACATAAAGCAATACTGGATAACTGAAGGGAACTACTCCTCACAGAGCTCTTGTCAATTTCATCAAAGGAAGATTCAGGTCCACACACAGGTGTATGACACCTGGAGTCTAGTTTCCAGAAAGGTGACTTCTTTAAAGTATAGGGACAGAGGGAGCATCAGACTTAGGGTCTTTGTCCAGCTTCCTTGACACACAGGAAGACTGCTCCTCACACAGATTGGGTTGTGAGTATCCTCCAGCAGCCACATTTTCCATCATAAAGGGCCATCACCATCCCATTATAGGTCATGAAGTCTCTGAGTCTGGTGCACCCACAGCTCTAAGATCACTGTTGACTACAATGGCTCCCCAGGGACTCATGTCCCTCCACAGATCCATATCAAAGGGAAATTTGCACCCATCCCACAGGGTCAGAAACAACTATATTCATATGCAGTATACAGTGGACTCCACTGAGGGTACAGCAAATATCACCTTCCTCATTAGCCAGGAGAAATCAGGGCCACATACCTTGCAGGGACTGTCCCCAACTCAGCAGGAAATGAAGAAAGCAGGTTGCAGTCACCTGTGTCCTCCTGTGATGAATGAGCTTCCTAAATAAAAAATAAAAAAAACCCTCCAAGTCAGTAAGCCTCTAACTGCAGTAGAACACAGAGAGAGGGGTGCTGGGCAACAGTGACATCATGGAACCAGCTCTGTCACAATGGTACACTCCACAGATACTAGGGCCAAAGTCAGCCTCCTCAGCCCACAGAATAACAAAAATCTCCAGGGATGGATCTTGGGGTCTCAGAAACAGGTGAAAAATAAGATCTGTGGTAGGTATTCCATGTGACCAGATACACCAGTGCCTTCTATCACTTGCTATACAAGGTCCTAGGTTCCTGCAATCCTCTACCTCCAACCCATTCTCCTTCCCCCAATGCAATTATATTTTGTAACAACTTTTTAAGCCCTTTTAATTTTGAATCAAAATTTTTGCAGTGAGTCCCCACACAAACCTACTACACCTTCCTAAGCATACTCTGCTTCCATTCCTTCAATAAGAACTGAGTAATACAATGGTAAAACCTCCTCCACCTAAGAGTCTTCACACCAGCCCTGCTGATCCAATCTGATGCTTTCTGCTCTAATACTGCCCCATCTCTCTTGTGCTGTCAACATTGGGCTCCAGGGAGTCCTCCTGGAATGGTGGAAAGGGGAGAGTGTAACTGAGCACAGCCTGCCTGGGACCCTGAGCTGTAGAATCTATAGGAGGAACAGGGACCTAAATTTTCTTGATGCAGGAGAGGGGTAAAGGGGTGGATCACTCTTACTTTTCCTGACACTCATGCACCCAACACTGAGGCTGATGTTGAGAGTACCTAGGATATCTGCACACTGTGAGGACCCTGACTCAGAGTGGCAGACATCCCTGTCCAAAGAGCAGCCCCATCTCTCCAAATCCTACTCTCCTCCTGTTCTCTTCTGGCCCCTGCAGAGGCAGCAAGAGACTGGTCAGTTTTCTGTAGTTTGGCAAACTCTAGCTCCTGTTGTACTCCAGCTGTTTCTTGCTCTCCCCACCTGGACTGCATTCCCCTGTGTAGTTAATGGCTGTGCCATTGTGCATGTGGATAAAATAAGCCCATGAGTGTCCTGTGGGTGTGTATGTTCTAGCACTCTAGCAGGGCCTTGCTGATTCATGCTCAATGTACAGAACTCATTGCCACTGTCACCTCTTGAATGAGACTTCCATCAGAGTTGCAGCAAGTGCTTCCCAGTTTTCCCAGCATACTCCAGGGGCCATCATGGGGAGGTACGTGGGAGCTGTCAGAGTCTGAAGCCCTATTAGGAAACACACCTGTTACTAGGAGGATCTAGGTAGCATGGTAGGAACAGAAAAATAAGTCACAAAATTCTACTCATATGTGAAATATAATAAAGCTGATCTCAGAAGTCGGGGTGTTTGGATAGTTACCAGAGTCTGAAGAGACTATGGTAAGAGAGGATACGGAAATGTAAATGGTACAAGTGATAGTAAAATCCTACACTACACATTGGGGATGAAAGTTCTGTTGTTGCATTGCACAATAGAGTGACAATGCATAATGATAATGCTTATTTAATTTAAATAAATGTTAAATGTTTATTTAGATACTATGCTCCTAAATCTGTATTTATGAAATAAATGAAATTTGTTTTCCATAAGAAATTTTAAAACAAATGAAAATTAACAGAAAGAACTTTGTGTATTTTCACCATGAGAAATGATATGTTTGGGGACAATGCTATGGTGTAGCAGGTAAAGCCACTGCCTGCAGTGCCAGCATCCTATATGGGTGCTGGTTCAAGACCCAGCTGTCCCACTTCTGATCCAGCTCTCTGCTATTCCTTGGGAAAGCAATAGAAGATGGCCTAAGTCCTTGGACCCTGTATCCACATGGAAGATCCAGAAGAAGCTCCAGGCTTTTGGCTTTGGATTGGCCCAGCTCCGGCCATTATGGACAATTGGGGAGTGAACCAGCAGATGGAAAACTTCTCTCTCTCTCTACTTCTCTGTAAATATGCCTTTCAAATCAATAAATGTTTTAAAAAAAGAAATAATATGTTTGAGGAGATAGATTTGTTTACCCTGATTTGAATGTTATGCAATGCATGCATGTTTCTAAATAGTACATGGTGTCTCATAAATAGATACACAATTTTTATGTTTATTCATAGATATTTGTTTTTTGACAGAGTGGACAGTGAGAGAGACAGAGAGAAAGGTCTTCCTTTTGCCATTGGTTCACCCTCCAATGGCCGCCGTGGCCGGTGCACTGTGGCTGACACATCGCATTGATCCAAAGCCAGGAGCCAGGTGCTTCTCCTGGTCTCCCATGTTGGTGCAGGGCCCAAGGACTTGGGCCATCCTCCACTCCACTCCCAGCCCATAGCAGAGGGCTGGCCTGGAAGACAGGAACCAGGACAGAATCCGGCACTCCGACTGGAACTAGAACTTGGTGTGCCAGCACTGCAGGTGGAGGATTAGCCTATTGAGCCACAGCCCTGGCCGTTTAATCATAGATAATATACATTTTCATCACAGTTTAAAATTAAAAATAAATAATTTGAAAAAAAAACACAAGAAAACAACCCCATATTTGCACAACCAAATACATATAGAGATCACAGCAGAATATAAGTGAAATATAAAACAGATTACAATAGAAAAATAATTTGAAAATAAGGACACATTAATATCTGGAATTTAAATGATTTTTTCTCAAAAGATTTTTGGATGATAAGAGAATATTAGGAAAATATCAAATAAACTGAATGTACTAGAATAAACCCCAGCAAGGAAGGTGAGCATGCAAGATTCAATGAAATTTGTTTTTAAGAACAAATTAAATGAAATAAAACTATTTACAAAAGCATTAAAAATATAAAATACTTGGTAACAAATAACAAATGTTATGTAATACTCCATGCTAGGAAAAACAAAATATTCCTGATAGTATATAAAGAAGATCCAAATGAAGTGGAAAGTTATAATACATGCATTGACTATAAAACTCAGTGTCAGTGTGGTCATTGTCATGCAGTGGGTTAAGTTGCCATTTGGGGTGCTAATGTCCCATATTAGTCTACTTCTGATCAAATCTCACCTCCACATCTGATATAACTCTCTACTACTATGTCTAGGGGACAGAAAGGATACACTGAGTGCTTGGGCCCCTGCCACCCATGTGGCAGACCTAGATAGATCATTGTGTTTTTGAGTTTTGTTTTGTTTTTGTCTTTGTTTTGTTTTTGGCTTCACATAGCTCTGGCTATTACCAGTATTTGGAGAGTAAAACTACAGATAGAAGATTCATTTCTATCTTTTCCTCTGTCACTCTGACTTTCAGACAAATAAAGCTAAGAAAATTCAGTAATTCAAGACATGAATTTCCCCAAATTTATTATTTTAAAATATGAAGAAATGCCATCACAATTTCAACAACTCTGTGTGTGTGTGTCCTCATGAAAAATCACCTTCTAATTGAAAAACGTACTTTAAAATGAAAAGGACATAAAATAGTAAAGCTAATTTTAAGAAAGATCAAATATTGTGATTTTCAACTACCTCATACCAAGAGTTAAAATGGGAGTATGACAGTTTGGCATGGTGCATAAAGCTGCTGCCTGTGATGCTGACATCCCATAAGGGTGCCAGTTCATGTTCTGGTTGCTCCACCTCCAATCCAGCTCTCTGCTAATGCACTTAGGATAGCTGTGGAATATGGCCCAAGTGCTTGAGCCTCTGCATCCACATGAGAGACACAGAAGAACCTCCTGACCCCTGGCTTCAGCCTGGCCCAGCCCTGACTGTTGTGGCCATTTGGGGATCAAATCAGCATGTGGAAGATGTCTCTCTCTCTGTCTCTCTCTCTCTCTCTCTCTCTCTCTCTCCCCCCTTTGTGTTTGTGGAGGGTGTCTCCTTCTCTCTCTGTAACTCTGTTTTTCAAATATATGATTACTAGAGTCCAAAAACCGACCTGAACATTTCATTTGATGATATTCAGCTAATGCACTCATGTAATCAAAGTGTTAAAGGTTAAACTTTTCTCTAAATGGTACTGCTCACTTAGATATATCTGTGGAATGAAGTTTACCTTGATCCCTGAATGGCAACATACAAATACACATTTAGTAAATTATAGACTTCCTGGCAAAAACAAAAACAGTAAAACTTCAAAAACAAATTATAGATGAAAACCATGCTGATTATATCATTGGCCAGTATTTCTTAGATATCAAAAAAAACACATGCATCACAACAGAAAATTGTACATTAAAATTTTAATATTTAATTCCTCAGAAAACACTACATCCTGTCATGTACTTAATAACAAAGCTTCAGTGAAAGACATACCACGTAAAAACCCCAAGTCATCCCATAAGATTATATTGACAAGTAATGGCATAGATCTTGTCTTGTGTAGATATGTTTTGTGATGTTCTTCAGTAACAAAATTGCCTAATGATGCATTTCCCAAAATGTATTCTTATTGTAATACATGACCATTACATGGAAGCCATTTATTTGGGGAATAAATTCACCAAAATTTGAATTATGTATTTATATTCATTTGATTTGAAAAGCAGAGAGAGATACACACAGAGAGAAAGATTTAGAAAGAGAAATAGAGGGGCCAGAAGTGTGGTGTAGGGGGTAAAGCCACCCCCTGCAGTGCTGGCATCCCCTATGGGCTCCAGTTAAAGTCCTGGCTGCTCCATTTCCAATCCAGCTCTCTACTATGGTCTGGGAAAGCAGTGGAAGGGCCTTGGGCCCCTGCACTTGTGTGAGAGAGCCAGAAAAATCTCCTGGCTCTGGGCTTCAGATTGGCCCAGCTCCAGATTTTGTGACCATTTGGGGAATGAACCAGCAGATGGGAGATTTC
The DNA here is from genome assembly GCF_051225735.1 of Oryctolagus cuniculus. NCBI lineage: Eukaryota > Metazoa > Chordata > Mammalia > Lagomorpha > Leporidae > Oryctolagus > Oryctolagus cuniculus. The sequence goes on from NC_142889.1 coordinate 17,891,635, forward strand.
TCTGTCTCTGCCTCTGCCTCTGCTTCTCTGTAACTCTGCCTTCCAAAAAATAAACAAATCTTTTTTAAAAAGTAGAGAAATGGAGAGGGAAATACAGTGACAGAAGATTTTCTCTATGCTGCTTCATTCCCCAAGGGATTGTAACAGCCTCACAGTGCCTAATCAAAAATCATAGCCCTGGACTCAATCCAAGCTCCTGTATGGATAGTAGGATCCAAAGTGCAGCCAAAAGTTGCAAGCAGGCATTTGGATATGAATGTAGGTATCCCAAGCAGCATCTTACCTGCTACACCAAATGCCCACAGCCAAGCCAAACTTTTTTAAATTGGACATATGAAGAACTCTAATAATTCAATAATAATAAAATAGTAAGTCCTAGGATATATGAAAAATACTTGAAAAGATGTTTTAAAGGAGCTTTATGTATGCCTACTAGTGTCAAGAAAAGAAACTCAACATAAGTCCTATTAATGGAAGTTCAAATTAAAACACTTTCACATATCACTAAATACCAGCAGATTGACTAAATTTAAGAAGACTGAGGATACCAAACATTGGTGAGGATGTGGAATCACTGAAACTTTCATATATTGCTGTTCAGAATATAAATGGAACAACAGTTTGGTGGCTTGACAAATTTACACAATTAAAACAAGTATCATGGCTGGCTTCCCGGCTCACTAGGCTAATCCTCTGCCTGTGGCGCCGGCACACTGGGTTCTAGTCCCCGTCGGGGCAATGATTCTGTCCCAGTTGCCCCTCTCCCAGGACAGCTCTCTGCTGTGGCCAGGGAGTGCAGTGGAGGATGGCCCAAGTCCTTGGGCCCTGCCCCCCATGGGAGACCAGGAGAAGCACCTGGCTCCTGCCTTTGGATCAGCACGGTGTGCCGGCCACAGCATGCTGGCCGTGGCGGCCATTGGAGGGTGAACCAATGGCAAAAGGAAGACCTTTCTCTCTGTCTCTCTCTCACTGTCCACTCTGCCTGTCAAAAAAAATAAATAAATAAAATAAAATAAAACAAGTATCACATGAGTTACCAATTCCACTTCTATGTTTTTTCCCAAGAGAAAAGAAAAAAAAATACACACCAATATTTTTACAAAAATTTCACAGAAGATTTATTCATAAGGGTCATTAATTAGGGATTAAAATTTTGTATCACCTAGAGTGAATTTATAGAACCATAGATATTCTCATCATTGAAAAATGTTAAAAACACCATCCTGGAGAAAATATGGTAAAGTGGTTGTCTTAGATAAGGGCTATTTGAGGGAGTGAATCCAAATGGAGCTTTCTGGGATGATGGAATTATTAGAAATCTCAAGTGGTTACACTAATGTTTATATTTATTAAAACTCACCAACATTGTACTTTGACAGGATACATTTCATTATTATAAATTATATTTACACAAGTGCTAAAAAATAAGGCATAAACTAAATGGTGCATAAATTTGGTATTTTTGGAAAACTATAGAGATATACAACTTGTCACCTATCGTATGAGCAAAAGTCCCCCAAATTGAAAATCTTTTCACGAGGAATTAGCTCCCTCACAGATTTCTGTGTGGAATTCAAATTGTCACAGCTTCTGTGGGAGTGAATATAAAGATTTTTAGGAAACTCTGTTCATTATGCTTTGATGCAATGCTCCCACATACAGAAAATCTGTTCCGTAATTATTTAAATTGACAAAAATAAGGATGATTTCTCTTTCCATCTCTCCCTCTATGTCACACTTTCTTTCAAGTAAATAAATAAACCAATAAAATTTTAAAAAGAAAATGGAAAAGGAATGTAGCAAAATTGTATATCATGTGTTAATGTGAGATATATAAATAAAATTATAAGAAATTATCCAAAAGAAATTAACATAGTCACATGAAGGAGAGAATATGTATAGGGACAAAACCAGATAAAAGCATTATTTTGATTTTTCTATGCCAAAATTCTATGGCTTTTTTATATGTCAAATTTTAAATTTTAAATTTCAATGACCTTTATGTCTCTTGCATTTCCAAATACTTTAAATTCCTCTTTTTTTTTTTTTCTTGACAGGCAGAGTGGACAGTGAGAGAGAGAGACAGAGAGACAGAAAGTTCCCCCTCTTGCCATTGGTCCACCCTCCAATGGCCACCCCCTGCTGGCATACCGTGCTGATCCTAAGCCAGGAGCCAGGCGCCCCCCCCGGCTCCCCATGCGGGTGCAGGGCCCAAGCACCCGGGCCACCCTCCACTGCCTCCCTGGGCCACAGCAAAGAGCTGGCCCAGAAGAGGAGCAACTGGGTCAGAACCCAGTGCCCTGACCGGGACCAGAACCCGGGGTGCCGGTGCCGCAGGTGGAGGACCAGCCCACCGAGACATGGCGCTGGCCCCCAAATATTTTAAATTCATATGAGAGAGAGAGAATAAGTATTCCATCTGCTGATTCACTTCTGAAGTGCTCACAACACTTGGAGTGAGGTGGACTGAAGCCAGGAATCTAGAATTGAATTTAGGCTTCCCATGTGGATGCAGGGACCACATACCTGCTGCCTCCCAGAGTATGCACTGGTCAAAAGCAGAGTTGGAAATAGAGCCTGTACTCAAACCCAGCTACTCTGATATAGAATGTGGTCAACCCAAGTAGTGGTGGGAAGTAACATTGTGGCATGGATGGCAGGGTCAGTGCCAGGATGTCTGATGTGGCAAGGGCAGGTGGTGGGGAAGGCTGTGACAGTATTTCAGATGGCAGCAGGGACATCATAGATACCAAAGAGGGAGATTTGCATGGAATATAACTCTCATTCAAACTCCACATGCTGTAATCAGGGAGGGCCCATGGTCTGGCCTTCTGGTTTGGTGTTGCTCTTACTGGCTCCATAAAGACCATGTGGCTATGCCTGGCCATGACAGATCCCCTGTCACACTGTTACCAGTTCTGGTGCCTGCTCCAATCACCACCATTTGCCAAGGCTGGAGGAATGCTTTCAGGACCATATCAGCTTTGTGAACTTGGAACTTTCTATACCATATGGATAGCAGTTGCTGCCCATGTTCTGGACCTCAGTACATGTCACTGTCATATTTTACATAAGATCACATCAGGGGAACCATTATCCTGACCTTTATTTGACATCTGCTGTCACAGCCCTGTTGCACCTGACACTGTACCTGGGTAGGATGGGAGGAGAGGAGCAGCTGCTAATGAGCCCAGCTCCAGAAACCCCATTTTAACTAGCATGCCTTCGTTACCATGGGTTTGGCATGCTGTTTTTTAGTAAATTATATATTTTTGGAAATGAACCAGTGTCAGTTGACAGACTTGCTGAAAAAACCAGCCAGGTGGGCTCAGCCAGCAACCCCTTCTCTCCTTTGACTCAGAGGCTCAGTGGTGAGGAGTAGCCCTGATGAGTAGCCAGGGGAGATTGAAGGCAAGCCCTGGAGGGCCCCTCTCAACCAGACTTTCCTTCATATTTGAATGTATACCCCATTCCAACTGTCAGAAGGCCTCCACCCTAAGGCCCTGTTTTCTGCTGTTATGCTGTCTCTCAGGCCTGCAGATCCCTCTCCCACTGAACACTAAGAGCTGGAACAGGTGGCCTGGAGGGAAGGACACCATGGGCCACTTGGGGTAGACATAGAAACATCAACATCTGTCATAGAAGGTGTCCCATCCTCTTCACTCACAGCTAATGTTAGGCCCATGTTTCCCTCCATATACATGGCTGCTATAGTCAACTGCCATGATGGCATTTTGCTCCCTCCCATCCATGGAAGGGACCAGGCAGAGACCTCATCCTCCAAGTACAGGAAAAATAGAAAGATAAATAGAGGAAATATATGATTCAAAGAATAAATATGGTATATAGAATGTAACACTATGAGACACTTAATGTTACAAAAGCACTTTATAGAATTATAATCAATATATATCAGTTGGATACAGTAACACAATGGAAACCAGTAACATTATTACTGTTATTGATTCTGAAACAGACAATGAAGATAGACTCATTTATTTGATGGGAGGAATGTCTATGAATGAGTGGAGATTGAAATGATACCATACACTGCCTTTAAGGGTGAATACACACATAACTGAACAGCAAGGAAGATTGTTTTTCACTATGTTGATGTCTTAAATTAAAATGTCTAACTTATTAAAGTTAGAGCATCTTATCAACCCCATCACACCACACTCCTTGACAACCTCCCAAATTCACCATCTCTGTATATTAGGAAAATGATTTTTACCTAAAAGTATGCACACTATAGGATAATCATTTTTATTTTCAATGTCTATTTTGATCTTCTGTTTTGTTTCAGTTTGTCTGTTTTCAAATAATTATTTTCCATCTGTAATCAGATTTGTAGGCCCTATGCTTTTAATGTTAATTCTCTATGTAATACCTTCAAATGCATTAATATTGGATTATTATTTTTCAATTCATTTTTGCCTTTTTAATTTTATTTTTAAATACAGAACACAGAGCTAACTTTGAACATTTTGCTATATTTTTTCATGTATATCAACAAGACCTGCATAAAATCTGTTAGCATATCTTGCTTAATAGCTGCTACTGTAATTCACAATACATGAGCAAAAATATCTGTTGTGATGTATTTTCTTGAAAACTAAGATGAAAGTGGAAGTCGTTGAGATAATTTTGTTAGAATGCTGATTATAAAGGAGGAAGCTTTAGCTGCAAAATCATTTTCTTTATTCCTTCCTGAAACACAGATAGTGTGTTGGTCATACAGAAGCCATTATGTAGCCATGAGATAAGAGTATGGAGAATATAAGCCACATGGTCAGGATCATGTTAATGTTACACTCTCAGACTACTGTATTAGCCCCAGATCATATAATTTGGGGAGCTTGTTAGAAAAATACAAATGATTTAGAAAAGCTCATGAGTTCAATTATCTATTATACTCAATCAGGTTTATTCTTAACTGAATGGAAACAATACTTTATTTTATTCAGTGAGTTATTTATAATTATTATCAACCGCCCTCCTTATCTCTTACCCAGGTTGTCCATTATGGTAATTTAGTCTCCCACAAATGATGCATGAAGCCCCTCTGGTATTAGGGAAAAGACTTCCCAGTGTCTGTCCCCCCTCAGCTTCAACAAAATCCTAGCATTGCTTCAGGAGTATAACTTTGAGAATGATTTACCAAATCATATAGATATATTGAACACTATAATATTTTTAGAGTCTAAAATGATGCCTGTTGTTCCTCTTATCTTTTCTATTAAGAGACAGTTGATTATAATTAATCTAAATCAAAACAGCAGTGTTAATTTTACTTCAATATAACTTCATTATTGTGTTTTTTTCCTACAATAAGCAAACGTGTAGAGAAAGCAATTTTCAAGACATTTCTTACAATTTTCCCTTTAAATTAATAAATAGATGGCAGTCAGAAAGCTAGAGAAATTAAGAAAAGGTATTATAATTTAAATAAATACCTATTGGGGGCATACTAACACTTGCCTGTTAATTATACACGTTCAATTCTTGCTAGTAATGCCTGGCTCATTTTGTTATCACTTATTTTTATCCACAAAATAATTGTTATCATAGGGTAACTTCTGTAGCACATCAGGTTAATCTGACACTTACAGTGTACACAGCAATCCACCTTCCTGATAATTCCCTTGTGAGGAAGCAGATAGTGGCTCAATAGATGGGTTCCTGCCACAGACACAGGAGACCTGGATGGAGTTTCTGCTTCCTGGCTTTGGCCTGGCCCAGCTGAAGCTATTTAGGGCACTTGGGAATGAAACTGAAAAGAAGATTCATTCTCCTCTCTCTCTCTCTCTCTCTCTCTCTCTCTCTCCATCTCTACAATTCTGCCCTTTCAAAAAATAAATACTTTTTTTTTTGACAGGCAGAGTTAGACAGTGAGTGAGAGACAGTGAGAAAGGTCTTCCTTCCATTGGTTCACCCCCAGATGGCTGCTACAGGTGGCGTGCTGCACCAATCCGAAGCCAGGAGCCATATGCTTACTCCTGGTCTCCCATGTGGGTGCAAGTCCCAAACACTTGGGCCATCCTCTACTGCCTTCCTGGGCCACAGCAGAGAGCAGGACTGGAAGAGGAGCAACTGGGACAGAATACAGCACCCCAACTGGGACTAGAACCCAGGGTTCCAGCAGCACAGGCAGAGGATTAGCCTAATGAGCCGTGGCGCCAGCATGAATACTTTTTTGAAAAGATTTATTTTATTTGAAAGGCAGAGGCAAGAAAGAGAGGTCTTCCATTTGCTGGTTCACTCCCCAAATGGCTGAAGCTGCTGCAGCTGCACCAATCCAAAGCCAGGTGCCAGGAGCTTCTTCCATGTCTCCTGCATTAGTGCAGGGGCCCAAGCATTTGAGCCATCTTTGACTGCTTTCCCAGGCCACAGCCGACAGCTGGATCAGAAGTGAAGCAGCCAGGACATGAACTGGAGCCCATATGGGAAGCCAGCACTGCAGGCAGCAGCTTTATCTGCTATGCCCAGTGCCAGCCCCAATGAACACAACTTTAAAATAATGCATTTTAAAAAGGTGGCGGTATTGTGGTGGCAGCAGCTGGCTTCCAGGGAGCTTACTAATTCTTAAGAGCCTGGCCCTGCACATTGCTACAGTGAGCTGGGCTGAACTGCTGTGCCACACTTCCTTTTAGAATAAATCATGGGATTGAGCTTCACTCAGATGTAGTGAAATATGCCAAGGAAAAACTGGAGAGCTTTGTCAAAAATAATAGTTTTGATAAATTTGAGTTCTGTGAACCTGCATTTGTAGTTAGTAATCGCCTCTAGAAATGTCTTACAGTTATCAGTATGAACGAATTTATTGTGATGATTTAATTTATTGTGGTGCTAGAGTCCAGAAAGGCCATGAAAACTATGTAAAAATTTTACTGAATGTGGGAGGCATGCTAGTCATGTCTATAGAAGATCAGCTAACACAGATTATGTGACTGGGACAAAACATTTGGGAAAGTAAAAATATCCTTTTTGTTTCATTTGCTCCACTTGTGCAGCCAAGTAAGAATGGTTATGGCAAGCCTGCTTCTGTGGGACTCCCCCCTGTGCTGTCAGGAACCTGCAGGACTTGTGCCACAGTGCCAGACCATGGCTATGCCTGAGATTGAGCTAATAACTGCCCCACACTCTAGTATTTGCTGCACAAAGTAGTTATTGTAGACTGTCATCATTTCTTCTTTGTAGTGTTTACTGGATCATTAACTGAGTAAAGCACATGTACTCCACATAGAAAATACACAGTTCATTCCACACATTTTTTTAAAGTTTTACAGTTTATTAATTCTTATGAAAATGTCACAAAATCACCATAGATAAAGTCATCACAAAATCTTTATTCCTTCAGCTTTTTGCCAGCACTAACATTGGCTTTGGTAGTTCCCCTGAACTTCTTCATTCTGTTGTTACACTCCTTTTGCTGTTGTGTTGAGATCTTTTTCTTATACAGGCCATGTATTGCAAGTCAACGTTTGGGTTCATTTTTTTAACATAATCAAAGGAATCACAAATCTTACCAAAGTCGATTGTCTTGCCACTGCCAAAATGGGTTCTAAATCCAAATACAAAATGACATCAGGAATCGTCTAGCACATTGTGGCTAGTTTTTCCCAAATATCTGTGAAACAGTTGCCTTCCTAGAGTGGAACACATCAATGACCATTTGTTCCCTCTGAAGTGGTCGGTTAGTCATGAACTTCCTGGTACAAATAGTACTGTGTCATTCATTATATTAGCTGATTATTACAAAAAGAAAAATGCTACTATATTGCTATAAATCTCAAATAAAATATAATTCAATTCAACTCAGACAAACAGTATAAAGAGTGATATCTGGGACTGGCATTGTGGTGCAGAAGTTTAAAGCCCTGCTCTGAAGTGCTGGCATCCCATATGGGTGCCAGTTCTAGTTTTGGCTGCTCCTCTTCAGATCCAGCTCTCTGCTGTGGCCTGGGAAAGCAGTAGAAGGTGGCCCAAGTGCTTGGGCCCCTGTGCCCATGTGGGAGACCCAGAAGAAGCCCCTGGCTCCTGGCTTTGGATCAGCTCAGCTCCAGCAGTTGTGGCCATCTGGGGAGTGAACCAGCAGATGGAAGACCTCTCTTTCTTTCTCTATCTCTTTGTGTAACTCTTTCAAATAAATAAAATAAATCTTTAAAAAAAAAGAGTGATACCTTATTCATAAAGTTACAGTCCACAAATAAGATAAAATAGCTGTGATTTTTATATACTTTCACAGCAGTCTCGTATTCACAAGAACTAATCTGATGAAAACAAGTTGATATTACAAAAACAATACTATGACAGATAAATTTGGCATGTTCTTACTGTGAATGAACAGATCATGGTAAAAAGTTTTATAAAATAAGATTCTAGGCCGGCGCCGTGGCTCAATAGGCTAATCCTCCACCTTGCGGCGCCGGCACACTGGGTTCTAGTCCCGGTCGGGGTGCCGGATTCTGTCCCGGTTGCCCCTCTTCCAGGCCAGCTCTCTGCTATGGCCAGGGAGTGCAGTGGAGGATGGCCCAGGTGCTTGGGCCCTGCACCCCATGGGAGACCAGGAAAAGCACCTGGATCCTGGCTCCTGCCATCGGATCAGCGCGGTGCGCTGTCTGCAGCGGCGGCCATTGGAGGGTGAACCAACGGCAAAGGAAGACCTTTCTCTCTCTGTCTCTCTCTCTCACTGTCCACTCTGCCTGTCAAAAAAAAAAAAAAAGATTCTACTAGTTAACCTTCAAGTACTAAGAAAAAAATCTGTTGTTTCTCAAAACAAATTTTGTGCATGTTACAATCACTGATCAGCATGCAATATTGAAATTATGGCAAAAAATAGAATACATATATATGATTATACTTTGGACAATTCATGGAAGAATGGAACTAAAGATATGTTATTAAAATTATAAATGTATTTCAAAACACAAGTATTTCATACAAAATTCAAAAATTTGTTGTATACATGGATTTCAAAATTCCATTTCCAGGGCCAGCACTGTGGCATAGTAAATGATGCCTACATCCTCCAAAAAAAGAAAAGCCTAGGACTGCATGGCTTTACTGCTGAATTCTACCAGACATTTAAAGAACTAGTTCCAATTCTTCTCAAGCTATTCAAAATAATTGAAAAGGAGGGAATTCTCCCAAGTTCTTTCTATGAAGCCAGCATTACCTTAATCCCTAAACCTGAAAAAGACGCAACTGAGAAAGAGAACTACAGACCAATTTCCCATGAACACAAAAGCAAAAATCCTGTACAAAACTCTAGCCAAACAAGTCCAACAACACATCAGAAAAATCATTTACCCCAACCAAGTGGGATTTATCTCTGGTATGCATGGATCGTTCAATATTCAAAAATCAGTAGGAGCCAAGATGGTGGAATAAGAAGGGAACTTACTGATATTCGAGGAGAAGACAGATTAATAAAAGTGAAGATAGTGTAGTCTCAGGGAAGAATTAGGGAAAAACAGCAGAGGAAACTCTTCCGTAATTAGAGGGACATGGTAGACCTACGTGGAGGGCACAGGTACCCACAGCTTGGGACTCTAGCTGTTGAGAGGTTCTGCACCAGCACTGGAAAGAGTAGTGAGATAAAACCACAGTAGCATGAGACACTGGCAGAAAAGTGGCAGGAAGAGCCTAAAGGGAACAAGGCTTGAAGCCCTGTGGGGGAAAAACACCAGCCTAACTAGAGGAGAGAAAAAATAAAAGGGACAGTATGGACATGATTCTATCTCTCCAATCACCTTACAAAAGCCTAGGAGCCAATAGAGCAGGCACCATTTTAGACATACGTAATAGTTGCACCAGCTTGGGGCTGTACCCAGCAATCAGCCAAACAGAAAAACCTTACTCTTGTGGGGAGTAATAACAGGAGACTAAGACCTAGTGAATGTGTGGAGCTTATGAACTGGCACAGTGAAAAAAAAAAAAACCTGAGGGTGTGTGGTATAACTCACAGTGTGGCTGAGACTTGAGCAGTCTTAGTGGGAGATGCCACAAGCACAGGCCACACTGGCTACCCGGTGAAAGACATTGCAGGGGAATCTGAGCTTACAGTGAGGAATGCACAGATCATTTGTGTGGTCCTTGGGACAGACCAGATGAATATTATACCCACAGGGGCTCATGCTCAGGCACTGATTGCCACCAAGGAGAAGAGCTCAGCTGAGCAGAATTATTTCCCTTCTGAATAAAAAGAAAAAAAAAGAGGGAGAGAAGATTTACCACACCAAACCTGGGTGTGTAACCTTTGGCACACCCTTAACCCTGAAGAACTGAACAGAGCTCTCTGGCCACACCCACCACAAGCCTCTAGAGATTTACCAAAAGCAGACAGTCCACTTAATTTAGAGACATAGTATAATGAAAAAAGCCACCACAGCAAGAAAAAAAGAAGAAACCAAAGAATATATCCACAATGCCAAAGAACAAACACAAAAACTGAGGAAATAAGAACAAGGAAGACACCATGATGCTCCCAAATGAACATGACACGCCAATACAAGAATATGAAGATGAGATAGAAGAAATGGAAGATATGGAATTCAAAAAATTTATGATCAGAACACTTAGAAGTTATCAAAAACAAATGCATGAACTACAGAAATTCATACAGGACAGGACAGAAAATCTCTCTCGTGAAAATGAAATCTTAAGGAGGAATCAAAATGAAATGAGGAATTTAATAGAACATGAAATTGAGATATTGAAGAGAAATCAAAATGAAATGAAGAATTTAATAGAACAAAGGAAAAACATATCTGAGAGCCTTAAAAACAGAATCAGTGAGGTAAAAAAGAAAATATCTGACCTAGAAGACAGAACACAGGAAAGTATACAGTCAAACCAAAGAAAAGAAGAGGAAATTATAAATCTAAAAAATATTGTTGGGAATCTACAGGATACTATTTAAAAACTAACATTCGGGTTCTAGGAGTTCCTGAAGACATGGAGAGAGAGAAAGTATTAGAAGGCCTTTTTAGTGAGATACTAGCAGAAAACTTCCCGGGTTTGGAGAAGGAAAGAGACATCCAAGTACAAAAAGCACATAGAACCCCCAATAAACAAGACCCAAAGAGATCCTCATCATGACACATTGTAATTAAACTCACCACAGTGAAACATAAAGAAAAGATTCTAAAATATGCAAGAGAGAAACAGATTACTCCCAGAGGATCTCCAATTAGACTCACAGCTGACTTCTCATCAGATACCCTATAGGCTAGGAGGGAATGGCTAGATATAGCCCAAGTACTAAGAGAAAAAAAAACTGACATCCCAGAATGTTATATCCTTCAAAGCTCTCATTTGTGAATGAAGGTGAAATAAAGACCTTTCATAGCAAACAGAAAGAATTTGTCACCACTCATCCAGCCCTGCAAAAGATGCTTAAAGATGTGTTACATGCAGAAACACAGAAACATGGCCATCAATATGAAAGAAGGTAAAGGAAGAAAATCTCCCAGTAAAAGATCACAGGAAGTTCAAAGCACATATTAGAAATATCTTTGAAAAATTGCAGGGCAAAGTCACTATTAATCAACAGTCACTTGAATGTTAATGGCCTCAACTCCAAGTTAAAAGACACAGACTGGCTGAATGGATTAAAAAACAAAACCCATATATTTTCTGCTTACAAGAAACACATCTTTCCAGCAAAGATGCATGCCGATTGAATGTGAAAAGTTGGAAAAAGATATTCCATGCCAACAGAAACCAAAAAAGAGCTGGCATAGCCATCATAATATCAGACAAAATAAACTTTAATACAAAAACTGTTAAGAGAGACAAAGAGGGGCACTATATAATGATTAAGGGTTCAATTCAACAGGAAGATGTAACTATTATAAATGTACATGCACCTGATTACAGGGCACTGGGTTATTTAAAAGATATGTTAAGGAACTTAAAGGGAGACTTAGACTCCAATACAATAGTATTGGGGGACTTCAATACTCCACTTTCAGCAATAGACAGATCAACCTGACAGAAGATCAACAAGGAAACAGCAGATTTAATCTGCACTACAGACCAAATGGATGTAACAGATATCTTCAGAACTTTTCATCCTACACTTGAGGAACACACATTTTTCTCAGCAGTACATGGAACCTACTCTAGGACTGGCCACATACCAGGCCATAAAGCAAGTCTCAGCAAATTCAAAAGAACTGAGATCATAACATGCATCATCTCAGACCACAGTGGAATGAAGCTGGAAATTAGCAACTCAGGAATCCCTAGAGCATATGCAAACACATGGAGACTGAACAACATGCTCCTGAATGAACAATGAGTCATAGAAGAAATCAAAAGAGAAATCAAAAACTTTCTGAAAGTAAATGAGGATAACAATACAACATATCAAAACTTATGGGATACGGCAAAAGCAATGTTAAGAGGGAATTTTATAGCAATAGGTGCCTACATCAAGAAATTGGAAAGGCACCACGTGGATGAGCTATAAATGCATCTCAAAGATCTAGAAAAACTGCAGCAAACCAGACCCAAAACTAGTAGGAGAAGAGAAATAATTAGAGAAGAAATCAATAGAATTGAATCCCCCCCAAAATTACAAAAGATCAGCAAAATGAAGAGCTGTTTTTTTTTTTTTGGAAAAAAAATTGACACCCCATTGGCCCAACTAACTCAAAAAATAAAAGACCCAAATCAATAAAATAGAGATGAAAAAGGAAATGTAACAACAGACACCACAGAAATAAAAAGAGTCATCAGAAATTACTACAAGGACTTGTATGCCAGCAAACAGGGAAATCTATCACAAATGGACAGATTCCTGGAAACATACAACCTACCTAAATTGAACCATGAAGACATAGGATACCTAAACAGACCCATAACTGAGACACAAATTGAAACAGTAATAAAGGCCCTCCAAAGAAAGAAAGCCCAGGACCAGATGGATTCACTGCTGAATTCTACCAGACATTTAAAGAAGAACTAGCTCCAATTCTTCTCAAACTATTCAGAACAATCCAAAAAGAGGGAATCCTCCCAAATTCTTTCTGTGAAGTCAGCATCACCTTAATTCCTAAACTTGAAAAAGATACAGTATTGAAAGAGAATTACAGATCAATTTCCCTGATAAATATAGACACAAAAATCCTCAATAAAATTCTGGCCAATAGAATGCAACAACAGGTCAGAAAGATCATCCATCCAGACCAAGTGGGATTTATCCCTGGTATGCAGGGATCATTCAATGTGGGCAATTTAATCAATATGATACACTACATTAACAAGCTGCAGAAGAAAACCATATGATTATCTCAATAGATGCAGAGAAAGCATTCGATAAAATAAACATCCTTTCATGATGAAAACTCTAAGAAAATTGGGTCTAGAAGGATCATTCCTCAATACAATCAAAGCAATCTATGAAAAACCCACGGCCAACATCCTATTGAATGGGGAAAAGTTGGAAGCATTTCCACTGAGATCTGGTACCAGACAGGGATGCTCACTCTCATCACTATTATTCAATATAGTACTAGATTTTGAGCCAGAAACATTAGACAAGAAAAAGAAAATAAAGGGATACAAATTGGGAAAGAAGAAGTCAAACTATCCCTCTTTGCAGATGATATGATTCTTTATTTAGGGGATCCAAAGAAATCTACTAAGAGACTACTGGAATTCAAAGAAGAGTTTGGCAAAGTAGCAGAATATAAAATAAATGCACAAAAATCAACAGCATTTGTATACACTGGAAATACCATGGCCGAGAATGAACTGCTAAGATCAATCCCATTCACAATAGCTACAAAAACAATCAAATAGCTTGGAATAAACTTAACCAAGGATGTCAAAGATTTCTACGATGAGAATTACAAAACCTTAAAGAAAGAAATAGAAGAGGATACCAAGAAATGGAAAAATCTTCCATGCTCATGGATTGGAAGAATCAATATCATCAAAATGTCCATTCTCCCAAAAGCAATTTATACATTCAATGTGATACCAATCAAAATACCAAAGACATTCTTCTCAGATCTGGAAAAAAAGATGCTGAAATTCATATGGAGATGCAGGAGACCTCGAATAGCTAAAGCAATCTTGTACAACAAAAACAAAGCCGGAGGCATCACAATACCAGATTTCAGGACATACTACAGGGCAGTTATAATCAAAACAGCATGGTACTGGTACAGAAACAGATGAATAGACCAATGGAACAGAATAGAAACACCAGAAATCAATCCAAACATCTACAGCCAACTTAGGATCTAAAACCAATTCCTGGAGCAAGGACACTCTATAAAATAAATGCTTCTGGGAAAACTGGATTTCCACATGCAGAAGCATGAAGCAAGACCCCTACCTTACACCTTACACAAAAATCCACTCAACATGGACTAAAGATCTAAATATATGACCTGACACCATCAAATTATTAGAGAACATTGGAGAAACCATGCAAGATATAGGCACAGGCAAAGACTTCTTGGAAAATACCCCAGAGGCACAGGCAGTGAAAGTCAAAATTAACAATTGTGATTACATCAAATTGAAAAGTTTCTGTACTGCAAAAGGAACAGTCAGGAAAGTGAAGAGGCAACCAACACAACAGGAAAAAACTATGCAACATATAAAGGATAAATAACCAGAATCTACACAGAGATCAAGAAACTCCACAATAACAAAACAAACAACCCACTTAAAAGATGGGCCAAGGACTTCAATAGACATTTTTCAGGTGAAGAAATCCAGATAGGCAACAGACATATGAAAAAATGTTCAGGATCATCAGGGAAATGCAAATCAAAACCACAATGAGGTTTCACCTCACCCCAGTTAGATTGGCTCACATTCAGAAATCTACCAACAACAGATGCTGGCAAGGATGCGGGGAAAAAGAGGTACTAACCCACTGTTGGTGGGAATGCAAACTGGTAAAGCCACTATGGAAGTCAGTCTGGAGATTCCTCAGAAACCTGAATATAACCCTACCATACAACACAGCTATTCCACTTCTTGGAATTTACCCAAAGGAAATTAAATTGGCAAATAAAATAGCTGTCTGCACCTTAATGTTTATTGCAGCTCACTTCACAATAGCTAAGACCTGGAATCAACGCAAATGTCCATCCATAGTAGACTAGATAAAGAAATTATGGGACATGTACTCTATAGAATACTATACAGCAGTAAAAAAAACCACTGAAATCCGGTCATTTGCAATAAAATGAAGGAATCTGGAAAACATCATGCTGAGTGAAATAAGCCAGTCCCCAGGGGACAAATATCATATGTTCTCCTGATTGGTGAGAACTAACCGAGCACCAAAAAGGAAACCTGTTAAAGTGAAATGGACACTATGAGAAACAATGACTTGATCAGCCCTTGTCCTGATTGTTGAGGAACATTTACTACTTTATTCCTTTTAGTATTTTTTTGTTCTACATAATTCCATTGGTTGAACTCTGTAATTAACACACAATTATTCTTAGGTATTTAACTGAAAAGTGATCCCTGTTAAATATATCAGTGGGAATAAGAAAGGGAAGAGATGTACAGTTCAGCACATGCTCAATCAGACTTACCCCCAATGGTAGAGCTAGAAACATGCCAGGGGATTCCAATTCAATCCCATCACGGTGACATGTACCAATGCCATCTCACTAGTCAAAGTGATCAGCTTCAGTTCATAATTGATCACAATGATAGGATTAAGTGTCAAAGGGATCACATAAACAAGACTAGTGTCTGTTAATACTAACTGATAAAATTAAAAAGGAGAGAACAATCCAACATGGGAAGCGGGATACACAGCAGACTCATAGAATGGCAGATGTCCTAAACAGCACTCTGGCTTCAGAATTAGTCCTTAAGGCATTTGGATCTGGCTAAAAAGCCCATGAAAGTATTTCAGGCATGGAAAGCCAAGACACTCTGACAAAAAATAACCTAAATGAAAGATCTCTGTGAGTTAGATCACAGCAGAAACAATGGGCCATCAAAGAAGGAGGTACCTTTCTCTGAAGGGAGGAGAGAACTTCCACTTTGTCTATGACCTTGTCTAAAAAAGATCTGAGTTGGCGAACTCAAGAGGCATCCATAGCCTTGGCAGCTCATGACAAGAGCCTTGGGTGATTACTGATGTCGTAAATAAGAGTGTCAATTGTTAAATTTCAACAGGAGTCACTGTGCACTTACTCCCCATGTAGGATCTCTGTCCTTAATGTGTTGTACTATGTGAATTAATGGTATAAATAGTACTCAAACATTACTTTATACTTTGTGTTTCTGTGTGGGTGCAAATTATTGAAATCTTTACTTAGTATATACTAAACTGATCTTCTGTATATAAGCATAATTGAAAATGAATCTTGATGTGAATGGGATGGGAGAGGGAATGAGAGATGGGATGGTTGTGGATGGGAGGGTAGTTATGTGGGGGAAAGCCACTATAATCCAAAAGCTGTATTTGGAAATTTATATTTATTAAATAAAAGTTAAAAACAATATCAGAGAACCCAAGATGTGCTACACTTGAAGTTCTCATTTCCTAGCTCAGTTACTAAAACAGCAAAGAAGAAACCCTGGAATAGAATTAGACTCATATTCACCCTACTTCTTGGAACAATTTAAATACCTTAAGAAAAGCTAGAGGTCAGAATCAAATAACCCTGCTCTCTAAACTTTTAAGCTACAGGAGCTGACTGACAAACTGAGGAAGTCTCCAACTAAATGCAAACTGTAAAAAAAAAAAAAAGAAAAAGAAAAGTTGCAACATGGAAAATTACAAAGACAGGTTGAAAAACTCTAAAAGCAGAGTTCAAAAATAAAAGATCAAAACTTCTTGTCAACTTTTTTCCTAACAGAAAACCTGGTTGTTTTAACATTAACATGTAGGACAAAATTCTAACTTCATGTCAGTGTGCCTTTTGTATTAATGCTCTCAATTTCCAGAAACTCATGTGGCCAATTCCATGATAACCTCAGCCAATCTACCACAAATCTACAACACTTTATATTTTCCTCAGCTGATAGTCCTATTTTTTTTCTCCATGCCAAACACCATTATACTTTAGGACAAATATTACTTTTTCCTTTATTCAAAACATATCTCTTATATTCCATACCTTTGCTCTTAATTTTGGTTACCATATACTTGTTAGAATTATTCCTTATTCTAAGTAATTTAATTTCTAGCAAAAGCTTAGTAAACAATTTTGAACTCACATACTTCAATAATTGATGAAAGCACAGTTATTTATAGGCCCAGTGCCTTTTATAGAATTTAAGATGTCAAGAGTTCATGAATTTACATTTAGGAACATTTACCTCTTTCAGAGGTTAATCTGGTAATGCACAGCTATAGTAAAAATGGTGGTCCTTACTAGCACTTCTTGCAGGCTTGTGCCAGGTGCTTGGTTGAGGGATCTACACACCTTAACCTTTTTGATCCTCATCACAGCTTTCTGGGGCTTTAACTTTGGTTATCTCTACTTCTCAGTTAAGACATGACAGACATGCCCTGAGTAACTTTCCCTTAGTCACATAGGAGATGCATGATGGAGTCAGAAATGAAACCCAGGCAGTCTGCTACATATATGTACATATATACACATACACAGGCATGTACATATTCCTCAGTTTGCTATATGTACACATACATAGATAGACACATACATATGTGTTCCTCACATCAAATAGTAAAGAGCAATTTTTCCAGTAGCCAATGTGGCAACTTAAACTCGTAGTGTTTAAAAGCCATAAAACTTACAAATTGAAGATTTCAATGAGATTGGCTTATACCTGCATTGTGTTATCTCTGGTCAGTGTTTTCAGTACCCAGAATAATGCTGACAGAAGTACCATGGCCTTCCCTTTGGGCATTTTGCACTGTCAAATGAATTTTAGCAACAAGTGAGCATAAATTCTAAGATGATAAAAAGCTTCAGAATATTAGATAACATTAAATTACCATGTGTAAAATGTTTATGGAAAATATGTATCATGACAAAGCCATGCATGGATTATCAAAAAAATTTTATACCAAAACAAATGTACAATTTTTCTTCCCACAAACTTTTTCAAGTACAATCATGTTGCTCCTGGCATTATTTAAAGTAATTAGAAAAAAAAAAGCTATCAAATAACAGATAACTCTTCCAAAGCCAAGAAACACTCCTTTAATGAGCCAGAGTGTTCTGCCCCAATTCAGTCCTACAAAGTGACCACAAGCCAAAAAAGGTTTCATTCTCAGCCTAAGTCAAATTCTCCATTTTCTCAAATGCCTTATCAACCCAGTTTTCTTTCAGGTAAGCTCCCTCTCGAATCCCAATATCCTGGAGACCTTTCTTGAAGTTTCCTAATTAACACTGCACTCATGCTCCAGTCCTTTCAGAAAGATCCTCCTCCCAAATTCTCCTTTCCCCCACTTTTCCCAAGGATTTTCCACAGGCCCCATCTCACATATCCCATGCATCCCTGCTATGGCTCTTGCAAAAGTCATCTGCTTTCAGCAATAATATTCTTCCCTTTTCCTATCTATCCTCGGATGGAGACATACACAAACATATTCTCCCATCTCCCAGCTCTTCCAAGGCACCAAACGCTCCCCTCGAGTTTCCCTCCAGTGCTGTCGACCTTGGTCCTGTACTCTAAACACCGACCTTTTTCTCAGTCTTTCAAATCCAGAAGTGCTGGGGTTTTACTCTTTGCCAACAGCACATGGCTTTCCTTCCAGGTCTACCTTCCATGCAGCCACACCCAAGTCTTATCGGCCCCTGATTTCCTGCAGAACCCCAGAGAAACCCAGTCCCCAATATCCCTTCTGCCCCTCCTGTCTCTGTGGCCCCTAATTCTCCTGTAGGCGCCCTCAGACCCCAGATTTCTCCCCATACATGCGGACCCTCTCTGCTGTGGGACAGAGGCCCACCTCACTGCCTGCAGGGCTTGGGGGTCCCTTCCCTTAACCTTGATGCCCCCAGGCTGCTGACAGCGTCAGTCCGACCGGACTGACTCAACTGCTGCTCCTGTCCAGGAGGAAGGCACAGCTGGCCAGGTTAAGCCAACACCGAGCAGCATCTGAAACTCGGAGACGAGCACGTCGTTGTTGAACTTCGGTATCACTTCCAGGTCCAGCTCCAGCCCCATGTCCTCCAGGGCCCGGCTGACTCCAGCCACTTCTTCTCACGTCTGAGCCTCTGCCGCTGGGACTCCAAGAGGCCTGCTGCCAGCAGACGCTGCGACTGCACTCCACTGAGGTAGGCCCTAGATCTGTCACTGCCTCAAAGATAAACACAGTCACAAGTCAGCTCCACAGGCCAGCGCTGTGGCCACCACCTCTGCTGCAGTCCCAGGCTCCCCCATGGCAGCCCCAGGCTTCCTCACCACACAGACGCCTGAGGTCTAACTTCACCCCCACCGCCACTGGGCCCACGCTCAGTGCCCATTGTTTGACCACCGCGGCCGCCATCTTCCCACGCTCAACACTGCCTCCTCCCCACACTTCCTTGCTTCCAATGCTGCGGCCTGCCAGGACTCATGGCTGCCACCGTCACAGCCTCCCTGCTGTTCATGGCCGCCCTACTCTTCCTGGCCGTGGCCGCCGCCCCACTCTTCAGGGAAGCCCCACTCTGCATGGACTCTGCCTTCGCAGACGTCCAGAATTAGTAGTTGCTACTTCTGCCGCTTGGTGAGGCAGCACGTACTGCGCAAGCGCCGCACGCCCGGCCCCGCCCCTTCCTCCTGGTCTCACTCGCCCCCCTCCTACCTTCACTTTCACCTGTCCCGTGGACGCCATGGAGTTGACTGTCTGAGAGCTTTTCCCTTCCCACTGACCCGGGGGCATAGGGCCCTCTTCTGACATCTCTAAGTAGTAAACTTCTACTTCATAGATGTGGTTCAGTTGCCTTGACTCACACTGAATCTAACTTTACTGATGGTCAGAACTCTCCTAGAGCAGCCACCTGGTAGGAATAAGCTAGAAACAGATCAGACAAGTCTCCAAGGCATCTGGAAATCTTAATACGTGTCCTGTAAAAGGAACACCTGGTCGTTGGCTGCACACTCCCCTAGGCCCTCCGTTCCCTCTGTGACATGTCCTGCCTGGTGGCCAGGGTTCTGTGTGATCTCCTGCATGCTCCTAGACACGGCGTGCACTGCAATGTCACTAGATGGTGGACAGTATCATTCCCATCCTCTGATGGGACCACTGTTGTATATGCAGTCTGTTGGCGACTGAAACATTGGCACGTGGTGACTGTTTTCTTAGAAGTTCTGTAATGGAGGTTAAAAGCTCCCAGGTGTGTGAGTATCCAGGCCATACCAATTGGGGTTGAGTGGTGGAAACCAGGCCCTCGGGGCACATGACTTTCTGTAATTCTTCTCTGATCATTTTCAATGTATGTATATACTGTATTTATTCATTCCCAAATGAAAATTGTGTTTAGAGACATCACAGAAAAGGACAAAACTATCTGAATTGTTTGTTATAGCCTCCTTTAAGTCAGAAGTTTGTGTTGCTTGTGTTTAACTTCCCAATTCTCAAATAAGAGTTTTTGAAGCTGCTGATCCTTTCTTCCATAGTACAATGGTAATTGATAAGACAAACAATCATAGTTTCAATTATATACATGCATATTTAGAGATTTTTTGAATATGTATTTTTGGCACAATCCACTCTAATTGATCCTTCGAGCTGTTAAAATTTCTTGTTTCACAGTATAGTCGAGAGTGCTTTCCAACACAGATTTTCAACTCTTTCATGTTCATAGAGACAAAATATATTATAAAATCTCCTTTTGTTGCAGCTATACTTCACAATAAAAACAATCTACACACCACTTGAATATCCCTATTTTGAATTTTTTATGTGTTTGTACATAAAGATTGAAATGACAACAAAGAAAACTAGCTTAAAGTAAATGTCAAAGGGGCCAGCACTGTGGTGCAGTGGGTTAATGCCCTGGCCTGACGTGCAAGCATTCCATATGGGTGCTGGTTCTAGTCCCGGCTGTTCCACTTCCAATCCAGCTCTCTGCTATGGCCTGGGAAAGCGGTAGATCATGGCCCAAGTCCTTGGGCCCCTGCACCTGTGTGGGAGACTGGCGGAAGCTCCTGGCTCCTGGCTTCAGATCGGAGCAGCTCCGGCCATAGCATCCATTTGGACAGTGAACCAGCAGATGGAAGACCTTTCTCTCTGTTTCTCCTTCTCACTGTCTGTAACTCTAACTCTCAAATAAATAAATAAAATCTTTAAAAAAAAAAAGTAAATGTCAAAGCACATTGTCATGCTCTAGTACTTAACAATCTGATTAAAGAAAAGTTAATAAAAGTCATAGCTTTTTAAAATTACAATTGTTTGAAATATTAATTTTTAATAACTTGCATATGAATGAAACTTTTGAGGACCTTCCTCTTACATACAGTGGTAGAGCAAAGCCTGAACATCTGCATATTGTAATAAAAGGATAGAAGTAGCACTATGCATGAAGCACTTCACTAAAGAGCCTGAAGGCATAAGATTCTAATGTTAACAATTTGGAAAAGAGTGTCACTGGGCCAGCATTGTGGTATAGCAGGTTAAGCCATTGCTTGCAAAGCCAGAGACCCATATGGGCGCTAGCTCCTTTGTGGCCACTCCACTTCTGATCCAGCCCCCATGTGTGAGGCCTGGATGAAACTCCTGGCTCCTGGCTGCAGTCTGGCCCAGCCCTGGCCATTGTGGCCATTTGTGGAGTGAACCAGCTGAGGGAGATTTCTATCTCTCCATTTCTCCCTATCGCTCTATAAGTTTGCCTTTCAAATACATAGATAGATATTTTAAAGAGGGAAAGAGTGGCATTTTCAAGCTCAAAGAGAAAAGGAGTTTGCCTACATTTTATATGGTAGTTGATATGGCTACATTATTGGCTGCACTTGTTAATTCTAAATCACTATACATACATTCTGAAGCAGAATTATGTGAAGGGAATTAAGATTCTCACTGTTAAGGAGGGAGTAGAGATGATGAGTAAGGAAGAATGAAGCATGTAATATTGAACTAAATATATAGTATAAATTCATGTTTTCTTAATATAGATATGTTACCAAAAGCAAGGTAAAGTTTCTCTCTGCTTGCAAACCAATATTTAAGAGTCAAGAACTGATGCATGAAAGCAGGTTAATTCAAGAAGCCAGAAATGTTGGGAGAAGGAGGATGTGATTTTCACCAAGACAATTGCAGCATCTCAGGGTAGCAGGATTGTTTCAGATGAGACCAGAATGGGGAATCAGGAATAAGGGGCATCAATGATAGGCCCTGCTGCATGTTGGGCTCTGGCAGAAAATAAGGGGGCTGGTCAGGGTCAAAGAGGTTAAGTTTGAGCCTGTAGTCACAAACCCCAGCCTCTGGTCCTGCTGACTGGGGTAGGCTATATTACTTGGCAAATTCAGCTGACTTTCTCAAGATCATATTCTAAAATCCTTAAGCAGGCATAACTTGTTTCTTAAGCATAAGTTTAGTCACAAAGACAACAGTTTTTACAAAGCAAAATGGAGTCATTTGGGCTATTATCACAGTTAAAATGCTACATGTAAAATCTTTACTGCTATGTGTATTATAATGAAGAGTAAGATTCTGGTGTTTTTTTTTTTTTAATTTTAACTGGGGCATCTTTGAAGCCTCACCCAAGTGACTTCTACTACTTTTCTACATCTAGAGAGGCTGTTAAGAAAACCCAAGTGTTCCTTCTTTGCACCAGTAGGAGTTCAAGTCAAACACAGGGTCCTTCATCCCAGCCCAAATTCCCTTACAAAACCAGAAACAAATCTCCTTTCCCTGCTATTTCAAGTTATGTGTTTGAACCTCCTGGGAAGCCACTCTTCTCTCTCCAGAAATTCATTTTGTGTGAAATAACACATAACAAATTCTCATAGTCTCTTTATGTGTGTGTGTGCACACATGGAATCATTGTTCTCCATATCCAAACAAATTTTGAGAGTCATGTTTGTTTCTACACAATGGCAATAACATGTATCCACATAGGTTACTTAATATGGTTACTCCTGCTATTAGCTGAGTGGGCCTAAAAGTAACTTGTTCTCTGTAACAACATGCATACCTCATAATCTGATCCTCAATTTTCATGCCATTCTCCAATTAAAGGCACCCAAACTCTTCATATGAATGACTGAGTTAAGATGAGGCAAGTAATATACAAAATAAGCCAGGAACATCTTGCAGCACTAGAAATAAAGAAGTGCTAAAAAGAAATGGTTGTGAGTATGGCCAAGGATACAGAAACCAATTGAAAAACCTCCTGATGGCCAAAGTTGGAATATGTCCATAAGAAAGTAAATGAAATATCATTGGAATATACCCAATAAATAAAATAGCTATCTATAAATCTATACTTATAGAAACAACTGGATGCATAAATAATTATGACAGAGTATAAAAACCCTATGCAGAAGAGTTTAGATAATTTACATGTCAACTCTGCTGTCATGGAGAAATTACAGCATTCCAAACTGCTAGTGTAAGCTGTTCAAAATAGCCTTCATCTAAAAGTAACAGATGTAGCCAGTGTTGTTGTGCAGCAAGTTAAGCTGCTGTGAGCAATGCTACCATCCCATATTAGAGTACTGATTTGATTCCCAGCTATCCACTTCCAATCCAGCTTCCTGATAATATGCTTCCCCGGGTTGGGAATGGGAAGGGCAACAGAAGATGGGTCAAGCATTTGGACTCCTGCCATCAATGTAAGAGACCCGGGTAGAGTTCTAGGCTATTGGCTTCAGCCTATAGTAACCTTGGCTGCTGCAGGCATTTAGGGAGTGAATTATTTCTGCCTATTGCCAGGTTGGTCCAGCTACCCCTGTGTGTTTGGAGATAAAAATCTGCTCAGAGACAGATTCAGGTGGAAACAACATGAGGGCCAGGGGACTGCAGATTCACAGGTCTGAGCCCTGCATTTCAATGTTCATATACTTTTATTTGCTTTACGTGGATCAGGGTTGAGGGTCAGGTAGCCTAAACAATCTCTTGTGTAGGCATATCTGTTCCCTAGGGCTATGGCCTTTCGCATGCTCTAGGTCGGCCTCTGCAGCCACAAGTCTTGCCTGTTTCTCCCTGCCTCCAACCTTTCACATACATTTTAGAAAACCAAGAATTTTTCAGAAGTGGTTGTTAAGAGAATGACAAGTCAGCTATTAAAATGTTCAAAGCACGAGGGAGGGAGTAGTTGGTGATGGAATATGATGCCATCACCTTCAATGGCTTCCAATATCTTTATTGCTCATCAATGAAGTTTGATACTGTTTATCAATGAAATATTTTCATTTTTCCCAACTTGAACTCATTCATCAATTCAGACTCTTAAAGAAGAAGCTTGAATAATAGAAAAAGTAGAAACATGGTAATATGTGGCCTTACTATTTCCCTGAGAGCTATATCGCAGTGCTAAGATAATGTCCAGCACCTGGTATTATCACATAGATACTCAATTAATATTTATTGAATGGCTTTATGATGACAAAAATGTCAAAATAACCTAAGTGGCCAATAAGTTTAACCTAGCTATGTTTAAGAAGTTATCACATATCTATTTAATGGAACATCACAGAGTCATAAAAAGTATGCTTCCAAAAACTATGAATATATGACATGAACTGATGTTTAGTCTGGTGATTAAGGTGCCTGCATCCCATATCAGAGTGTCTGGGTTCAAGTTGCACTCTAGCTCTTGAGTCCAGCTTCCTTAGCCACAGGTGATGGATTAAGTAATTGGATCCTTATACATGAGAGATCTGGAAAGAGTTCTTGGCTTTTGGCTTTCACCCAGCTTATCCTGCATTGTTGCAGGCATTTGGAAAGTGAACCAGTGGATGAGAGTGCTCTGTTTCTGTCGTGTCTCTCAAATAAATAGTAAACATTTTTAAGAGCCAGGATAAAACATTGTAGACACATTATATCTGTGTGAAAAATCAGGATAAGAAAAGGGGTCAAAACTATAAAAACTGTGGCTTTGGGGGCTGGCATTCTGGTGTAGTGGGTAAAGCTGTCACCTGCAGTGCCAGCATCCCATATGGGCTTCAGTTCAAGTCCCAGCTGCTCCACTTCCAATCCAGCTCTCTGCTATGGCCTGGAAAAACAGTAGAAGATGACCCAAGTCCTTAGGCCCCTGAACCCAACATGTAAGACCCAGAAGAAGCTCCTGGTTTCAGCTCAGCCCAGCTCCGACCCTTGTGGCCAACTGGGGAGTGAACCAGTGGAAGGAAGACCTCTCTCTCTTTCTGCCTCTCTTTCTCTCTCCATGTAACTGAGTTTCGAATAAATAAATAA
Source organism: Oryctolagus cuniculus (assembly GCF_051225735.1). Classification (NCBI taxonomy): domain Eukaryota; kingdom Metazoa; phylum Chordata; class Mammalia; order Lagomorpha; family Leporidae; genus Oryctolagus; species Oryctolagus cuniculus. Next base: position 17,916,944 of record NC_142889.1, read on the forward strand.
ATCTTTAAAAAAGAAAAATAACTGTGACCTTACCAAGCTCACAAAATCTCGGGCATTTTTTTTTCTTTTTACTTTAATCTAATACAGTGTGGTTCATTTTGGAAAAAAGGGAAATGCTGAGAAGATCAATAAGAAAAAAAAAAAAAACAGTACCTCCAGCATCCAGAAATGCTGCTACCAATACCCAAATAGGTTCTGCTTTGTGTCTGGCCTTTCCCCACTAAGTCTATTTATCGATATAATCTATTTATGCACAACAGTGTTTAGCATTGTAACTTGTTTGCAGCTTTCACTGGAAAAAATAAAGATCAGAGCCACATCTTTACTCAAATTCAAAAACCTCTTGGGGAAGAAGCTATTGAAGAGGGGAAGCCTGCTGGAGAGTGGAGGTGTGGGGGGGTTAGGTCCACCTCCAGTGAAGACTTCAGAAATCTGCCCCCGTGAGGACTTCTGGAGAAGCTGTTCTGCACGGGCTTAACGAAGTGAAACCTCTGAGTTTTCCACTAAAATGATGTAATCGCCGTCCGGAGGGCCAGATAGGCTGCAGCATTCCTGATCTCTGCAGTCCATCCTGCACGAAAGTGACTGCACTCTGAACGGGGGCTGTGGAGAGACCTAGAGAGGTGTCCTCCCCTTTGGAAGTCTCACACTCTGAGCTCTGGGCTGAGGCACTGGAGGGTGCAGCTGAAGCCCAGGATGGCTGTGCTAGGGTGCCGAAGAGGGAATTTCAGGGCCCATTGACGGAGTCTGGGGTTCCTTGTCCATGGAGCTTTCCCAGAGCTGACCACTGAAACCAACAGATGTCGGATGTTTAGAAAGACACAGGTGGATGCTAGGAAACTGTATATGGCAAGGAGGAAACAAAACAGCGACCACCATAAGAAAGGAGCAGGCTGAGGGCTTTCCTAGTGGGCTAGTGAATGGAGCGTCCCGGTCCGGCGGCAAGGGTGCCTCTCGTGTGACTGGGATACGTAGGAGATGCGTGACGGGCAGCAGCGGGGCCCAGGTCAGAAAAGCAGGGATGGAGAATGGCGGGGCCATGCACCTCTGGCGGGCGCTTGACCCTTTGCTCCCATTACGGTGCCCACGATTTCCTTCTTTCCTTGAAGAACACCAGATTCGGTGGTGGCAGAGGGCAGGGGTCTGGGGTGCGCGGGCATGCGACCAGAGGGGCAGGATGAAGTGAGCGTCCTGTATCGCGGGGGATTGGGCGCCGGACTGGGGACGGGTAGCAAACTTCAAGGTTGAGGACGGGAGCTGCCGCCTGGGGTCGCCCAGAGACCCGGATTCCCTAGCAAGCCGGCGCTTCAGTCGCCTCCAGTGACAAGGCCTGTAGCCAACTAGGGACGACCCGCAGTGGAGCCCAACGGTTCTGGCCTCCCTCTGGGGCCCGAGCCCGCCCACTGCCAGCCGGAAATGAAAACCGCGTAGGCAGGGACGCGCGGAGCTGGGGTCGCCGGGGTCGCCAGAGTGTTCCAGGCCCTGAGCCGCCCAGGAAGCCGGGTGCTGCGGAGATATGAGTGGGACACAGCAGCCAGTCCTGAGTGGGCAGGGGGCCGTTGGAGGCGACGCCGCTGGGATCCACCGAGTCTGCCCTTCCTCCGGCTCCTTCCCGCTTCCCTTTCACGTGCGAGGACGCCTCTCGACGTTATCCTCATCGCCGCGGACCTCATCCTTCCCGACCCTGAGCCCAGCCCCGGCATTCTCGCTCTGGGCCATGCTCTGCTCAGCCCATCCCTTGTCTCCTTCCTGCAGACTCCCTTTCCGTTTCCTGTCTCCGGTCCCCATGCAAACTCAACTCTCTCCTGTCCCAGCCTCCCCACTGCCCTCGCTCCCTTCTTCCATCCCAGAGCTCCGATCCCTTGTTGGGTACAGTTACATGGTTCCCGTATCTGTTCCACTATCTCCGCCTCTGGCCATCTTCTAACCAGCGTCTGACACAGACGTCCACATGTCCCTCGCACCAGGGCAGCCGGCGGCTGTGAGCGCACCTGTCGGCATTGTCCTCGCTCTCTTCAGCGGTCACAGCTTGCAGGTTGATGTCTGCCGGCCACAGACAACACTGTAGCCACTGTCATGGGCAGAGCTGGAGAGACCCAGGTCGTGCTTTGGAGTGGAAAGCATCTCTATGGCCCTGCCCCAGAACCGGATCCACTCACTGCCAGGAACCTGGAATCATCTCCAGAGTCCCACATCTCAGGGAGCCTTACTATGACCCAGATTCTCCTCTCCCATATCTATCTGTTGTAGTTGATGACTGCAGCTTGCACTGTGACCTGGGCCATGATGCAGCCCGCTTCACGTCTTCTTAAAGGTACCTGCCCCCAAACCATTGACTCCCTATTCCTCAGCCCTACACACCCATAAGGTCAAGCCCCAGAACAAATGTTTAGGGAATGAGACTCGCTGTTCACATTCTATTTCGCCAATAGCAACAGGACAATGCCACAAATTGGCAAACCCCACCCCAGCCCCAGCATTCCACTTTGCCTGTCTTGTTATTTTTTTTTAAGATTTATTTATTTATTTAAAAAGCAGATTTCAGAGAGAGAAAGAGAAAGGTCTTCCACTTGCTGGCTCACTCTCTGAATGGCTGCAACAGTCCAAGTTGTGCTGATCTGAAGTCAAGAGCCAGGAGCTTCTTCTGGGTCTCCTACATGGGTGCAGGGGCCCAAGGACTTGGGGCATCTTCCACTACTTTCTCAGGAGGTAGCAGAGACCTGGATCAGAAGTGGAGCAGCCAGGACTCAAACCGGCACCCATGTGGGGTGCCAGCACTGCAGGCGGCGGCTTCACCCACTGCACCACAGTGCTGGCCCTTTGCCTGCCTCTTGCTTCATCAACTTTACCCCTCCAAGTCTCACTCAGGGAGTCTGACATGTTGTTCCTCAAGGTGCTTGACAGGAGACCTGAAGCTTGACAATAATCTGGAGATTGGGAGACATGAGGAAAGCAGAAGGTAAAAGAAAGAGAATGGTTTAGCCTGGCAAGGGAGGCTGGGGTGGGGAGTGCTGCTGGGAGACACTTGTGTTGAAAGAGGCTCTGTGAAGAGCCTTTCAGTAACTGACTCTCTGAGGTGCAGGTTGGGCAGATTCTGTAGCAGGGGGAATTTCTGCATGTAGAGAAGGGAGCAGACAGGGCAGTTTGCTCAGTCAGCTGTGGGTGTTTGAGACTATCAGAAGTACTTCAAGAGTTCATGGAAAATGGAGTTAAAAAACAAATTTACTTTCATACAAAAGGTTTTGAAAATCAAGCATAAATTTTTCATCATACACATTTTCCATGAACTATTTGAAGACCTCTGCATACATACTTGAAGGGCTTCAGTGAAATAGGTCAGATGTTTTCTGAGAACTGGGATGGGAAAGTAGTCCTGATGACCTTTCAAGGTCACTCTTTTTTCAATGCTTGTGAGTGTTTCAGACATCCCAGAAATGGTTCTGAAGGCATTGGCAGACATCATTTTTATTCCTCAACACAACCCTGTGAAGTGTATTCCTATTTTGCAGGTAAGAAAACAGAGGCTCAGAAAGGTTATAGTCTCCTCCACCACCCCAGAATACCATCCCAGAATGCCATATCACCCTGGGGCAGGATTCTAGTATGAGCCACACACACAGAGCCTTGGGTCCAGAGGGCCTGGCAAATGGGGTCCATACAGGTCTTTGAACAAGATGTGAGGGGCCATCCTGTAGTGGGATTTTTGTACAGAGATGAGACACCAAAGCCTTTAACAGGAAGTATTATTATTTATTCCAGCAAAAGGCCCAGGTGGATTTTTATCAGGATGGATAGCAAAGGTTCTGAGCCAGGGTGTACTGGGAAAGAAACATGGGGAAAGAATTTCCCTTTGAGGCCAGCCTGATCAGACAAAAAAGCAGAAGGAAAAAGATCCAGGCATTTCCGACAATTTCTGACAATTTCTCAAATCACAGATGCTAACAAGGATCCTAGTGCCTTTGGAAGGATTCAAGCCCTGCATTGTCATGGGCAAAATCTGCCAAGAGGATTCTAACCCGCTTGTGTAGCCTACCTCAGATTGGCTAATCAGGGGCTGGCTGTGTGGCACAGTGGGTTAACGCCCTGGCCTGAGGTGCTAGCATCCCGTTTGAGCTCTGGTTCGAGACCAGGCTGCTCCACTTCTAATCCAGCTCTCTGCTGTGGCCTGGGAGAGCAGTGGAGGATGGCTCAGGTCCTTAGGCCCCCACACCCATGTGAGAGACCCCAAGGAGGCTCCTGGGTCCTGGCTTCAGATTGGCACAGCTCTGGCAGTTATGGCCAATTAGAGAGTGAACCATCAAATGGAAGACCTCTCTCTCTCTCTTTGCCTCTCCTTCTCTCTCTGTGTAACTTTGACTTTCAAATAAATAAATAAATAAATCTTTTTTAAAAAATTGGCTAGTCAAACCTCATGCTAGGGCACTGCTTTATCTTGTAGGTGAGGGTCTTCAGATTCCAGAATCTAACATTACATGGACATTTCGAGACCACACTCAAAAATGATTTATAGCCATACAACAGCGGTCAGTGCACTTGCCTCTGCTGAGACTTCTTAAAAGCAAAAATTCTTAGTGTAGCCACTGGATATTTTGAGGGGCAGGGATACTGGACCAGTTGCAACAGCACCAAGGCAGGAGCTACCTCAGTGAGGCCTGAACTCCCACTCTCGGTAGCATGAACGAGATAGTCTAGGCTGTCTGCCATTGTCCTTTGCTCTGTTCATGAGAAACTGGAGAGTTTGAAGATCAGGAATTCTGGAGGGGTGAGGTCCCACCTGGCCTGCCAAATATTACCCAGTCAAAATTTTGGTCCCAATTTCCAATGTGTTCTAAGAACTGCACCAAAAATTGTTATGCAAAGTATTGTATTGCAAATAAAACAACTTTGGTTAAAAAAAAAAAAAAAAAAGGAAGCAGAGCAGCCAGGATTCGAATTGGTGCCCTTATGGGATGCTGGCACTGCAGGAGGTGGCTTCACCCACAATGCCACAGCACTGGTCTGGGTATTTTCTTATACACAGTTTTAGCTTCTTTGTCTCCCTTCTATGGATACATGCATGCATTTTGGGGGGTTTTCCAATGCTTCATGGTGGCTGCAGGAGATGATACAATATTGTGCATGCATACATAGTTACTGATGATGTTTTCTTTTCCACACACATACTGAGTGTTACACTGTCTAGCAAGGGTTAACACCATCCCTTAGTGCTAACAAGCAGGAACCCAAGCAGATAGTAAATCCACAGACAAGAAGATAACAATTACATTTCATTCCCAGGACAAGTTCCTCCCTTTGGCTTCTTCTGAACTTGGGAAGGCCTCTACCACAACCTTAATCATGTTAGTTAGAAACCATTTTAATTAAAAGACAAAAGACCTCTACCATGATAACCCATGTCCCACATCCTCCCCAGATGAGCACATCTGTACTATTCAGTCCCCTTCCAGAATGGAAGCCTGTGTAAGTGTGACAAATGTGGTTAAGGCCACTGTTAGTGCCCACCAGGTATACATAATGGTGACTGTGAGTACAAGGCTGGACTCTGGGAGCAGGCAGAGTGAGTGCTGGGCCAATGGGCTGTGTGGAGTAGTTAGACCAGAATCTAGTGATGGAGTGAGGGAAGAGGCAGGGCTGTTGAGAGGGTGGAGAATGAGGGGAGACCCAGCTGGGTGTATCCTACGATAAAATCCCAGAATGCATGCCAATGTCCCCAGCTCATGCTTTCTAAGTTTTCTTTGGTACCTTCTGAACCATGTCTCGAAGAATAATCTGTGGCAGCCAGAGATAGAACAGACACATGTGGAGATACAACAAACACATGTGGAGATAGAGCAGACATATGTTGAGGAGACTAGGTTTCCTTTTGTCCTTCCAGAAAGCTAGCCAGTGACATTAGAGAATTCCACATGGCAGCCTGATGCCCCTTGTCTGAATGAGAGGCACCCCTCAGGCTGGACTTGTTTTCATTTATTTCTCAAGCTCTGGCACCTGTGAGACTAACAGCACACTGAAACTGAGCCTTGCTATGGAACAGATCCTGTGCTGTTTGATGTTGGATTATCTCATTTAACTCCCAAGATTTGGAAGCTGGGTACTGTTTTAAGTAAGGTATCTGATGATGCAGCTAGAAATTCTAGCAGGATGCTGTGGTCAGGACACTGCCCAGTGTTGGCCACTTGGCATCAATGTCCTGTTCTATCCCAACCTCAGCTCCCCATGACAGAATGGCAGGAGGTGTTGAGATATCTGAGTCTGCACTCACATTCACCTGCCACTGCCCAGAAGGCTTTGTGGAAAATGACAAATGTAGGCAACTATTTGATGTGGCCATGTGTCAACAGTGCCACCTGCCTTGATGTCATAAACTGCTTCCCCTGCCTCTGCCCTGAAGGCCTTTCTGGACACTTCTGCCTTCTCAACAGAGAAGAGCCTGTGTGGGGATCAAGCATTTGACTTTCACTCCCTCTGCCCCAATGTCTATGGGGGCAAGACTTCTGAGACTGTCTTACTTGCCCCAAACCCCTCACCACTGTGGATACCCCTCTAGGGACCACCTTAGCACCTGTCACAGTATTAGCTCCCCGCTCCCCCACTATGGGGACTGTTCTTCCATGGATCTCAGTGAAGGAGTTGGTGTTTAGGCAAAGGTCTGGGCTAGGGGTCTAATCTGGTTGCCTTGATGGTGTTTGGGGCTCTCACTGCTGCCCTGGTCCTAACCACTATGTTGCTGAACCTAAGGGTCTATCATCATAGTGTCAGCCCCAGGCCCTGAGGCTATCCTGGCCTACATTATGCCCTGGTATGCTAGACCTAGGAGTGTCAGGTTGGCAGCTGTCAGCAGTGCTCTCCCTGCCAACTGACCTGCCCTTGAGCCTGGAAAGACAACAGCACTGTGATGGAGGGGAGCTTTACAGGTCCTTCCTCACCTCCTCCATCCTGAGGCTGGAGAGATCCCTTCTCACCAGCCCCCAGCTCTGGCACACATACTAAGGGGGCTTCAGCTCATGTCAAAAGTATTTTGTTTTTAATACACAAAATGCAAGATGGGAATTTTATCAAAAATAAAATAAACAGGTGGGCTCCTGTCTCAGAAACCCCACCTTGAGTGTCAGCTGCAAAAAAGGGCAGAGCAGAGGCCTGATTCTGGGGAAGCCTCTGGGTTCTGTCCACTGAGGAGTGGTTTCCCAAGAGGAAACCAGGATGCCATTTTCCTCTCTGGGGAAATGAAGAGAGCTGGAGCCACAGAGGAGAACGCAAACCTGCAGTCAGAACCTCTGTGTTGGCCCAGCTGTGGACAGATGGAGATGAGAACCCCATAGCATGGGGGATGGGGCTCAGGGCCCTCAAGGAGAGTGATGGGATCCCTGCTGGCTTCCCTTTATCTGCTGCTTGGACAGCAAATGGGGATGGTTGTGCAGGGCAGTAGTGAGTCCAGCACCGCACCCTTCCTGCTTGTAGCACTAGTACCTGGTCCAAGTTCAGGATCAGGTTGAGCCTCTGGGAGCAGATGGTCAGTGGGTAAGCAGGCAGGGCACAGCACTCTACAGCAGAAAACTGAGCAGCTTTATCTCTTCCCGCTGTTCCCTTTGCATAGAGCACAGATTTTTCTTCACTTTATTGCTTATTTGCCCTCATCTTATTGCTTTGTCTGTGCTGTAGGAAGAACTACAAAGTTGCTTTCTATAATGTATATGATATATGTTCCTGATGTGTTTGAAGGACTTCAAAGATTTAGAAAGAAGCATTAGAAATTTAATAACTTGTTATTGACATAATTATAGAACAATCATGATAAGCTAGTTAAATATACATATATATACATATATTATTTGTTTTTGTTTTTTATTTTTCTTTTTACATTTTATTTGTATTTCCAAAAGGATGAAAAAATGACATTGTTATAATTTTTTAATAGCGTTAGTCCACTCTTTCATAAAATGTCTAATTATAAGTGGATCAGATGCAAGTATTTGCGAATATTAGAAGGTCTATGAACCCATAAGTAAAAATCAACAACTGAAATCATTACAGCTTAACTGTGAATGTTCTCATATAATAATGACTTCAGGAAAACTCTTTCTTTAAAAGATTTATTTATTTGTTTGTTTATTTATTGAAGAGTCATTCATTGACTTGAAGAGCAGAATGAGAGAGAGAAAGAGAGAGAGGGAGAGAGAGATTGATTTTCCACCTGCTGGTTCAGTCCCCAAATGGCCCCAATGAGTGCAGATGGTACTTGGGCCATCATCTGCTGCTTTTCCCAGGCCATTAGCAAGGATCTGGATTAGAAGTGAAGCAGCTGGGGCTGGCACTGTGGCACAGCAGGCAAAGGCCCTGCTTGTGGTACTGGCATCCCATTTGGGTGCTGGTTAGAGTCCTGGCTTCCCCACTTCTGATCCAGCCTTCTGCTATAGCCTGGGAAAGCAGTGGAAGATACCAAAGTGCTTGGGCCCCTGCACCCATGTAGGAGACCTGGAAGAAGCTCCTGGCTACTGGCTTCAGATTCTGTGCACCTCTAGCCATTGCAGCCATATGGGGAGTGAACCAGCAAATGGAATACCTCTCTCTTTCTCTCTCTCTCTCTGCTTCTGCCTCTCTATAACTCTGCCTTTCAAATAAATAAATAAATATTAAAAAATAAAAAAGAAGTGGAGCAGCCAAGACACTCATATGAGGTGTCTTTGTATGCTATGTCACAATGCTGATCCCCCAGGGAAACTTGTAAAAATGTTCCTTTAGCAGGAAGTCTAATTCATTTTAGAACTTTTAAAATAAAATGCAGAGGGCCGACACTGCGGCTCAATAGGCTAATCCTCCACCTAGCGGAGCTGGCACACCGGGTTCTAGTCCTGGTCGGGGCACTGGATTCTGTCCCAGTTGCTCCTCTTTCAGTCCAGCTCTCTGCTATGGCACAGGAGTGCAGTGGAGGATGGCCCAGGTACTTGAGTCCCTACACCCCATGAGAGACCAGGAGAAGCACCTGGCTCCTGCCTTCGGATCAGTGCAGTGCACCGGCTGCAGTGCACCAGCTGCGGTGGCCATTGGAGGGTGAACCAACGGCAAAGGAAGACCTTTCTCTCTGTCTTTCTCTCACTGTCCACTCTGCCTGTAAAAAAAAAAAAATGCAGAGGCTGGCATTGTGGCATATGCCTTTTGTTTAAGATTTATTTATTTGAAAGGCAGTTACAGAGAGAGGGAGAGATGGAGGGAGAGATTTTCCATCCACTGGCTCACTCTCCAATTGGCCACAATGGCCCACTGGGCCAGGCCAAAGCCAGGAGCCAGGAGCTTCTTCTGGATCTCCCACATGGGTGCAGGGGCCCAAGGACTTGCACTGTCTTCTGCTTTCTAAAGCAGATTAGCAAGGAGAGGGATTGTAAGTGGAGCAGCTGGGACTCAAACTGCTGCCCATATGGGATGCCAGCGCTGCAGGCAATGTCTTTAAGACTATGCCACAGCACCAGCCTCAATAAATAAGTCTTAAATAAAATAAAATAAAATATAACACAAATATATTACTTAGTAGAAAATGCTTTTTCAAGTTGCTTATCTTACAAATAAAGCATTCAATGTCTAAGTCATATGGACTGAATAAAGGCCCAAGTTGGTTTTTGTTTGTTTGTTTTTCACAGGCAGAGTGGACAGAGAGAGAGAGAGAGAGAGAGAGAGAGAGAGAGAGAGAGAGAGAGAGAGACAGAGGGAAAGGTCTTCCTTTTCCATTTGTTCACTCCCCAAATGGCTGCTATGGCTGGCTGCACCAATCTGAAGCCAGGAGCCAGGTGCTTCTCCTGGTCTCCCATGCGGGTGCAGGGCCCAAGCACTTGGGCCATCCTCCACTGCACTCCTGGGTGACAGCAGAGAGCTGGACTGGAAGAGGAGCAACCGGGACAGAATCTGGCTCCCCAATCAGGACTAGAACCCGGGGTGCTGGTGCCACAGGTGGAGGATTAGCCTAGTGAGCCATGGCGCCAGTCAAGACCCAAGTTTTGCTGAAAAAGAGTTTACTTGTGTAGCCAGCATAGGAGGTAAGGTTACTGCTCCAAACCACATCTCTCCCAGTAGCTCAGGGAAGGACTTACCATAGATACAGAGACAAAAGCTGGGGGACATTCATTCAAGAGAGGACTTGGGCTTTGGGGAGTGGTCTTGGTGCTTCTCTCATTGTGCATTTGCAGATTGCCATTGGGTCTGCTCTTGTGATCATCAACATCACAAAACTTACCACTGTGAGACTTAGGAGCATCTATCCTGAGGAGTTACTTTTTGAAAGAGACAGTAACTTTCCTCTAAGAAAGAAATTTGCCTGTGTTTAATGATTGTAACAGTGTTGAGGAAACTGGTTTCCTTTTGCAGGCAGGACAAGGGAAGGGGACTCAATGGAGGAACTAGACCTCTTGTGTTTAGGAGGACCCTGTGAGAATACTACTTCAAGAAGTATTATTAGGCCAGCACTATAGCGCAGTGGGTTAATCCTCCACCTGCAGTGATGGCATCCCATATGGGTGCCAGTTTTAGTCCTGGCTGCTCCTCTTTCCATCCAGCTCTCTGGTATGGCCTGGGAAAGCAGTAGAAGATGGTCCAAGTGCTTGGGCCCCTGCACCCACATGGGAGATCCAGAAGAAGCTCCTGGCTCCTAGCTTTGGATCAGTGCAGCTCCAGCTATTGTGGCCACCTGGGGAGTGAACCAGCAGATGGAAGACCTCTCTCTCTGTCTCTACCTCCCTCTGTAACTTTGTCTTTTAAATAAATAAAATAAATCTTTAGGCCAGCCCCACAGCTCACTAGGCTAATCCTCTGCCTGTGGCACCAGCACTCCGGGTTCTAGTCCCAGCTGGGGCACCAGATTCTGTCCCAGTTGCTTCTCTTCCAGTCCAGCTCTCTGCTGTAGCCTGGGAGGGCAGTGGAGGATGGCCCAGGTGCTTGGGCCCTGCATCTGCATGGGAGACTAGTGGGAAGTACCTGGCTCCTGGCTTTGGATTGGTGCAGCACACCGGCTGTAGCATCCATTTGGGGGGTGAACCAATGGAGGGAAGACCTTTCTCACTGTCTCTCTCACTGTCTAACTCTGCCTGTCAAAAAAAAATTTTTAAAATAAATATTTAAAAAAAGTATTATTTATTTGTTAATTCATTGAGTATATCTCTCCTTAGTGTTTTCCCTGTGCCAGACCTTTTGAGGCATGTAGAGGTGAATCAGAGAGAAGCCTTTTATCATCAACCTGCAAGAGACCTCTATACAAGTAGATAAATAAAGAGGAAATGGGTTTCTGGCAACAAGCACTACAGCTTCTTGTGAATGTCTTGGGGATTTATTAATCCCCCAACCTTTCAGTCAACTCTGGTTTTTGAATCTTATTTTACAGTAGAATTGCACAGGGAGATATTTGAAAAGATTCATCAGAAAGTTGGAGATAAAATTGCTTTATGCACAGTTTTTACTGAAAAGTATAAATAACAGTGGAAATGATTTTTACTGGCAAGTTTATTTATGATAAAAATAAGACCTACATATGTATCAGACATAAATTTTCATGTTAATCAAAAAAACCCTTTAATTTCTTTTGCAAAGATTTATTTATTTATTTATTTATTTATTTATTTATTTATTTATTTATTTATTTATTGGAAATAAAGAATTTCAAAGAGAGGAGACCCAGGTAGAGAGGTCTTCCATCTATTGGTTTACTTCCCAAAAGGCCACAATGGCCAGGGCTGGGCCAGGATGAAGCCAGGAACTAGGCACTTCATCCAGGTCTCCCATATCAGTGGAGTGAGCCATCTTTTTCTGCTTCCCACAGCATATCAGTAGAAAGCTGGGTTGGAAGTGGAGCAGCTGGAACACAAACTGTTGCCCATATGGAATGAGAACATCATAGGTGGTAGCTTAACCCACTATGTCACAATTGTGCCAGCCCCAAATCTTTAATTTCTATCTTAGAAACAATTATTTTATACTTAATTTTTCTTTTTTAAAAAGATTTATTTTATTTTATTTGAAAGACAGAATTACAGAGAGAGGTAGAGACACAGAGAGGTCTTCCATCTGCTGGTTCACTCCCCAAGTGGCTGCAATGGCAGGACCTGATCCAATCCAAAGCCAGGAGCCAGGAGCTTCTTCCAGGTCTCCCACATGGGTGCAGGGGCCCAAGAATTTGGGTTATCCTCTGTTGGTTTCCCAGGTATATTAGCAGAGAGTTGGATCAGAAATGGAACAGCTGGGACTCAAACCGGTGCCCATATGGGATGCCAGTACTGCAGCCTGAGGCTTTAACTATGCACCACAGCGTTGTCTCCTATACTTAGTTTTCTTTTCTTGAAGATTTATTTGTTTATTTGAAAGTCAGAGTTACACAGAGAGGAGAGGCAGAGAGAGAGAGAGTGGTCTTCTGATGGTTCACTCTCCAGTTGGCCACAACAGCTAGAGCTGTGCTGATCCAAAGCCAGGAGCCAGGAGCTTCTTCCAGGTCTCCCATGTGGGTACAGGGGCCCAAGGAGCTGGGCCATCTTCTACTGCTTTTCCCAGGCCATAGCAGAGAGCCGGATCAGAAGAGGAGCATCTGGGTCTCGAACCAGCACCTATATGGGATGCTGGCACCACTGGCGACAGCTTTACCCACTATGCCACAGTGCCGGCCCTTATACTTAGTTTTTCTGACAACTCACTGTTCATGAATTCAATGAACCTCCTCTGGGATTGGTGTCACACTACCTCAGTGATATGGAAAAATCTTGGAGGGCCTTTTCATTTATGGCAGTGATTGGGGAGCACTGCTGGCACTAGATGGTCATTATCAGTGCCCAGGACACTCCTGCACTTCATGAGTTCTCTACTGCTGCTGTCACCAGTTACTGCAAACTGAATGCCTTGAAGAAATACATTGATTTCCTTGTGGTTAGGTAGGAGTCCAATAAAGACCTCATGTGTTTAGTATCTAGGCAAGGGTATGGCTGCATTTCCTCCCAGAGATTTTACAGAATTTATTCCCTTTACCAGCCTCACAGGAGTGGGGAAACTTTTTTTTTGCCATGGGTCATTTGGATATGTATAATTCATAAACCATGAATAATTAGCAATGTAAAAATTAATCTGCTGTAGATTTATTGACTTTCAAGTCCCTCCTGTGGTTGCCTTGGCAGGGCCACACCAAATGATTAGATGGGCTATATGTGGTCTGAGGGCTTCCCATTCCCCAATCCTGCTCTGGAAGATGCCCACCTTCCTTGGCTAGAGGACTCTCCCACCATTTTAAAGGAAGAAAAAATATCTCTTTTAAAATCTTGTTTAATTACCATTTTACAATCACATTTAAATGAGAACTGGTATACATATAATTAATCACACATTTCCCTTGCCTTTTAACATTCACCCAATCTAAACACTCTCCTCTGTGGTGGCTCTGGTATATTCTCTCTCTCTCTCTTTTTTCTTAAGATTTATTTATTTATTTGAAAGTCAGAGTTACGTAGAGAGAGGAGAGGCAGAGAGAGAGAGTGAGAGGTTTTCCATCTGCTGATTCACTCCCCAATTTGCCACAATGGCCACAGCTGTGCCAATCTGAAGCCAGGAGCCAGGAGTTTTTTCCGGGTCTCACACGTGGGTGTAGGGGCCATCTTCTACTGCTTTCCCAAGTCATAGCAGGAAGCGGGATTGGAAGTAGAGCAGCCGGGTCTTGAATTGGTGCCCATATGGGATGTCGGCACTTCAGGCCAGGGCGTTCACGTGCTACGCCACAGCGCTGGCCCTGAAAAAAATATATCTCATTTTCCTTCTGTAGTCAGGTCACATTCTGAGCACAATTGGGAAAGATTTTTTACTTTTACAGACCTCTGTAATTTAAATTGCCCCACCTATAGTCTCCAGGTTAATTTCCCTTTTCAGGGAATTAGACACAATCACACTTGCAATCCATTTTGCCATATAGGGTAACACGTTCACAGGTTTAGAGGATTAAGACATGTTCAAGGGAAAGGCTGCCTGTTAATATGCCAGGAAGAACTCTCACATTTTTAAAGATTTATTTTAATTATTTGAATGACAGTTACAGAGAGAGGTACAGCCAGAGAGGGAGGGAGGTCTTCCATTTGCTAGTTCACTCCCCAAATGACTGCAAGGGCCAGATCTGAGCTTATCTGAAGCCAGGAACTTCCGACAAGTGTCTGACACAGGTGCAAGGGCCCAATGACTTGGTCTATCTTTTGCCTTCCCAGGCCATAGCAGAGAGCTGGATCAGAAGTGGAGTAGCTGGGGTGGGGTGGGGGGGGCGCTGTGGCATAGCAGGTAAAATGGCCACCTGCAGTGCTAGCATCCCCTATAGGTGCTGGTTCGAGTCCCGGCTGTTCCAACTCCAATCCAGCTCTCTGCTATAGCCTGGGAAAGGAGTAGAATATGACCCAAGCCCTTGGGCCCCTGTACCTGCATGGGAGACCTGGAAGAAGCTCCTGGCTCCTGGCTTTGGATCAGCACAGCTCCAGCCATTGTGGCCATCTGGGAAGTGAACCAATGGATGGAAGATCTCTCTCTCTCTCTCTCTCTCTCTCTCTCTCTCTCTCTCTCTGTCTCTTTTGACAGGCAGAGTGGACAGTGAGAGAGAGACATTGAGAAAGGTCTTCCTTTACCATTGGTTCACCCTCCAATGGCCACTGCGGCTGGCGCACTGCAGGCTGGCGCACCACGCTTATCTGAAGCCAGGAGCCGGGTGCTTCTCCTGGTCTCCCATGCAGGTGCAGGGCCCAAGCACTTGGGCCATCCTCCACTGCATTCCTGGGCCAGAGCAGAGGGCTGGACTGGAAGAGGGGGAACTGGGACAGAATCCAGGGCCCCGACTGGGACTAGAACCCGGTGTGCTGGCACCATAGGTGGAGGATTAGCCTATTCAGCCATGGTGCCGGCTCTCACTCTCGCTCTCTCTCTCTCTCTCTCTCCTCTTTCTTTCTTTTGTAACACTGACTTTCAAGTAAATAAATATTTTTTAAAGATTTGTTTTATTTATTTGATAGAGTTACAGAGAAAGGTAGAGGCAGAGAAAGAGGTCTTCCATCTGCTGGTTCACTCCCCAGTTGGCCACAATGGCCAGAAATGTGCCGATCTGAAGCCAGGAGCCAGGAGCTTCTTCCAGGTCTCCCACGCGGGTTCAGGGACCCAAGGACCTGAGCTGTCTTCTACTGCTTTCCCAGGCCATAGCAAAGAGCTGGATGTGAAGAGGAGTAGCTGGGTCTTGAACCAGTGCCCATATGAGATGCCAGTACTTCAGGCCAGCCTTTAACCTGCTGTGCCACCATGCCAGCCCCAATAAATAAATCTTAAAAAAAAAAAAGTGGAGTAGCAGGGACTCGAACCAGTGCCCATATGGGATGCCAGTGCCACAGGCTGGGGCCTTAACCTGCTGTAGCACAGCTCCAGCTCCTTTCACTTTTTTTTAATGGCCTTACTGCTGAGGAACAATTCAATGGGAGGGCAGAATATGGGGCCTCGCAACCAAATTGAGTTTTTAAATTTGCATTCCAAATGACTTTTATAACACTCAATATTTCCTCCTATCTTCAACTATTTTATACTTTGTGTCTGAAAGAGGTTAAAGTGGCGACATTAAATGATGAATCATCATGACACTCTGCTACTGTCACAGCCTGTGATCCTTGATGTCCACTTGGTGTCATGTTCCATGGATTCCTCTCACCTGTCCTTGAAATGTATGTACAGGACAGACTAGAAATAAAGACAGAAAAGGGAAGAGGGCTAAATCTGAGGCAGTTGTCCTTCATTACCTAATTCCAGTGTAATGTATTTGTATTCAATCCAAGATTTTTTTAAAAAAAAAGAATTGTCTAGGGGCTGGCACTGTGGTGTAGTGGGTAAAACCGCCGCCTGCAGTGCTGGCATCCTATATGGGCGCCAGTTCAAGACCCAGCTGTTCCACTTCTGATCCCGCTCTCTGCTATGGACTAGGAAAGCAGTAGAAGATGGCCCAAATCCTTGGTCCCCTGCACCCATGTGGGAGACCCAGAAGAGTCTCCTGGCTCCTGGCTTCAGATCGGTTCAGCTCCGGCTATTGCTGCCAATTGGGGAGTGAACCAATGGATGGAAGACCTCTCTCTCTCTCTCTCTCTCTCTCTCTCTGCCTCTCCTCTCTCTGTGTAACTCTGAATTTCAAATAAATAAATAAATAAATCTTTACAGAAAACCCCAAATTATCTAAATTTCAAGTGCATCTCTAAATGGTTACCATCTCTGTTCTTTCTGATGCCATATCAAAAAGAAATAATTGTTACATGCTTCAAGATGATGCTTAGAGGAGAATATTCTAGGTTCTTGTGGAACATGAAGTCTGAAACAGAAACTTATTGGTCATACAGATGATAGTATGGCTATGTATTTTCAGAATTTTCCTGTATTTTCCCTTAATTACCTTCTGTTGGGCTCATCAAATTTTGAGTTTCAAAAATTTTGTTTACTTCAGAAACAGAGACTCAGAGAGTTCCCATCCACTTGTTTACTCCTCAAATATCTACAGTGGCTGGCCAAATTAAAACCAAGTGCTGGAGGGGTCCGGCTTTGTGGCATAGTGGATAGGGCTGCTGCCAGTAGTTCTGGCATCCCAGTGCCAGTCCTGGCTGCTCCACTTCCCATCCAGCTCTCTGCTATGACATGGGGAAGCAGTAGAAGATGGCCCAAGTCCTTGGGCCCCTGCACCCATGTGGGAGACCCGGCAGAAGCTCCTGGCTCCTGGCTTTGGATCAGCACAGCTCTAGCCATTATGGCCAACTGGAGAGTGAACCAGTTGATGGAAGACCTCTCTCTCTGTCTCTGCCTCTGCCTCTCTGTAACTCTGCCTTTCAAATAAATAAATAAGTCTTTAAAAAAAAGTGCTGGGAATTCAATACAGATCCTTCCCCTGGGTATATGGAACTCAATTACTTACTGTCACCACTGCCTACCAGGGCTCACCCCTCCTGGAATCTGGAGTTGGAAGGCAAAGCTGGATGTCAAACCCAGGTACTCCAATGTGGTGCACAGACATCTTAACTATCACCTTAACCATTAAGGTGAATGGCTGTGCCCATAAACTATCTTAAATACTTTATTGTGGTACTTATATAGACTATTTATAGACTGAATTATTTTCTCCCCAAAATCCATTTGTAGAAACTCTAATCCCCAAATGACTGTATTTGGAGATAGGGTCACCAAATGGGAAATTAAGGCTAACTGTAGACCTTTGTGTGAGTCCTAATGCAATTCAACTGGTGACTTCATAAGAGATATACCAGGAATGAGATGATGCAGAAAAAAGACCAAGAGATTACATGGTGAGAATTTGGCTATCTTCATACCAAATAGAAAGGCCTAAATAAAAACCAAGCTGGCAGGCATCTTTCTCTTTGACACTTAATTTTGAATTTTAATTCTCCAAAACTTTGAGAAAGTTAATTTCTGTTGCTCAAGGCACCCAATCTATATATGGAACCATATTATGGCTGCTCTAGCAAATACACTGCTTTGGGCCTGGCATTGTGGCATAGCAGGTCCCTGCACTACGAGCATTCCATATAGGCACCATTTTTAGTCCCAGCTGCTCCATTTCTGATCCAGTTCCTTGCTTATGTGCCTGGGAGGGCAGTAGAAGATGGCTCAAGTGCATGAGCCCCTGCACCCATGTGGAAGACCTGGATGAAGTTTCTGGCTCCTGGCTTCAGCTTTTTGAGGAGTGAATCAGCAGATAGAAAATCTCACTCTCTCTGCCTCTCCCTCTCTCTACCTTGCAAATAAAATAAAATAAAACTTAAAAAAAATACACTGCTTGTTGCATTTTCTCTGAATGACATGATAATTTTATTCATTAATTTGTTGATAATTGCTCTACTGATTTAAAATATGCATAATTTATCATAATATTCTTGGAGTTATATTGTGCTACTTCACATAAAATATAGTAATTATTCAATAGAATAGTTTTTTTGACATCTACATATGGTACTATTTCATTATAAACATACCTATGTTTTTTTTTTAACTTTTATTTAATGAATATAAATTTCCAAAGTACGAATTATGGATTACAATGGCTTCCCCCCATAACGTCCCTCCCACCAACAACCCTCTCCTTTCCCACTCCCTCTACCCTTCCATTCACATCAAGATTCATTTTCGATTACCTTAATATACAGAAGATCAGCTTAGTATACATTAAGTAAGGATTTCAACAGTTTGCTCCCACACAGAAACATAAAGTGAAAAATAATAGGTGATTTTTTTTAAATGATGATGAAATCAGATCAGACCTATTGTCATGTTTAATCCCAGTGAGAGTCAAGTTGGGAATTGATAATTTCTTTCTTTTTTTTTTTACAGATCAGTTTAGTATGCATTAAGTAAAGATTTCAACAGTTTGCACCTCCATAGAAACACAAAGTGAAATATATTGTTTGAGTACTCGTTATAGCATTAAATCTCAATGCACAGCACATTAAGGACAGAGATCCTACATGAGGAGTAAGTGCACAGTGACTCCTGTTGTTGACTTTACCAATTGACACTCCTGTCTATGGCATCAGTAATCTCCCTATGCTCCAGTCATGAGTTTCCAAGGCTATGGAAGCCCTCTGAGTTCTCCGACTCTTATCTTGTTTAGACAAGGTCATAGTCAAAGTGGAGGTTCTCTCCTCCCTTCAGAGAAAGGTACCTCCTTCTTTGATGACCTGTTCTTTCCACTGGGATCTCACTCGCAGAGATCTTTTGCCAGAGTGTCTTGGCTTTCCATGCCTGAAATACTCTCATGGGCTTTTCAGCCAGATTGGAATGCCTTTAGGGCTGATTCTGAGGCCAGAGTGCTATTTAGGACATCTGCCATTCTATGAGTCTGCTGAGTATTTCACTTCCTATGTTGGATCACTCTCCCCTTTATTCTATCAGTTAGTATTAGCAGGTACTAGACTTGTTTATGTGCTCCCTTTGACTCTTAGTCCTTTCATTATGATCAATTGTGAACTGAAATTGATCACTTGGAATAGTGAGATGGCATTGGTACATGCCACCTTGATGGGATTGAATTGGAATCCCCTGGTATGTTTCTAACTCTACCATTTTGGGGCAAGTCAGCTTGAGCATGTCCCAAATTATACATCTCTTCCCTCTCTTATTCCCACTCTTATGTTTAACATGAATCACATTTCAGTTTATTTTCAACACTTAAGAATAACTCTGTATTAATTACAGAATTAAAACAGTCATATTAAGTAGAAAAGACTAAAAAACTACTAAGAGGGATAATGTATTAAGTTGTTCATTAACAGTCAGGGCTATGCTGATCAAGTCACCGCTTCCCATAGTGTCTATTTCACTTCAGGAGGTTTCCTTTTTGGTGTTCAGTCAGTTGTCACCGATCAGGGAGAACATATGGTATTTGTCCCTTTGGGACTGGCTTATTTCACTCAGCATGATGTGTTCCAGATTCCTCCATTTTGTTGCAAATGACTGGATTTTGTTGTTTCCTACTGCAGTATAGAATTCTAAAGAGTACATATCCCATAATTTCTTTATCCAGTCTACCGTTGATGGGCATTTAGGTTGGTTCCAGGTCTTAGCTATTGTGAATTGAGCTGCAATAAACATTAGGCTGCAGACCGCTTTTTTGTTTGCCAATTTAAATTCCTTTAGGTAAATTCCAAGGAGTGGGATGGCTGGGTCAAACGATAGGGTTATCTTCAGGTTTCTGAGGAATCTCCAGACTGACTTCCATAGTGGCTTAACCAGTTTGCATTCCCACAATCAGTGGGTTAGTGTTCCTTTTTCTCCACATCCTTGCCAGCATCTGTTGTTGGTAGATTTCTGCATGTGAACCATTCTAACCGGGGTGAGGTGAAACCTCATTGTGGTTTTGATTTGCATTTCCCTGATTGCTAATTTCCTTGAACATTTTTTCATGTGCCTGTTGGCCATTTGGATTTCCTCTTTTGAAAAATGTCTATTGAGGTCCTTGGCCCATCTCTTAAGTGGGTTGTTTGTTTTGTTTTTGTGGAGTTTCTTGATCTCTTTGTAGATTCTGGTTATTAACCCTTTATCTGTTGCATAGTTTGCAAATATTTTTTCCCATTCTGTCGGTTGTCTCTTCACTCTCCTGACTATTTCTTTTGCAGTACAGAAACTTCTCAATTTGAGGCAATCCCAATAGTTGATTTTGGCTTTGACTGCCTGTGTCTCCCGGGTCTTTTCCAGAAATTCTTTGCCTGTGCCAATATCTTGAAGGGTTTCTCCAATGTTCTCTAGTAACTTGATGGTGTCAGGTCATAGATTTAGGTCTTTAATCCATGTTGAGTGGATTTTTGTGTAAGGTGTAAGGTAGGGGTCTTGCTTCATGATTCTGCACATGGAAATCCAATTTTCCCAGCACCATTTATTGAATAGACTCTCCTGCTCCAGGAATTAGTTTTAGATCCTTGATCAAATATAAGTTGGCTGTAGATGTTTGGGTTGATTTCTGGTGTTTCAATTCTGTTCCATTGTTCTATCCATCTGTTTCTGTACCAGTACCATGCTGTTTTGATTACAACTGCCCTGTAGTATGTCCTGAAATCTGGTATTGTGATGCCTCCAGCTTTGTTTTGGTTGTACAAGATTGCTTTAGCTATTCGAGGTCTCTTGTGCCTCCATATAAATTTCAGCACCATTTTTTCCAGATCTGAGAAGAAGGTCTTCGGTATCTTGATTGGGATTGCATTGAATCTATAAATTGCTTTTGGGAGAATGGACATTTTGATGATATTGATTCTTCCAATCCATGAGCATGGAAGATTTTTCCATTTCTTGGTATCCTCTTCTATTTCTTTCTTTAAGGTTTTGTAATTCTCATCGTAGAGATCTTGAACGTCCTTGGTTAAGTTTATTCCAAGGTATTTGATTGTTTATGTAGCTATTGTGAATGGGGTTGATCTTAGAAGTTCTTCCTCAGCCATGGCATTGTCTGTGTATACAAAGGCTGTTGATTTTTGTGCATTGATTTTATACCCTGCTACTTTGCCAAACTCTTCTATGAGTTCCAATAGTCTCTTAGTAGAGTTCTTTGGGTCCCCTAAATAAAGAATCATGTCATCTGCAAAGAGGGATAGTTTGAGTTCTTCCTTCCCAATTTGTATCCCTTTAATGTCTTTTTCTTGCCTAATAGCTCTGGCTAGAACCTCCAGAACTATATTGAATAGCAGTGGTGAGAGTGGACATCCCTGTCTGGTACCAGATCTCAGTGGAAATGCTTCCAACTTTTCCCCATTCAATAGGATGTTGGCTGTGGGTTTTTCATAGATCGCTTTGATTGTATTGAGGAATGTTCCTTCCAAACCCAGTTTGCTTAGAGTTTTCATCATGAACGGGTGTTGTATTTTATCAAATGCTTTCTCGGCATCTATTGAGATAATCATATGGTTTTTCTTCTGCAGTCTGTTAATGTGGTGTATCACATTGAATGTTTTGTGCACATTAAATCATCCCTGCATACCAGGGATAAATCCCACTTGGTCTGGGTGGATGATCTTTCTGATGTGTTGTTGTATTCCATTGGCAAGAATTTTATTGAGGATTTTTGCATCTATGTTCATCAGGGATATTGGTCTGTAATTCTCTTTCAACGCTGCATCTTTTCCCGGCTTAGGAATTAAGGTGATGCTGGCTTCATAGAAAGAATTTGGGAGGATTCCCTCTTTTTTGATTGTTCTGAATAGTTTGAGAAGAAATGGAGTTAGTTCTTCTTTAAATGTCTGGTAGAATTCAGCAGTGAATCCATCTGGTCCTGGGCTTTTCTTTGTTGGGAGGGCCTTTATTACTGTTTCAATTTGTGTCTCAGTTATGGGTCTGTTTAGGTTTTCGATGTCTTCCTGGTTCAATTTAGGGAGGTTGCATGTGTCCAGGAATCTATCCATTTCTGATAGGTTTCCCTGTTTGCTGGCATACAAGTCCTTGTAGTAATTTCTGATGATTCTTTTTCTTTCTGTGGTGTCTGTTGTTATGTTTCCTTTTTCATCTCTGATTTTATTGATTTGGGTCTTTTCTCTTCTCTTTTTGGTTAGTTGGGCCAATGGGGTGTCAATTTTGTTTATTTTTTCAAAAAACCAGCTCCTCGTTTGGCTGATTTTTTGTAATGTTTTTCTTGATTCAATCCTGTTGATTTCTTCTCGGATTTTAATTATTTCTCTTCTCCTACTAGATTTGGGTCTGGTTTGCTGTAGGTTTTCTAGATCCTTGAGGTGAATTGAAAGCTCATCTATTTGGTGCCTTTCCAATTTCTTGATGTAGGCACCTATTGATATAAACTTTCCTCTTAACACTGCTTTTGCTGCATCCCATAAGTTTTGGTATGTTGTGCTGTTATCCTCATTTACTTCCAGAAAGTTTTTGATTTCTCTTTTGATTTCTTCTATGACCCATTTTTCATTCAGGAGCATGTTCTTCAATATCCATGTGTTTGCATATGCTTTAGGGATTCCTGAGTTGCTAATTTCCAACTTCATTCCTTTATGGTCTGAGAAGCTGCATGGTATGATTCTAATTCTTTTGAATTTGCTGATACTTGCTTTATGGCCTAGTATGTGTTCAATCCTAAAGAAGGTTCCATGTACTGCTGAGAAGAATGTAAAATCTTTAGCTGTAGGATTGAAAGTTCTGTATATATCTGTTAGATCCATTTGGGCTATAGTGTCGTTTAAATCTACTGTATCCTTGTTGATCTTCTGTCCTATTGATCTGTCTATTTCTGAGAGTGGAGTATTGAAGTCCCCCAGTACTATTGTATTGGGGTCTAAGTCTCCCTTTAAGTTTGTTAATAAATCTTTTAGATAAACTGGTGCCCTGTAGTTAGGTGCATATACATTGATAATTGTTATATCTTCCTGTTGAATTGATCCCTTAATCATTATATAGTGCCCCTCTTTGTCTCTCTTAACAGTTTTTGTGGTAAAGTTTATGTTGTCTGATATTAAGATGGCTACGCCCGCTCTTTTTTCATTTCTGTTGGCATGGTATATCTTTTTCCAGCCTTTCACTTTCAGTGTGAACATACCTATGTTTACATATTAAGTCAATATATGCGTGCCTTAATGTGATACATATTGCTTCAAGTAATCATCTATGCTTTAAATTAAGAGTTTAAAAAGGTATATAGTCTCTTATCTTTAAACACATACATGTTTACATTTTTTTTTATCCTGATACTTTCCTGTACAGTCATTTCTTTTAACCTGGAAAACTTCCTTTAGCATTCTATAGTGTAGTTCTACTGATAATCAATTTAGAGTTTTTTCATTAGAAAGTGTCTTATTCACCTCATATTTCAATGTTTATTTAAAAATCACAGTCACACACACAGGGAGACAGATTTTTATTCACTGGCTCAGTGGTCTACATTCCAGCTGGGCAAAGCAAGGCTGAAGCTAGGAGGCTGGAAATCAATCCAAGAGTGTGGCAGGGGCTCAAGTATTTGGGATATCACATGCTGCCTCCCTAGGTGCACACTACTCAGAAACTTTATTAAAATCAGAGGTAGGGATTGAACACAGGCAGTCAAATACAACATGTGGGCATCCCAAGCAACAGCTTAGTGCATTGCACTATGATATCCACTCCTGTTCACCTCACATTTTAAAACAGTATCTAGAAATACTGAATCAGGGATAGGAGGAGATGTTATTTGAATACTTTCAAGGTGTCATCTCATCATTTTTGGAGAGAACTCAGCTATCATTTAAGTCTAGTTGTGCCTAGTATGTCACAAGCTAAAATTTCTCTCACTGCTTTCAAGACCTTTTCTTTGTATTTGGGTTTCTTCAGTTTGTGGTTTGCCTAGAATCATTTTCTATCTTTTCTGAATAAGGAGTTGTTGGACATTTTGATGAGATAAATTGATGTCTTTGAGGGCTGGTGCTGTAGCATATAAGGTTATTTCTCCACCTGCAGTGCCAGCATCCCATATGGGCACTGGTTCTAGTCCTGGCTGCTCCTCTTCCAATCCAGTTCTCTTCTATGGCCTGGGAAAGTAGAAGATGGCCCAAGCTGGGCCCCTGAATCTGCATGGGAGACCCAGAAAAAGCTCCTGGTTCCTGGCTTCAAATCAGCTCAGCTTCAGCCTTTGTGGCCATTTGGAGAATGAACCAGTGGATGGAAGACTTTTCTCTCTTTCTCTCCCTCTCACTGTTTATAACTCTACTTCTCAAATAAATAAAATGTTTTAAAAAATTGATGTCTTTTACAAAGCTTGGGAAGTTTTATCCATGTCTAAAAATACATTTTGTGATTTATTCTTTCTATTTTCCTCCCAAAGTCCAGTGGTATGTATGAGAATATTTCAAAAAAAGATTGTGGAAAGTTGAAATAAAAAATGAGGTTGTTTTGCTGTAAGAATTTTTTTTTTTGAAATCCATACATACAAGGAGTTTTTGAGAAGTTCATTGATGAGAACAATGTTGTGGCAAAGCAGGTAAAGCCACTGCTAGGGACACTGGCATTCCATGTCAGAATGTCATTTGGGTACCAGCTTCTCTGCTTCTGATCTAGTTCTCTGGTGGTATACCTTGGAAGACAGCAGATGGCCTTGCCACCCATGTGAGGGACCCAGGTAAAGTTCCTGGCTCCCTGGTTCAGCCTGGACAAAGTAACAGCCTTTGCAAACATTTGAGATGTGAACCAGCAGATGAAAGATCTTTTGCTGAGTGTCTACCTGTCAAATAACTAAACAAACAATTTTAAAAGTTAAAAAGTGTCCATATGTGTTGCCATTGATTTCTCAACAATGTTGCAGTGGATTCATTTCTGAGAGGAGCAGCATGGTGGGGGCAAGAGGCGTGGAGTCACCACACAGACCCCGGGAGTCAGGTGAAAGCAGGCTTGAGGCGAGCAGCCCGCAAACTCATTTATTTCAGTTGGTACAACATCTTATATAGCCAAGACCAGCCATTCTGGTCAAGGGGTGGTCTATGCCCCAACCAATCACAGCCTGTTGCCAGGCAGTTTCCAAAGCCATCCAATTACAGCCTGTTGCCAGGCAGTTTCAAATCCATCCAATCACAGCCTGTTGCCAGGCAGTTTCCAAAGCCATCCAATCACAGCCTGTTGCCAGGCAGGCTCCATTGCCAGGTGGGTTTCAAAGCCATTCCTGAGTAACTGATGCTCACTTGCCAGTGGCCATCTTAGCATGGCCTTCTCATTCCACCACACATATGGATTTTTTAGATTTATTTTACTTATTGGAAAGGAAGAATTATAGAGAGAGAGGGAGAAACAGAGAGAGAAATAGTCCATCTGCTCTTTCATTCCCCAAATGGCTGCAACAGCTGGGGTTGGGCCAGACCAAAGGCAGGAGCTAGGAGCTTCTTCCCAGTCTTCCATGTGGGTGCAGGGGCCCAAGAACTTGGACTATCCTCTGTGGCCTTCCCAGGCACATTAACATGGAGCTGGATTAGAAGTGGAGCAACCAGGACTTGAACTGGTACCCATATGGGATGTCAATGCCACAGGCCAGGGCTTTAACCCACTTACCACAATGCTGGACCTGGGTCCATGTGGATTTAAAAATGTTTTTAGTCAGGTGAACTTATCTTTAATTTCACTTTCTGAAAAGTTTTTAAAGTAACATTTGTTAATTTTTTTAAGATTTATTTATTCAAGAAGCAAAATTACAGACATAAAGAGGAAGCGATAGAGATGTCTTCCATCTGCTTTTTCACTCTCCAAATGGCCACAACAAGCCAGAGCTAGGCTGATCCAAAGTTGGAAGCCAAGAGCTTCTTCTAGGTCTGCTATGTGGGTGCAGGAACCCAAGTACTTGGGCCACCTTCCACTGCTTTCTCAGGCCATTAGCAGAAAGCTGGCTTGGAAGTGGAACAGCCAGGACTTGAAACAGTAACCACATGGGCTGCTCCTGCTGCTGGCAGAAGCTTAACCTATTATGCAATAGTGCCACCTCCATTTGTTAAATTTGTCTTTAAATCATTCCACAGTTTCCCAACCAATTTCCTTCTCTCTTTCATAAAGATTAGGCAATATCAATCTATTTTTTTCTCATTTTATTTTGTCTCATAAAAATACCACTCAATTACAGTCTGGAGGCTGAGAAGTCCAATGTCAAGAGGCCATATGCCTGCATCCTATCATGGCAGAGGTCATTACATGGTGAGAGAGCAAGCGATGGAACTCATAGCCTGAAATTCTTTTAAAATTTGGGTTAACTTACTCTTAAGGACAGAAACCTTGAGAATTAGGTTTCCAACAAATTCTTTTGGGAGGACATAATAAGGTCAGATTGTATTTCAAATTCTGTGGGTTTTTTCAATTTCCAATATTGTGGGTTTTTTTTCTATTCCAATCTGTTATTTAGCCCATATGTAGATTTCTATTGTAGTTGTTCTATTTTATAGCTATAGAAATAAATTTATGGTTTTTTTAAAACTTTCATTATTTATTGTTCTTTATATTTATCTTGTCATTTAAACACTAAAAGGTATTTAGTTTAGCTGTCTTTTATGCTACTTACAACATCTCAATACATTTCTTTCTAGGGATTTTTTTCCCTTGAGTATGAGTTAATTTTTCTTTCTTACATGTACTGATTCTGAATTTTATCCTGACTATTATAATGAAATGTAGAAATTGTGGACACTATTAAATTCTTAGGTGAATGATTTCTGTCTCATAAGGCAGTTACTTGGTTCAATTGAAATCCCAAACTTATAATTTTTACAGTGATTAGTAACTATTTCTTTTTTTTTTTTAATTTCTTTATTTGAGAGGTAGTTACAGACAGTGAGAGGGAGTGACAGAGGGAAAGGTCTTCATTCCATTGGTTCACTCCCCAAATGGCCACAACAACTGGACATGCACCAGTCTGAAGCCAGGAGCCAGGCACCTCTTCCTGGTTTCCAATGTGGGTGCAGGGGCCCAAGGACTTGGGCTATCATCCAGTGATTTCCCAGGCCACAGCAAAGAGCTGGACTGGAAGAGGAGCAACCAGTACTAGAACCAGTGCCCATATGAAATGCAGGCAGAAGATTAACCTATTGCACCACGGCACCGGCCCCAGTAACTATTTCTTTCACCTCCCAATAGTCCAATGCTTTTTATTGGTTCCTCTGAAATTTCCCATATGATTGCAGCATAGGCATCAGTAATTTTGATCCATTTTGCATGCAATTTTAGGAGCTTTCTCTTCTACAGTACTTAAATTTCTGTTCCCAGTATTTTTTATTGTCTTCTCAGCCCTGGATTTTTCCCTGTTACATCCTGAGTCAATGAAAAGGCAACTTTTACTTCCTTGATCTGTACATGTGCAGGAGTGTGTCTTCTGGTAATATCTCCCAAATGTGTGAGTTTCCCCTTTATATGTCCCCTCAGTCCAGTTCCTGCCTTTTAGTTTGATTCCTCCTCTCTTCCCCAGGTAGTTGTGCTACAAATTTCTTCTAATTTCAGTTTCTTTTTCTGTTAAGGGTTAATCTGGCTAAATATGTTGTTATCACTATGATACTCTAGTTATTTATATTTAAAAACATGTCCTGTACATTTAATATTCTTCATTATTCATAGTTTCATTTTTTCTGTCCCAGGAGTCACTGCTTCAGGTGTATTTTTTACTGTGCAAGTGAAATATTTCTTGCATAGGGATGATTTTACAAAGCAGAAATAGGGAAATAGTCCTATGTGCCAGATTTAGCTCACTTCCTATTTTGGTGTGGCCTTTGAGTTCATTTGTTGTAACTTTTTCAAGGTTGCTCAGAAATCTTCATACTTACAATTTCTGTTTATTACCAAAAAAAGGACCCACTGCAATGAGCCAAGGGATGAGCTTCCAGTTGTGGAACCTTATTGTCATTGCCTGCTACTCCCAACAACAGTGGGTGATAATACCCATGGGACATTGACAACCAATCTTATATGAGCCTATGTTCAGAGTCCATATTGAGGTTTCATAACAGAGATGTTTGTACATCCATATGGCTTTTGTTAGTCACCAACACATCCAGAGATAGAACTGATACCACATGGCCCAAAACCTGTCACCAGAATTACATTGTAGAAGCAAAGCGTCCATGTGGCCAAAAACCTGAAGGTCAATTAAGTCATCCTCCAGGTGACACATTCTAAATGTTGGAAGAAAACCTACCAGGAGCAGAGCCAAGGGCCAATCCTTTTTTTTTTTTTTTTTTTTTTTTTTTTTTTTTTTTTTTTTTTACAGGCAGAGTGGACAGTGAGAGAGAGACAGAGAGAAAGGTCTTCCTTTGCCGTTGGTTCACTCTCCAATGGCCACTGCACCATGCTGATCTGATGGCAGGAGCCAGATGCTTCTCCTGGTCTCCAATGGGGTGCAGGGCCCAAGCACTTGGGCCATCCTCCACTGCACTCCCGGGCCATAGCAGAGAGCTGGCCTGGAAGAGGTGCAACTGGGACAGAATCTGGCACCCCGACCGGGACTAGAACCCAATGTGCCGGCGCTGCAAGGCGGAGGATTAGCCTATTGAGCCGCGGTGCCGGCCCCAATCCTTGCTTTGAGAAACATATCCTTTCTTATATAGCTTGTGATCTGTAGCTTAAGCTTTCTGTTTCAGTGAGCTTATGATTTTCAGTAAGCTTGTGTGGTTTATCCTGTTCCAGGCTGGAAGACTGCCTGCCTAGCCTATGCAGGAGGCCAAGAGGACATAGCACACCATGCCCCATGGGAAAAACCCTGGGTGAGGGCTTAGCACACTGCAACCCACATATGGCATGACTGCTGGCAGGCAGCAGGGGCCCCAGGTACATATCTCCCACCCCCACTTCCTGCTGGGGGCCTTCTAATTGTCAGCTAAATGATCAGCTCTGAGATGTGGCCCAGACCCATAAGGCCACCTGGAAGACTACATAGGCTACATAACCTTCAAGCTGATTGGAGTAGTATAGTGGCACCAGTATCGGCTTTATCCTATAGAATTAGTGTTGCTACCCTGAGCTAGATACTCCCCTTTGCCTGCCATATAAAAGCTTGTGCCTAACTGCTAATAAACAGACATGTTCACCAAAACTGTCTCTGGTGCTTCTTGTCAAGGAACAGCATCGCCCCACCATCCTAACAGCATGGGCCCCACAGGACAAACCCACAAATTTGGAAAATGTTGTTTTTACTTTGCATATTTTCAGACCCCCACCTCCAGGGAAGTCTGATACTGCCCCAATCACACAATATCCAGTGTTTTCATCTGAGATCTCATTAATGTTGCCCTTTTCCCTGATATAATTTTGTATCCTCAGTGAGATGAGAATAAATGAAATAGTCTGATTTTCACCCTTTTTTACCTTGAATTAATTTCTACCTTAAACTTTTTCAGAATCTGGAAACTCTCATAACATGAAAAATGTCTCTGGGTTGAGTTCCCACAGTTGCCAATCTGTTGGATTTTCTCTTCTTTAGGTCTCTTTCAGGGAAAGTTTGGAAGTACAGAATCAATTTAAGAAACCACTAGTGCCACGAAGGTGACAGTTTATGGTAGTTTTTATAACAGTAATTACAATAGTACTGATACAGATTGGTCCAATATGGGGTATGTTTAACAATTAGAGCTAAAGTATGATCATAGTTAACTATTGAATCATAAAACAAGACACAAAAGTTTGAATCTAAGAAACATATTAGTTGAAACAATACACTGTATAATTTTAATTTGTATTTCCTTTTCTATTTATTTATTTTTTATTTGACAGGTAGAGTTATAGACAGTGAGAGAGAGAGAGAGAGAAAGGTCTTCCTTCCATTGGTTCACCCCCTAAATTGCTGCTTTGGCCGGGGTTGCACCAATCCAAAGCCAGGAGCCAGGTGGTTCTTCCTGGTCTCCCATGCAGGTGCAGTAACCCAAGCACTTGGGCCATCCTTCACTGCCCTCTCAGGCCACAGCAGAGAGCTGTACTGGAAGAGAAGCTGGGCTGGAAAAGGAGCAACCAGGACTAGAACCTGGTGCCTTACAGGATGCCAGCACTGCAGGCGGAGGATTAACCAAGTGAGCCATGGCACCAGCCCCTGTATTTCCTTTCTTACAGCAATTTATATTTTAAAGATTGGTTTTTGCAAAACAGGAAGTAAGCTGTAATCCTTTGTTCAGTTTTCCATTCAGATGCCATTTCCTTCCTTTTCGTATCAATGTCTGATTTTATTATCAGGAACCTAAATAATCTGTGGTGTAACTTGTCATTTTTTTTTTACCTTGTTTCCTATTTCTTTAATTTTGTTATAAGAAATTTTGATACTAATAAGTCAGGCAGTTCACATATTTCTCAAATTTTTGTATACTTTCTGTGAACTGTGGAATCACCTTTAGCTTTATTCCATGTATGTATTCATGAAAATTTATTGAAAAGTCCACAGGCCCAATCCACAGACTTAGAGTGATATCCCAGGAGGCAATTTGCTTCAACTGGTGCTCTTTTGCTGATTTCTCAGGATATCAGGGCAGTTAACTAGATTATGGTTTGATATGCAGTGACTCTTACTCTCTTCAGGGCTTCCACATTCAAGATGTATATCAAATCTCATTTTGGCCGGTGCCGTGGCTCAATAGGCTAATCCTCCACCTTGCGGTGCCGGCACACCGGGTTCTAGTCCCGGTCGGGGCGCCGGATTCTGTCCCGGTTGCCCCTCTTCCAGGCCAGCTCTCTGCTATGGCCAGGGAGTGCAGTGGAGGATGGCCCAGGTGCTTGGGCCCTGCACCCCATGGGAGACCAGGAAAAGCACCTGGCTCCTGGCTCCTGCCATCGGATCAGCGCGGTGCGCCGGCTGCAGCGGCGGCCATTGGAGGGTGAACCAACGGCAAAGGAAGACCTTTCTCTCTCTGTCTCTCTCTCTCTCACTGTCCACTCTGCCTGTCAAAAAAAAAAAAAAAAAAGATGTATATCAAATCTCATTTTAAGTTCAGGCTGATAGAATGGCCTCTCCTAGAACATTGCTGATCATTGTGACTAAAGAGGGCAAGGAACCAAAAGTGTGCTGTTCTCAGAAGTGAAACACGTCCCTTTCACTGTATTTGCTTGACCAGAGTCATTTTTCTGCCCTTCTCTGACTTTTTCCAGAGTGAGAGTGGGAGTATGTGATCCTCTCACAGGAAACAACACTGAAAATGAGTGGGTAGTGGTCCCCACACATGGGTATTTCTCTCCTCTAACATGTATCTTAACCACATTTCATACTCAATAACACAGCCCTAAAGTGCCATCTATTTATCACTATGCACTCAAATTTAGAATCTGAGTGATGCCAGGAAATTATGTTATGTCCAGATGTGCCTTTTCTTGATCCATAGACCTGCGAGTTAAGCAGAAAGTTATCTGTTTCTCTGGCCCAATGTGCAGGCATAGAGCACAAACAGCATAGTCACTGTAAGCATTCAATTTTTAGAATTTTTATTGAAAAGAAAAAGAGGGGCCAGCACTGTGGCATAGCAGGTAAAGCCGATGCCTGCAGTGCCAGCATCCCTTGTGGGCACTGGTTCAAGTCCTGGCTGCTCCACTTCCAATCCAGCTCTCTGCTATGGCCTGGGAAAGCAATAGAAGATGGCACAAATCCTTGGTCTCCTGCACCCACGTGGGAAGACCCAGAGGAAGCTCCTGGCTCCTGGCTTCAGATTGGTGTAGCTCCAGCCATTGCAGCCAATTGGGGAGTGAACCGGTGGACTGAAGACCTCTCTCTCTCTCTCTATCTCTCTGCTTCTCCTCTCTCTCTGTAACTCTGGCTTTCAAATAAATAAATAAATATTTAAAAATGTATTTATTGATTTTTCATAGAGAAATAAGAAGACAAAGAAAGTTCCCATCAACTGCTTCACTCCCCAAATGCCTAAAGTGACTGGGGCTGGGGCTAGGCACGTAAAAACCTGGAGTCACAAAGTTGATCCAGGTCTCCATGTGACTGACCGTCACTTGAATCATACACTTCCAGCACTAGAAGGAAGCTAGAGTCAGGGACCAGATATGAGAATCAAACTTAGGCACTGTAATGTAGGACATGGGCATCCTAGTTGCTTTGCTAGTTTCCCACTCTGATATGATGATTTTATATTACTTTTATATTCTAATTTATTGAATCATCCTGATAGTAGTTTTCAGGAGATCATCTGGGTCTTGCAGGTGTATATTGTATGCAAATCATAATAATTTTCAATTATTTTTCTTTTATTGACTAATATCTCATATAAAATGTTAAAGGATTGTGATGATGGAACAGTCTTATCTTCCAGTACTTCCCTGTTAACTCTGATGCTGCCTTTGAGCTGAAATGTATATAGCTTATAAAGCTAAAAAGAATTTACCAGGGGAAGGCACTGTGGAGAAGTAGGTTGAGCTACTACTTGGGATTCACATACCTATCATCATAGTGCCTGGCCTGAGTCCCAGCCTCTGTGCTTCTGATCCATATCTCTACTAATGCATCCTGGGAGACATCAGATGATGGCATAAGTGCTCTGGGCTTTGGTCTTGCCCAGGTCTGGCTGTTGCAGCCATTTGAACCAGTGGTTGGAAGATTCTCTCTCTCTCTCTCTCTCTCTCTCTCTCTCTCTCTCTCTCTCTCTCTCTCCCTCTCTCTCTCTCTCTCTCTCTCTCTGGCTCAGAAGAAAATAAAATAAATAAATAAACATTTTTAAAAGAATAATGTGTCATATCTCTCTAATTGAGGATTTGTTTTATAAATGGATATGGTATTTAGCCTTTTTTTGGGGGGGGACAGGCAGAGTGGACAGTGAGAGAGAGAGACAGAGAGAAAGGTCTTCCTTTGCCATTGGTTCACCCTCCAATGGCCACCGCGGCTGGCACACTGCAGCCAGCACACCATGCTGATCTGAAGGCAGGAGCCAGGTGCTTATCCTGGTCTCCCATGGAGTGCAGGGCCCAAGCACTTGGGCCATCCTCCACTGCACTCCCTGGCCACAGCAGAGAGCTGGCCTGGAAGAGGGGCAACCGGGACAAAATCTGGCACCCCGACCAGGACTAGAACCCGGTGTGCCGGCGCCGCAAGGCGGAGGATTAGCCTATTGAGCCACGGCGCCGGCAATGGATATGGTATTAACAACATTTAGTTGCTGTGTTTTTTAAAAATCATGATCTAGTACCGCTCTGTTTCTTCTTATCTGGATAGATCATCCTTAGTGCCTGTGGTATCCTATTGGGAATCCCATCAATGATGGGATAGGCTATTCCCAACTCTTCATTAATCAATTCATTTGTTGATGCCTCAAATTGAGCAGCTTCTTGGACAGGAGGCACACCATGAACTACAGCAGCACCTAGTTGAAGGCACTGGGTGGCTACCCCACCCTTTCACTCCCAACTGCCAAGGGCCACAACTTTGTCACATGCAGGCACCTACAGATGCCGACAGCACTGAGGCTAGCCTTCCAACCACTTCCCAGTGTGCCCCTGGCCAGCCGCATGGTGGCCCCACTAGCCTGTCACTGTGATCTCTTAACACAGTCAGAATTCCATTGTTCCTTTCTTGTGGGGAAGGTTAGTTCTAGGTATATAAGAAAAACTTTTATAGTATATTTGCAATTACAACATTAACACAGATGGAATATATTTCCATTGTGTTTTTCTTACTGTCAGCATACAGAGCACAAAATAGGCTTCATCTTACATTAGAGACACGTAAAACACACTGAGAGAATGGATTCCCTATTTACCTGTTTTGTGACCCAGAGCTGAAATGCTGAAGACAAATGCTCTGTAAAAGATATTGGTGTCATAAGACCAGACTGTTATGTCCACCCAATGTGAGTAACAGCATCTGGACAATTCTCAGAGGACCCTGTACAGGGATGTGATGCTGGAGATCTACAGCAGCCTGCCATGCTGGGGTGAGTGACCCTCCCCAGTCACACCCAAATCTACCTATTGCATCTCATTTGATAAGCAAGTAGCTACCTTATAAGGTGTAATTCTGTTTAGGTATAGGATTTGAGTCCATGAAGGATGTGAGTATCCACATTCTCCAGCAAAGGATTTAAACTGGCCCTTCTGTTGCACAACTCCTGAACCCAAGCCATTGTCTTTCAAAGAACTTGACTTAATGATGACAAATTCCTTCTTCCTTCCTTCCCCTCTTCCCCTCTCTCTCTTACCCCTCCCCCTTTTCTTGCTTTCTTTGAAAGGAACAGTTAGAGAGCTCTCCCATCTGCTGGTTCACTCTCCAAATGACCACAACAGCTGGGTGTGGGCCAGACTGAATCCAGGCACCTGGGACTCCATCTGGGTCTCCCTGACATGGGTAGCAGGGTCCCAAATATTGGAGCCAACTTCTGTTTTCCCAGGTGCATTAGCAGAGAGCTGGATTGGAAGTGGATCAGCCAGGACCCGCTGCACACAGAGATTTAACCTGCTGGGCCACAATGCCAGCATGAAGTACAACTAGACTAGATTGTGTTTGAAGAACTGCCTGCTGCAGTTGTTTCTCCTCAACCCTTTCCTAATTATAATCAGTGAGATCTCCAGGGCACCCCCACCCCCAAATGACCATATAAATACTCTCAGCTTTTCCAAACCTCCAGACCGAGTGCAGGCGGGGAGTGTTTTTGTGTTTGCCCACATATATAAATACCCTCTTTTCAGTTGAGTTTCTGAAGAGGATAAATGTTTCCCCTCCTCCCTCGGTGCACTTGTCTGTCTCCCAGCACTCCCCACAGTGCGGCAGAAATTGTAATATTCAAAGAGACCAGGACTGCCTGGCTCTAGACTGCTACACATGAAACAGGAGACTAGGAATACAGCGTGGGACTGAAAGAGCCCTTAGGGGGGATGAAGTGGAGTAGAGAGCTGGAATTCCAACCAGGGAAGAGACGCAATTCAGGGGTAGGCTAGGAAGAGAAAGAGGGGTGAGGAGTAAGTTGTTGAAGTATTTGCAAAGTCAAAAACCCAAGGGGCTTAGCAAGATGGGGAGGAACAAGTACGTAAGGGCTAAGTTGGAAAGAGGTGAGGGACCACCAGAGTCTGCAAGTGATTAGGGGGTAAGTTTAGGGGACCCAGAGGGTGACCTTCAAACAGTGGCCTGAGCCCCAGACTAAAGGTAGGGGTAGCAGGGAAGTGTAGGGGGCGGGGCATCCCTGGTAGAGACTGAACGGGCTCTCAGAATCTGCAGCGAGTGGAAAGAGAAAGGGGGCAGAAGGCAAGGGGTTCAGCAGCGGGGGAAGCCCTGGAAAGATGCTGGGGTGGCTGAGGGTTGGGACGGGGATGGTGGGGGGGGGCTCCTGGAGAGCACACGAGTCGTGCAGCAGGAGCCCTTGTCCACGGGACGACCTGTATCGGCCGTCCGGGTCGCGGGCGGGAATCCCGGAACCGTGGCCGCATAGCCACTTCTGCACCCGGGGGATCTTGGGGCGGGCTCCACCGCGCCTCCCTGAGGGACTGGAAGGAGGAGGGCTGGCGGGAGAAACGACCCGTTGACTGACAGCAGGTATCGCCTAGGAGCCTGCAACCTGAGCCGCCGGCTGTCCCGCGCAGGTGCCGAGCGGCACCGTCCCGGGAACTTGGAAGAGAGAAGTGACGCAAGCGCGCCGGGTTTGCCGGCCTCTCCGCACAGGCGCAGCAGAACTGGCGAAAAGCGCGCGGCGGCGGTCCAGTGGCCGCAGGAGCCTGGCGTTAAGGATTCTTTTCCCTCCTAACAGCTTCCTGCGTTAGCAGCCGTGAGGTGGTCTCCAAGTTGGAACCAGGAATAAAGCTGTGGTGGTGGAAGAAGCCCTCAGCCTGAGCCTCTCAGGTCCGTCAGCGCCTTCTAAGTCGGAGGCTGGGACTAGGAGGAGTCAGCGGGTGTGCTGCGTGCTTCTCCCGGTTCCTCCTGCGCTCCCGGTCTTGAGGAGAGTTGGTTCAGGCATCTGCAGTCTCCATGGTAGGCCCTCCTGTGTGCATCCATCCTCCTTGTGTTCTGTTGTCACTGACTGTGCCAGCGTTTTATTTTTTGTCTACACTTTGTTGAAACGGGTTACTCCCGTTAGTCCTGGAATCCTGGTCCGAGTCTGACCTCTATTTCCTTCTCTGACCCTGTTGGATACCCTTGTACATAAAGACAGTCGTGTCTGGTGCTATAATAGTTTTACTTGGATTTTAGTCGTTTTATTGTCATTATCCCCCTTCATGTTGATCCTCAGTTTCATTCAAAGTTGCTGTGAAATTCTGTTTCCCAACCACAAGGTCCTCTCTGACTTCTGATTGGATTTGCTTTTAGCTTAGATCTCAGCAGATCCCCAGTCAGGACGGACACTTCACCCAGGTCTTCCCAGGTGACCAGGCTACATGCTGATGGGTGCTCTAGCTGTAGTCACGCCTTTCTTGTTGTGCATGCTGAGGACAGTCCTGCAAATCACCCTCCCACCTCCACTGCTGCCCTTTGGGAAAAGCACATTAGCCCTAGTCATGGCCTTTGAGGATCCCCCAAATGCAGTCATGAGATGCAGACCTGCAATACAAGAATAAACAGATTTAAAGGGAAATAAATGCTTATTTGTGTTTTGTAAAAAATTAAACAAAGGCGAGATAGCTATTCTTTCCTCAGAATTGACTTAAAGATAATTTTTTTAGAGACTGAGAAAGATCAGTTGTTTTAAGAAATTTAATTAAGTGTATTTAAAAGCTATACTTTTTTGTATATTTCTGTCAACTCACATATATAAAGTGAAAACTAGTGTAAGGGGGCTGGCAGATCGTAGTAGGAGACATAGTCACCTCTCTCCATGGGTTTATAGATGGAGTACAGCAAGGAAACAGGGGTAAGAAACAAAAAGAAGAAAACAAAAGTAGGACCTGGACATGGAAGCTTTAGTTATTCAAACTGGATGCCCCAAATATTGATGCTCATTTTTTAATTTTTCACCAAGCTGGGAAGATATGATCCCAAAGCACTGGTCCCGTCCTGCAACTGCTTTGTATCAGACAAGCGTCTTGCAGAGTATCTCTGCTCCCCAGAGTATCTTTCAGGCAGTTGGGAGACCCAGGCTCCGAGAGGGATCAGGAGTGGGTTGAACTGGGGAGGTATATATTTGGACAGAGCTGAAGCCAGGTTTACTTGGGAAGGTAGTGACTTCAGGGCCTTCTTCCTGAGCCTGCATGTCTCAAAAATGAGGTCAAGGGGTAGAGGGAAGGAGTGACTGGGAATGATGGGACTCACTGTGAGTGCAGCATGGATTATGGATGAGGCTGCACACATTCTGTCCACACTGTGCGTCTGATCTGTCTCCTGAGGTGGAGCAGTTTCAGTACCTGGTCACCTGGTTCAGGAACCACCAATGGCAGTGGGCAGGACCTCATTTGCTTTTGCTTTCTGAGATGTGTGCAGCTGCTCCTGTGACTGGACTAGGGTTCTGATTTCTCTGCCTTTCTTGACCACCACTCATACCGTGTTCATCAAGATCCTTGCATATCCCCTGGTCTCCAGATGAGACATGGGGATCATTTTCCTGATGAAGAAATTCTGTATTTATCAGTGAGTAGCATAGTTCTCTCTTTTACCAGGGTTGCAGATATACTGTTAGTATCCAGGAGATCCAAACATGCTCAAGCTGCTTACGTGTGAACTTGGCTTACACACTATACATTTCTTGACACTGCAAGCTAAGCAAGCCTGCCAGGCGTTGGGTGGACAGAAGCAAGTGGGTTGTGAATCTTGCATGGCCTGTCCCAGAGGAATCAGCAGAATGCAAAAGTGAGACAGGAATGAGTAGAGCAAATTGGGGTCAAGGAGAGATCCTGTACAGTATGGCTGGGTGCAGAGATAGCAGGATCTTGCTGGGCAGAAAGATCTCACAATGTGCCATCATCCCTAGCCCCTGGTTCCCTACCTGCAAGTAGCCACTGCTGCACCGTCGTTTCTTTGTCTTTTTCCACTCTACTCTCTCTATATCTTTTTCCTCTTTGGTTTGGCTTTAGCTTTTTCCAATTTTTCTAATTTCTTAAGGTAGAAGGGTAGTTTACTGATATCAGATATTGTTTTTAAAATATCCCCCATTCACTGGTTTACTCCCTAGATGCCCACAACAGCCAGAGCCAGACCAGGGTGAGGCCTAGATCCTGAAACTCCATTCCTGTCTCTCTCATGCACGGAAGAGACTCAGGTACGTGATCCATCACTTGTGTGCACATTTTCAGGAAGCTGGAATATTGGGCAGAACCAACGCTCAAATCCAGGACATGGACATTTAAAGGGGCATTTTAACCATTAGGGCAAATGTGCGCCCCTAATTTTCTCTTGTGATCCTTCATAATCAGAAAATACCTTCTGTGAGTTCAGTCCTTTTAACATTTATTTAGTCTGTTTTATGACTTAGTGAATCTTATATGCATTTTGGCTTTTCAGAGTTCAGATATAAACAAGATAATATATTTGCCTTTCTGTGCCTGACTTGTGTCACATAATATAATGTGCTCTATTCATGTATCTTGTCATGTGACAGAATTTTCTTCTTTTTCAATCTGAGTAGAATACATTTTAAGTCCATTCATGTGTTGGTGAACATATTCATGGATTTTATTTCTTATGTACTCTACATGGGAGTACAGCTATATCTTAAATATAATGGTTTCATGTTCAAATATATACTTAGTTTTGGAATTAATAAATCCAATGCAAGTTCTATGTTATGTTTTTAGAGGAAACTTCATACTGCTTTCTAAGCTATCTGATTTAATTTACATTTCCAGAGACTATTGTACTTATGAACACTTAACTATTTTGCATCTTTTTGATAGTAGCTATTCCATCAGGTGAAAGGTGATACATTATTTTTGTTTTATTTGTGTCTCATCATTAATAATATCAAAGATGTTTTCATATGTTGACCATTTATATATCTTCTATTGAGAAATGTCTATTTGGGTCCTTTTCCTATTTTAATAAAGATATTTGAGTTATTTTGAGTACTTAGATTCCCTTATACATATTTGTTGTTAGCCTCTTTCTAATGTGTGGCTTTTCTCTTCACTTTGTCATTTATCTTGCTGTATAAATATTTTTTAATTTCCTATAATCCCAATAATCTGTGTTTCTTTTAATGCCTGGCTTTTGGCATTACATCCAATAAATCATTTTCTGGACTGATGTCTTGAGACTTTTTCCTGTTCTGTTAGTACTTTTCTAGTTTTAAATTTTATGTTTGAGCATGAAATCTATTTGTTAGTGATTGCATATAAATATTTAGATGTAGCCAATTTATTTTGCATGTGGATGGCACATTATTTTCAGCAGGATTTGTTGAAGAGACTACTATTACTACATTTTATGTTTACTACATTTGTGTACCTTATTTGAAAATCAGTTAATTGTCAATTTTTAGGTTTATGTCTGGGCTTTCCGTCCTAGTCCATCAGTCAATGTTTCTGTTTTTGTGCCAGTACCATGCTGTAGCTTTGTAATACATCTAGCTTTGGTGTTTTTGCTAAAGATTGTTTTGGTGATTCTTAATCTTTCCTATTTATACAAATTTTAATATTGCTTTCTGTTTCTGTGAAGAATGACATTAAAATTTTGATTGGGATTGCATTAAATATCTACATTGTTTTGTGTGGGTAGGAAGGACATTTTAACAGTATTATTTTTCTGATCTATGAACATGGACTAGCTTTCCATTGTTTCTGCTGTCTTCAATTTCCTTTATTCATATGTCACACTTTTGAGTATACAGATCGTTCTCCTTATTGGTTAATTCAATCATAAGTAGTTTTATTTTTATGATGTTTAAATGAGGGCTTTATTTTAACTTTTTTGATTTATTTATTTATTTATTTGAAAGGCAGAGTTACAGAGAGGCAGAGGCAGAGAGAGAGAAGTCTTCCATCCACTGGTTCACTCCCAAAATGGCTGTGGTGGCCAGAGCTGGGCTGATCTGAAGCCAGGAGCCAGGAGCTTCTTCCAGGTATCTCAAGTGCGTGCAGGGACCCAGGGTCCTGTGCCATCTTCTACTGCTTTCCCAGTCCATAGCAGAGAGCTGGATTGGAAGTTGAGCATTCGGGACTGGAACTATTGCCCATGTGGGATGCTGGCACTGCAGTCAGCAGCTTTCCCCCTATACCACAGTGTGGCCCCCCACAATGTATTTTTAATTACTTCTTTAATCTCTGTCATTTCCTTTTCTTGCTGATTTTCTTATTTAGTGTTTTTCCTAATTTGTTGAGCTATAACATTAGATAATTAAATTGTTTATTTGATATCTTCTTTTTGTTGTGGTGATATTGTACTTCATTTTGCTACATCCTATTAGCTTTGTATGCTGTTTCCTTATTTTCTTCAAGGTATTTTTAGCTTCCCTCTTTAGTTTTTCTTTGATCCTGTAGTTATTTAGGGTTGTATATGGCTTAGTTCCTACATATTTGTCTATTTTCTAATTCACCTATTATTAATTTCTATTTTCAGACCACTAGGGTGTGAAATTATACTTGATATGATTTTAATCTTAAATTTGTTGACATTGGCTTAATGTATGACCACATATATTGTATGTGTACTTTGGATGACTTTTGATTTTATTGTATTGTTCTTAGACAAAATATGTTTTTTTTTGTTTGTTCTTTTTCTAGATTTTATTTATCCCAAAAGTTACCTTTAGCAAGGTCAGAAGTACTTGTCCTTGGGAGCTTCCAGTTTTATCATGAGGTCTTTGACTCTAATAAATCTTGCTTTTAAATCTCAAAAAATTATTTTTTATTTATTTTTTTGGGAGGCAGAGCTACAGAAAGGGAGAGACAGAGAGAAAAGTCTTCCATCTGCTGGTCCACTCCCCAAGTGGCTGCAATGGCCAGAGCTGAGACAATCTTCAGCCCAGAACCAGGAGCTTCTACCAGGTCACCCTCACGGATTCAGGGGCCCAAGCACTTGGGCCATCCTCCACTGCTTTCCCAGGCCATAGCAGAGAGTTGGATCAGAAGAGGAGCAGCCAGGACTAGAACTGGCACCCACATGGGATGCCTGCATCATAGGCAGAGTCTCAGCTCACACCATAGCACCAGCCCCAAGAATGTTTTGTATATGTCTGGTAGGACCATTTGTTCCTAATGCATAATTCAGTCCCAATGTTTTCTTGTTGATTTTCAATCTAGATGATCTATTGTTGAAAATGGGGATTTGAAATCCCTGCCTTTATTGTGTAATAGTCTGTTTTCCTTTAAATTTCTTATATGTATTCCTGTGTTTTAGAGACAGAGAGATATTCTGAGTTTAGGTGTGTGTACAATTTTATATCCACTTGATGAACTGATACTTTTATCACTATACAGTGACCTTTGTCTCTTTGTTACAACTTTGGCCTAAAGTCTGATTTAGTTGATCTGACTTATAGTTACCTCTGATTATTGTTGCTTTTCATTTATATTGATTATCTCTTTCCATCCCTTCACTTCCAATCTATAAATGCCCTTTAAAGTAAATGAGCCTCTTGTAGCCTCTATATAGTCATATCTTTATCTTTTTTTTTGTTCTCCATCCATTGTTTGCCTTTTAATTAGAGAATTCATTTACATTCAAAATAATTATTAAGAGGTGAGGGTTCATTACTATTTTATTAATACTGTTGTTTTATAAATTCATCTTTTTTTCATCTCTAACCAATATCCTTTGTGACTTGATGATTTTCTATAGTGACATACTTTGAATCTTTTAAAAAATCTTTTTATTATCTCTATTTCAAAAAGTTAATGAAATTAGAATTAAAATATAAGTTGATTTTGGTGAAAAATATTTTGAAATTGCACATTTTCCTGAACTTTTAAGAGATCCCTCATGATATAGTTGTTTGCCTAGTGGTTTTCCTAATTCTTCTATTTAAAAAAAAAAAAAAAAACTCTAGGTTGAGAGCCTTAATTCTGATATCATTCACAGACTATCCTTTTACTCCCCCTCCTCCTACATTTTATGTTGGAATGTCACATTTTCACCTTATACTTTGTATCATTTAGGAAATGTTGCAGCTATAGTTATTTTTCATTTATTTATTTATTTATTTTATTTAAGAAGTAGAGATACAGATGGAGAGAGGTAGAGAAAGAAAGAAAGGTCTTCTGTGCACTGGTTCTCTCCCCAAATAGCCACAACAGCTGGAGCTGGGGTGATCTGAAGCCAGGAGCCAGGAGCCAGGAGCCAGGAGCCAGGAGCCAGGAGCTTCTTCCAGATATCTCATGCAGGTGCAGGGGCCCAAGCACTTCAGCCATTTTCTACTGCCTTCCCAGGCCATAGCAGAGAGCTGAATCAGAAGCAGATTAGCCGAGACATGATCCTGAGACAAGAACTGGTGCTGACCTGGGATGCCAGTGCCACAAGTAGAGGCTTAGCCCAGTATGCCTTAGCTTCAGCCCCTATAGAGTGTCTTTTAACCTTTTACTAGTGATAAAATTTATCAGTCTTCCATAATTAGAATATTAGTGGTTTGAATCTGATACTGTATGCACACTGGCTTATGAGCTTTGTATTTTCACATGATTTCTTTTTTTTTATTTATTTTTATTTTGACAAGTAGAGTTATAGACAGTGAGAGAGAGAGACAAAGGTCTTCCTTCTGTTGTTCACTCTCCAAATGGCCACTATGGCCAGCACTGCACTGGCCTGAAGCCAAGAGCCAGGTGCCTCCTCCTGGTCTCATGTGGGTGCAGGGCCCAAGCACTTGGGCCATCCTCCACTGCCTTCCCGGGCCACAGCAGAGAGCTGGACTGGAAGAGGAGCAACAAAGACTAGAACCCAGCACCCACATGGGATGCCAGCACTGCAGGCGGAGGATTAACTAAGTGAGCCACAATGCCGGCCCCTCACATGATTTCCTTATACTAGTTAGTATCCTCTTCCTTCCCCTTGAAGAATTTCCTGTAGCAGTTTTTCCAGTGAATGGTGATAAACACCTTTACCTTTTTTTTTTTTAAATAAAGTTTCTTTATATTCCATTTTTGAAATACAGGATCACTGAAAATAATACATTGATTCACATTTTCTTGTTTACTTCTTTCAGGACTTTGAATAAACCATACCACTCCCTCTGGACTGCAAAATTTCTGCTGAAAAATATATTGACAGTCTTATTACAGTTCCATTGCACATAGTGAGTTGTCTTTCCAACACTACTCTCCAAAGTCTGTTTATGTCTTTAAGTGAAGAGCCAATTTTTCAAACCTTCCTTTTAATGTAAAATGTAAAAATGTGCATTTCCTTCCCTGACCCTCTGTCCTCCACCCTTCTTTTTTTACACTTAACCCAAAATGAACCCATTTCCTTTCTTCAAAAGTTTTAGAGTAGGAATCTTGCATCTCCTGTGCTCATGCCACAGCTCTGTGCTCCTGCCCCAGGCCCTGACTTGCTCTGACACACACAGCAGCAGGCAGGGATGGTGCTGTGCCTCTTGTCCACTGGATATGCTGAAAATTACTCCCTGTCTGAAATTCTCCTAGGTAAGGTACCCTGCACTGGTTTCTTTATGCTGGATTCATCCCAAGGGTTAGGGAGGTGGGGGTGATATTGAGGCCTGAATTTCTGAGGGATCCCTCCTTCTTCGGGGCAGTCTCTTCCTAAGGAGATATGTCTGGGGCAGGGTGGGGAGGCAGGAAGCACAATAGGAAAGGGGTAGATGGAATGTTTGAGAAAGGTGTTGAAAGTACACCTGCAGTTTGGGGAAGTTCCATACGGATATACTTGCTGGCCAAGGATGGTAACTGCCCTTTGGAGAGCTCAGATACAGTGCATGGGACAGAGCTAGGATATCCTTGGTGACCCTGGTATTCTAGCATACATGCTATCCAGTCACTCCCTGGCATTGAATATGGGGATTGGCATACCAGTGTCATGCCCCTAGAGGGCAGAATCTCATTGTTTAGCAGCCTTCTCTCCAAAATCTACACATTCCTTTCCAGGGTGAGTCTTTGTCACAGTCTTCCTTGTGTCAAGGTCCCCCTCTTCTCCTGGCATTCCCCTTTCATTCTCCCCCCTCTTGGTGAAAAGTGACTTTCACTTGTGTCCTTCCCATGACGATAATTAAGATGGTTATTGTGCAAGGCTAAGTCAGTTGTGTAGACATGTGGATGGCACCTGCCCCTTTCTTAATGAATAGAGCTCACCTCCACATGCCAAGGCTGCTGTGACAGTGTTGGTATGTGTTAAACAGAACCCTCCAGCTTGCATCCCCTGTTCCCAGCCCTTACACCATTGTCACCATTTTGTGTTTTTACATTTCCATCAGAACCTAGAACTTTTGCTTTCATTTTGAAAGGGAAATGAGTTTGTTGAGAAGGCTGAGAACACAAGTATCACATAACAATTTAGCTCAGTTTCTCCTATACTTTCAGGTGCAATGGAGAAGTCATTTGGGACATAGACTCCTAGGAGTACTTTCTCATCTGGCCTTGTACTAGGCATGCACTTTGTCATCTTTTTCCCTTACATGTCTGTTCCTCCTTAATCTGTCCTCAAAACCTATGGCAACTTCATTATGGTGCATGATGTGTTAGAGTAAATGTCCCTTTGTCTATAGCACAGTCTGTAGCACAGGAATGCCCCTGGCCAGAATGTCCTCACTGTAGGCATATTACAGCCTTATTGGTGAGAATGCACATGTTCTTGTTAGAATGTGACAAAGAGTAGACATCCTCAGACATCAAGTAACAGCACTGGAAACAGCAATCTAAAGTCACTTGAAGTCATACTTAGTGGTCCATCCT
Organism: Oryctolagus cuniculus; assembly: GCF_051225735.1. Taxonomy (NCBI): domain Eukaryota; kingdom Metazoa; phylum Chordata; class Mammalia; order Lagomorpha; family Leporidae; genus Oryctolagus; species Oryctolagus cuniculus. Next base: position 17,961,593 of record NC_142889.1, read on the forward strand.
GCTTTACCTGCCCTTATGTGGGTCTTTTTGAGGTGACGCCACTTATCTCTTACCACTTATCTCCAGATACTTTTGAGGTCTCAGAATCAAGAGATGTATTCTTCAGGTTTTCTGTTGTTGCTAGGGCTTGAGACACAGCACCCCTAAAGTGACAGTAGGAAACCAGAATACACTGCCCCAACATTCACTGCTCTTCGCTATTATGTGCTGGTTATTCTGGGAAATTGCAAGCACCAAGGAACTGTGAAGTGTGCTTTGTTAATAGAAGTTTCCATCTATAAAAAATATTAGAATTATTATCCTGTTATTCTAATAGTAGACTAGTATTAGTAGTATTCTAACAAACATTTCAGGAAGAAGGGGGCTCTGGACAAGCATTACTACCAAAGAGGGTTTTTATCCATTTTGAGCTTTTAGCTGCTGACACATTAGATTGTGAGTCAGTTCTGTGTCCTTTCCAATCAGATTTCATTAGAATTACATACTTTAGTGCAGTAAGAGATTCCTTTTATATATTGCTCACAGATGCTACATTCTTTTTTATAATATATGTTATAAAAACAAAGGCAGGCTATACTTGTATAAGTGGACTAAACATATGGAAATGTTACCCACAAAATGTGGCTCTTATAGTCTGCAGCTTTGTAATGTAGAATTCTCAGGGGCTCCTGTATGGCAAAGACTTTAGCTTGGGAGGTATAGTATAAGACTCAAATTCTAGGCCGGCACTGTGGCTCACTAGGCCAGTCCTCCACCTGAGGTGCCGGCACTCTGGGTTCTAGTCCTGGTTGGTGTGCAGTTTTGTCCCAGTTGCTCCTCTTCCAGTCCAGCTCTCTGCTGTGGCCTGGGAAGGCAGTGAAGGATGGCCCAAGTGCTTGGGCCCTGCGTCTGCATGGGAGACCAGGAGGAAGCACCTGGTTCCTGGCTTTGGATCAGCGCAGTGCGCCAGCCATAGCGGCATTTGGGGGGTGAACCAATGGAAGGAAGACCTTTCTCTCTCTCTCTCTCTCACTGTCTAACTCTGCCTGTCCCCTCCCCCCCCAAAAAAGATTTTGTGCTTAACTTCTTGGAGGAGGTCTACTATGGGCCTGTGTTTCAAAAGTCAAAGTATATCATGCAGAATTCAATGGCTATGCTTTGAATTAGCCTCTAGCACTTCACTTTAGCCATGGACACACTCATTGTGTTTCCTTTAGTAGGAAGGTAAATATCAAGACTTTACTGCTTGCAAAGTTTTGTCTTACCCTATTAATGTTCATGGTGATTTATGGAGTGATTCTGCAGAAAGTTCTATGAGTGTTTATAGGGAATGAGTTGTGTAGTTTTATATGTACACATACACACATTCAGAACATTCCTTCAGCTCTTTTTCTCATGACTCAAGACTACTACAGTTAAATGATCTGATTATGGACAATAAATGTAACTCATTTTTACTGGATGCTGTTTTGATGTCATAGCCATGATTTTCTATTAATTTTAATTTTCCCATTCTACTGTACTTTTCTGTTTGATCAAGAATAAGCCTAATGACTGAAAGGATATACTGGATTTGGAGACTCGACCAGGACAGCACTGTGATCATCTCGGATTGTGAGGCAGCTACATGTAGCCTGTGAGCAGTGCATGATGAGAAAGATGTGGAGGCACCCTGTGGTGAGCTCCTTGTATGTATGTCAGTGTCTGCTACTTTAGATCCACTCATGTGTGAGCTCTGCTGAAAGGGAAGTACTCTGTAGTCAACTGGAACTCATTCAGCCAAAACCTTGATTTTGCATCCCTACTACCTATTGACTGGACTTCCATGTGCATATTTTGAGCTTAATTATACCTCTATTATCTCATTTCAGATAGTGAAAACTAGATAAAGAGAGTATAGATTATTATCAATGATCATTGTTACTAAGCAGCCAAATATGATTTAAACTAAGATCTGGGGCAGGTGTTTGGCCTGGTGGTTAAGATGGTACCTGGGACACCTAAATCCCATGCTAGAGTGTCTAAGTTTGCATCTTACTTCACTCCAAATTCCAGCTTTCTGCTGATGCACAGCTGTCATTGATTTCTCACCACCCCATTTGGAGACCTGAATTGAGTTCATGGCTCTGAGATACAGCCTGGTCCATCCCTGGCCATTATAGTCATTTGAAGAGTGAACCACCCAATGGGATTCCTTCCCTTGCTCTATCTGAAGCTCTCTGTCCCTCAAGTAGATTAATATAATTTTAAAAATACAAAAATTAAGGTCTGTTTAGCTTTCTAAAAATATGTATTTATTTATTTTTAAGTCAGTTACACAGAGAGAGTGAGACACAGAGATCTTCTATCCACTGGTTCATTCACCACATAGTCACAATGGCTAGAGCTGGTCCAGTCCAAAGCATGGAGCCAGGAGCTTCTTTCAAGTTTCCCATGTGGGTGCTTGGGCTGCCCTCTACTGCACTCTGAGGTACGTTAGCAGGGAGCTGGATCAGAAGTGGGGCAGGTGGCAGCTTAACCTGCTATGCCACAATGCCATCTGTTTAATTTTTAAACTTGAGTTGTTTGGGGACCATAGGTAAGTCTTAAAAGTACCCAAAGTGTTAATTTTAAAAAGCTGTGGATGTAGTTGAAAAGCTGGAAATTAGAAGACTAAGCACATTGATCTATATAAGATCAGCAGCTGCAAAGGATGATAGGCTGAATGAACCATCAACTTCTCTTGACTCTTGTTAAAATTTTTAGCTGGAGGGGTCTGTGCTGTGGCACAGTGGGTTAATGCCCTGGCCTGAGTGCCAGCATCCCATATGGGTGCTGGTTCAAGACCCGGCTGTTCCACCTCCAATCCAGCTCTCTGCTATGGCCTGGGAAAGCAGTAGAAGATGGCCCAAGTCTTTGGGCCCCTGCACCTGTGTAGGAGACCTGGAAGAAGCTCCTATCTCCTGGCTTGGGATTGGCACAGCTCTGGCCATTGTGGCCAACTGGGGGAATGAACCATCAGATGGAAGATCTCTCTCTCTCTCTCTCTCTCTCTCTACCTTTCTCTCTGCCTCTTCTGTGTAACTCTGACTTGCAAATAAATAAATCTTAAAAAAAATTTAGCTGGAAAAACAATTGACACCTTTTTTTAAATTTGAGACAGGGAGATAAGAGAAACAGAAACAGAGAAGTCTCCCACCTTCCAGCCCAACTTACATATAAATTTCTGCAGTGCACAGGCCAAGGACAGGAAACACAGTTCTTCTCTTCCATGTAAGTGGCAGAGACAGAATTAAATGAGTCCTAACTTGGTGTCTCCTGGGATGCACAGTAGCAGGAAGCTGGAGGTGGGAGCCAAGCCAGAATTTGAACCTAGGTAGCTAATATGGGACAAGGGCATCTTAAACCTATATCTTAATCACTAGAGCAATCACTAGATCAAATGCTCAAACTAGATCCACAATCTCAGGAGGCCAGAAGTATCATTTATGGTTTATATTCTTATGACAGTGAAGAGAATCAGGATGCAGGGAACTGTAAAATCCAAAAATAACAAGGATGATCTCTGTAGTGAGATGTCAGAGTCATATTGTAAATCCTGTACCAGAGAGAACCAAATCACTCCTCCCTCTGTAACTCTGGAGGCCTCTTAGTCAAAGTCAGTTTCTCCCAATGGGAGCTTCTAGTCAGGTTTGCTCTTGCCCATATTATCCAACAGCTCAGTGATCCTGCTAAAGTGCTTTGTTGTGGGACATTCTCTTTGATACTTCCCTCTCTGAATTAAAAAATGACAAGGCAATGGACACCTTATGTATTACTCCTTTACAAAGAGACCTGAGGTGTATAAGGCAGGGGACCTTGATATCAGGCAGTCAGAAAGGCTCATTTACAAATTAGGGATCGATGTAAATATTGAGGTCTATTGGATTTAAAAAAAAAAGAAAATTTATTTGAATGTCATTTACAGAGAGAGAGAGAGACAGAGAGATCTATACACTGGTTGACTCCCCAGATGGGTGCAATGGCCAGTGGTGAGTCAGGCTGAAGTCAGGAGCAATTCTATTGGGTCTTCTATTGGGTCTTCCATGTGGGTGGCAGGGGCTCAAGCACCTGGGCATCTTCTGCTGCTTTTCCTAGGCCATTAGTAGAGAGCTGGATCAGAAGCGGAGCAGCTGGGACACGAAATGGCACCCATAAGTGATGTCAGCATAGCAGGCAGCAGTGCTATCTGCTACCCCACACCACCAGACCCAAAGATACTGCTTTTGGATGGAGATTCTTCTGGGCATTTTATTCCCTGTCTGCCCCACCCTTTATTCTCTTACACATATGTTCCAGGTAGATTATGTTTAGAAGATAATCCTACTATAATTTATTTCTAGTAAGGATTGTTTATCAAGATTAATAAATTTTAATGGTTTTAAGAACTTTGGATTACATGCAACTGAAAGACCATGTTATAAAGAATTGGGTACTATGTTAAACACTTGGCATGTGCTAAGAATTAATAAAGTAACCTAACATGCAATGATGAAATTAAGAATCCAGCAAAGATAATAAAAGTCTGGGTAAACCTAAAAATGCATGTAGAGGACGGGCATTTGGAATAGCAGTTAAGATGCCAGTTACGATATCTGCTTTCCACATTGGAGGGTCTGAGTTCAGATTCAGACTCTGATTCCTGATTCCAGTTTACAGCCAGTATGGGCCTTGAAAGGCAGCTCAAGAATTTAGGTCCTTGCTGTCCATGTGCGAGATCTGAAATGAGTTCCCAGCACAGAGCTCTGGCCAAATACAGCCCTGACTATTCCAGCATTTAGTAAGTGAATCAAGAGATGCAGGCTCTTTCTTTTTCTTTCATTCTTCCCACCCCCATCCCTTTGCCTGTCAAACATGCCTGTAGAAATTCATGGTGTAATCAGTCCTTGGATTGATAGAAATTCTCCTGAAGAGATGCTTACATATTGATTTAAAAATGTATAACTGTACTTATATAAATGATCATATTTAAAATTTCCCCTGTATTATCGCTGTAGTTTTACATCATTCAAAATCTTTTTAGCATAGTGATTTTTTTTCAGTGTGAAGCAAAAGTATTCCCAAACTATTCCTTAGGTTTCCATTCACCTCTTTTCAAATGAATCCCAGTCTTCACCTCATTTCTCTTAAAAGTAGCATTTCCAACAAAGATACAGAAAAGGGACATTTTTCTTAGAATTGCTTATTTTATTTGAGAGGCAGAGGGACAGAAACAGAATGATCTTTCATCACTTGTTCACTCCTCAAATGACCGCAATACCCAGGACTGGACAAAGTAGAAGTTCATCTGGGTCTCCCCTGTGGGTAGCAGGTCCCAGACACCTGGGGCATCAACTGATGCTCACCCAGGTGAGTGAGCAGAAAGCTGGATCAGAAGCAAAGCAGGGAATAGTGCTGTGGCATAGTGGATGAAGCTGCTGATTGCGGTGCCGCCATCCTGTATGGGAACTGGTTCAAATCCTAGCTGCTCCTTCCAATCCAGCTTTCTGCTATGGCCTAAGAAGGCAATAGAGGATGGCCCAAGTCCTTGGGCCCCTGTGCCTGTGTGGGAGACCTGGAGGAGACTCCTTGCTCCCGGCTTCAGATCAGCACAGCTCCAGCCATTGCGGCCATTTGGGGAGTGAACCAGTGGATGGAAGACCTCTCTCTCTCTGCCTCTACCTGTGTCCCTGCCTCTCAAGTAAATAAATAAATATTAAAAAAAACTAATCAGGACTTAAACTGGCAGCCAGATATGTAACTGAAGGGTTAAAAAGTTAAAAGCCGCTCCCGCTCCCCCTGCCCTCCTCTGGTGAACTTCCTGACCTTGTTAGACTTGCTCTGTATAGCCATTCTCTTTAAAGTTAGTTAGTCAGTGAATTACCCCAATGTAGACGTAACCTTAGTTTCACCTAAGTAAGATAGAAGGAGTCACTGTTTAGAAATTAACAAACCTTCACTAAGAAATCTATTTGCTCCTGGAACTCTGACCCCACCATATGTCCCTTATCGCCATTCGGCTGCATTCCTAGGTACCATCGAGGCAGTTCTTGTAACCTTGTTGTGTGGCCCTCCCTTTTGGTAATAGGAGGCTTTTTGATCCTCCCTGTATAGGCCATATGGTTCTCTGATGTCTAATCAAGCCCTTACTCGATATCCTGTACTCCCTGTATTCATAAATCAACTGATTGTAAAATCACTTAACTTGTATCAATTGTTTACTCTGCACCGACTGTTTGATCGATGCAATGATTGATTTTCTTTGTTTAAATGTGTATAAAAACCCTAACTCTCTACTTCTTGGGGCTGCCTGTTCTCTTATGCTCAGGGGCCCCAACATGTTGGATCATCAATAAACCTTACCCTTTGCTAATTGCATGAGAGAAAGCCTCTTGGAGTCGTTCTTGGGGTGGTGGACGCTTTTTCAACTCTAACATAATCTGCTGTACCACAGTGCCAGCCTAAAAGTAAAGTCTTGAAATGAGTCACTCATAGTTGTTCTACATTAGTATAGGCATTATGGCTTAACAGGTGGGGCCACCGCCTGTGGTGCCGGCATCTCATATGGGCACTGGTTCAAGACCTGGCTACTCCACTTCTGATCCAGCTATGGCCTGAGAAAGTGGTAGAAGGTGGCCCAAATTCTTGGGCCCTTGCACCCACATGGGAGACCCAGAGGAAACTCCTGGCTCCTGGCTTCGGATCGGCTCAGCTCCAGCTGTTGTGGCCAATTGGGGAGTAAACCAGTGGGTGGAGGACCTCTCTCTCTCTCTCTCTCTCTCTGCCTGTCCTTCTCTCTGTGTAACTCTGACTTTCAAGTAAAATAAATCTTTAAAAAAAAGTTCTGTTCACAGGCATTTGTGTGTGTATATGTATATATACATATATATTTTATATATTCATTTATATATTTATATATACATATAAATGTATACCAAAATGGATTATATATTAAAAATAAAACATTTGGAAAGGGACTATTTTAAATCAAAGTCGTAGTATAATAAATTTGTGTCCTTATTACATAAATATTTGTATGTGGTTTATAATTCTTGATAAGTTAAAAAGACTTCAAGGATTTAGAAAGAATAATGTTTAATAATGTGTGATTGATATAATTACTGAACATTGATGGTAGTAAAGTTAGATATAAATTTCAGATTTTTTTCCAGTGTCATTATTCTGTCTTATTACATTTTATTCGTATTTCCAGAAGCAAAAGCAACATTTTTGGTATAATCTTTTTACAGCATTAGTTCTCTCTTTTATAAAACTTTTTGGTTAAGTTGATCAGATTTAGGCATTTTGAGAAAAAAGAATCTTAGAAGGCCTAGGATCTGAAAAGTGAAAATCAGCAATTCAGATCAATAGAGGTAAATATCCTCACATAATATCTCAATAAGTTAGAAATTAGCATCAGGAAAACTCTTCTAAAGATGTTCCTTGGCTAGGTAGTCTAAAAGTCTAAAACTCTTAAACTGAATCATAACTTACATTATTTAGGAGAAAATGATTTTTAAAGGTCACTGGTCTTGGCTGGTGCCGTGGCTGAATAGGCTAATCCTCCGCCTTGTGGCACCAGCACACTGGGTTCTAGTCCCAGTCAGGGTGCCAGATTCTGTCCCGGTTGTCCCTCTTCCAGGCCAGCTCTCTGCTGTGGCCCGGGAGTGTGGTGGAGGATGACCCAAGTCCTTGGGCCCTGCACCCCATGAGAGACCAGGATAAGCACCTGGCTCCTGCCTTTGGATCAGCACAGTGCGCCGGCTGCAGCGCGCCGGCCGTGGTGGCCATTAAAGGGTGAACCAATGGCAAAGGAAGACCTTTCTCTCTGTTTCTCTCTCTCACTGTCCACTCTGCCTGTCAAAAAAAAAAAAGTCACTGGTCTTAAAGCTGTCAATGTCAGAGTCCATGTTGAACTGAATGAAGGGCATCTCTCACTGGTGCTCTTTATAAGGCATAGTTGGCTACACCAAAACCAATTTGTTTTTAGCTTCCATCATGGCAGTTTATTAACAGAAAGCCATCTGGTGAGTCAGCAACCACAACTGTCACCTTTCCTGTGGGTGCTGTGTGAGCGTCTGGGTGACGTCCTCAATCGTACCCAAGTGGGCTGACTGGGCCCTAGGTCCAGGGGTCTTAGTTCTGTTCATCTGTGGCCCAGAGTTTGATGTGTAGGGCAGTGATGCCTGGCTGGTTGCACCTCTGGGCCACGTCTGGCCAGCCAACATGGAAGTATATGGTGAGGATTTGTCTAGGTCAGCCTTCACCTTTGTCCCACCTGTCACTGGGCAGATGGTTTCCTTGACAAACAGTGACATAGACAAAGGTGTCATTGAAGGAGGTGAAGAAGTGACAGATACCAAAGATACTCTCTCAGAAACCTGGTATCCAGGCTAATGAGCTGTTATTTTCCTTCTCTTTGTGAGGTGTTACTTCTGTGTGTCTTCTTCAGACTCTACCACTGAAATGAGAGGGCAAGGCCAAAACACCAGTTTTTACAAAGAGGAGTTCACTTGGGTGGCCAACATAGGAGGTAAGGGCTCTTGCTCCAAACCACCTATTTCCTTGTTGCTCAGGGAGGGCTTTGCCATAGGCACAAAACAGCAGCTGGGGGAAATTCAGGAGGAGTCTTGGGCTTTCAGGAATGGTCTTGTATGTTTCTTCTGTGCACTGGAAGATTCTCAGGTGATCTGGTCTTGTGATCAGTGATAGTGTATCTTTGCATTGTTACACTTGGACACATCTGTCCTAGGAGATATTTTTGAAAGAAGCTGCAATTGTCCTCTCAAAAAACAATTTGCATGTGGTTGGTGATATATAACAAAAGTTGAAGAAATTGGTTTCTTTTTGCTGGCAGGGCAAGGGAAGGAACCCTTATGAGGAAACCATTTTTTTTTTTTCCTTTTAAAGATTTTATTTATTTGAAAGGTGAAGTTATGGGGTATAGTTGGTGGGGTGGGAGACAGAGATATTTCTTTGGCTGGCTCACTTCCCAAATGGCCACAGTGGTTGGGCTGGGTCAGTCCAAAGCCAGGAGCCAGGAGCTTCTTCCACATCTCCCATGTGGGTGCAGGGGCCCAAGTATTTGGGGCATTATGCAGGGAGCTTGATCAGATGTAGAGCAGCCAGGATTTGAACTGGCACCCATATGGGATGCCAGTGCTGCAGTTGGCAGCTTTACCCACTATGCCACAATGCTGGCCTCACCTTTCGTATTTTGGATGAGCCTCTTACAATATTAGTTTATTAATTATTTTTTAATTTATTGATTTTTATGAATCTTTTTAGTGTTTTCCTTGTGCCAGAATCTTTTGAGGCTTGTCCAACTGAAACAGAGAGAGACATTCTCTCTCCAACCTGTGAGAGGCCTTTATATAAACAGGTAAATAAAAAGAAAAATGTTCCTGGCAATAAGCACTGTGGGTTCTTGAATAAGGGTAAAGGGACAAGTAGCACTGGCTAAAGACATGCCTTGAAGCAGCCACTTCTGCAAATTTAACTGGCATGTTGCCATTTATGTAGATTGGGAGAAGAGTAAGCCAGGGAGAACTTTTTTTTTTTTTTAGATTTATTTTGAAAGAATTTAAGGATCTTAGAGGGTGTTGGGGCAGAGGTTTCTAAAAGGCTGATTGTTAGGTAAGGAGTCTTGAAGGTGGGCTGATGCTGTCATGGAGCTGATTTCTCTTTTCTAAAAGTTCTCATGGAAGATTGTGGCCATAGCTTTTTCTCTTTATAGTACCAAGGTGGATCTCAGTCATCTATTTTTGTTTGTTTCAGTTGATGGGCTTTTCTGTTTTGATCTTTGTGATACATATGGATCTTTTTTTTTTTTTTTTTTTTTGACAGGCAGAGTGGACAGTGAGAGAGAGAGACAGAGAGAAAGGTCTTCCTTTGCCATTGGTTCACCCTCCAATGGCCACCGCAGCTGGCGTGTTGCAGCCGGCGCACCGTGCTGATCTGAAGCTAAGAGCCAGGTGCTTCTCCTGGTCTCCCATGGGGTGCAGGGCCCAAGCACTTGGGCCATCCTCCACTGCACTCCCGGGCCACAGCAGAGAGCTGGCCTGGAAGAGGAGCAACCGGGACTAGAACCCAGTGTGCTGGTGCCACAAGGCAGAGGATTATCCTATTGAGCCACAGCACCGGCCTCTTTCTTTTTTTTTTTTTTCTTTCTTTTTTTTTTTTACATATGGATCTTTGTATAACCTTTTTTTGTCTGAAGAGATGTTCCTCAGGATTTAACTTAATTAGCAGTTTTGTGACATTTGTTGATCCTTGGGAAATGTCACTGTACAGGTGTTTCCCAAAATTAACCCTACGTAGGTAACTTTGAGTAACTTATCCTATGTGAAGCAAGTAGAAAAACAAGTTTTTTACCTTTTGAAGCTCTCAGAATTTTCTTCTCTCTCTTTGCTTCTCTAATTAAGCTGCAGCTGTCTCTTGCCTCAACCTGATGCCCTGATCCTGTCTCATGCAGTTTCGTTCCTGTACTTTCATTGGTATAGTATTAGAGTCACAAATGCAAATAATGAAATAAAGCCTTCAGATAACCAGAATGACCAAGCAAAAGTGACAACCAAGCCCCAAATTATTGTTTGTTCATGGAATCCTTCTTTGGCAGAGTTTTGAAGTGCTGATACTAACTCTCCTTTTCCCTCTAAGCTCTTTAAAGTTCCCTAAAGTCTCATTATTTGCAAGACCATAAAAATAGGATGATACAAATACATTAACAGAAGTTAAATTTCCATCAATAAATTTGTGGAAAATATGCATTTTTTAAAAAATTTTATTTAAGTTATACAAATTTCATATATTTCATATATACAGATTTAAGGACATAGTGACACTTTCCTCCTCTACCCTCCTTTTCAATTTGCATTTTTTGAAGAAATTTTTGAAGCCCTCACATATATTATGTCACTTATTATTTAAAAAAATATTCATCTTTGAAATATCAAAGTATTATTCCTTCTTAACTCCTTAGGTGAGTACAACAAAATCTATTTTTTAAAAGATTTATTTATTTTATTTGAAAGGCAGAATTACAGAAGGAGAAGGAGAGAGAGAGATCTTCCATCAACTGGTTCACTTCCCAAATGGCCGCAATAGCAGGAGTTGGGCCAGACCAAATTCATCTTCCTCATCCTTCCCAGGTGAATTAGCAGGAAGCTGGATCAGAAGCAGAGCAGCCTGGAATTGAACTGGTGCCCATATAGGATGCTGGTTTCTCAGGTGGCAGTTTAACCCACCACACTACAGTGCCAGCCCCTACAGTAAAATCTTCCGGTTCGTATTTCATATATGAAATTGTAATTTAGCACAATACCAAAATCATACTGTTGAGAGTGAAGTTCATCATACTGAATTTATTTTTAAATGGTTTTAAATGAGTGTGTTTCTTTTAAAAAAAATGTTTATTTTAATATAATTGAAAGGCAGAATGACAGATTTTCCAACTTCTTCTTCAGTCCACGAATGACTGTAACTGCTTCTGCTGGGCCAGGCCAGAGATAGAAGCCTGGAATTCCATCTGGGTTTTGGCAGTGGGTGTCAGGGTCAGGTCACAGACATTTGAGGCAACATCTGCTGCCTCTAAAGGTGCATCAGCACAAACCTATATCAGAAGCAGAGCAGCTAGAACTTTGAGTCAGCATTCCAAAATGGCCCAGTTTTGCTCGGACCTCTGCACTGACCTGGGAGACCTGGATGAAACTCCTGGCTCCTGGCTTTAGCCTGGCCTAGCGCCACGTGTTGCAGCCATTTGGGGAGTGAACCAGCAGATGGAGGACCCCCCTCTGTCTCTCTCTGTCTCTCCCTCTCTCTCTCTAACTCTGACTTTCAAATAAATAAAAAATAAACCTTAAAAATTTTAAAACCTCTTAATTATAAAAACCCTCCCCACATTAGGTATAGAAAGAATATATATGACAGACCAGGTGTCCCAAATGGTAGCTTTATCTGCGGTGCCACATTTCCCACCATATATTCTTTTAGAGTCAAAAAATATATCTCCCTTTGGCTTCCATTAGATTCCATTCTAATTGCTTCTCAGGCTTTTGGCTAAGATAAGTGTAGATTCCATTCTAGTGATGGGTTATGAATGGCTGACCTGGTAAGGAAATTGATCAGAAAGTTAGGAATAAAATTGCTTGCCACATGTATTTCATTGAAGTACATAAATAATATGATGTGTGTTAATTTTGAATATTTTATTTATAATAGAAAATAAGGCCTATGAGTACATTAAAAGTAATTATTAACATCAATCAGAATATTTGAACTTCAGTCTTAGAATCTGATTATTCATTCTCAATGTTTCTGACAAGTCGCTCTTCATGAATGCAGGGATTCTCAGCTAGGATGGGGTTGCACTACCTCAGGGACATTGAAAGTCTGGGAGGGCCTTTTCAGTTATGGTAGTGTCTGGGGAGCACTCCTGGCACCAAATGCTCATTATTAGTGCTCAAGGCAGTCCTCGCTGCCTGAGTTTCCTTTTGCTGGCCACAGTTCTTCACAGATTCCATGGGAGAATCTGCTTGCTTTTGGGAGTTGCTGGAAGATGCCTGCATTCCTTGACTGGAGGCTTTTTCCACCATCTCATTGTCCTTCTGCAGTCCACTGTTCCTCTGACCACAGCTAGCAAAGCTTCTTCACTTGTAAAGACTTCGTGTACTGAGAATGGTCTCACCTACTTTATCTGGGTTAATTTTCTTACCCTAAGAACTTAGACACAATCGCACTTGCAGTCTGTTTTGCCACGTAAGCTAACACATTCACAGGTTCAGGAGATAAGGACATCTTTGGGAGGAGGGCTGTTACAGGATGGCCTAGATATATGCACAGAAAGGTGAGGGGGCAAAATCTGAGGCAACTGTTCCTCATTACTTCCAGGCTGATAAATTTGTGTTAAGTCCAGGGTAGTTATTTTGAACAAGAATTGTCTAAATTTCAACTAGATCTGTATGATGATGTATATTTGACTTCAAATGGAATCGTTTTGGGGCTGGCTTTGAGGCACAGTGGTTAAGCTACTACTTGCAGTGCCGACATCCCATATTGGAGTGCTGATTTATGTCCCCTCTATAATTCTGGTCCTAGTTTGGAAAATGGCCAAAGTGTTGGACCTATGCCACACATGTGGGAGACCTGAATGGAGTGCCTGGCTTTGGCCTAGCCTAGAACATTCTGTTGTGGCCATCTCTGCTCCGTTTTCAATTTTTTTTTAAGATTTACTTATTTATTTGAGAATTATTGAGACTAGGTCTTCCATTTGCTGGCTCACTCTCCAGTTGGCCACAATGGCCAGAACTGGGCCAATCCAAAACCAGTAGTCAGGAACTTTTTCCAGACCTCCCACGCAGGTGCAGGGGCCCAAGTATTTGGCCATCCTCCACTGTATTCCCAAGCCATTAACAGGGGGCTGGATCTGAAGTGGAGCAGCTGGTACATGAACTAATGCCTATATGGGATTCTGGCGCTGCAAGCCAAGACTTAGCCTTCAGCTTCGTGCTGCTGGACGGCGCCCGCGGAGGCCTGCCCTGGGCCTTCACCACCTGCAGGAGCAGCTACCTGCCCAACACGGTGACTGAGACGCTGCGCGACAGCGGCGAGTGGGGGCTGCTGCTGTGCCACGTGGGCAACATGCTCATGCACCTGCTGGCGCGCTGCGCGCTCTAAATGCTGGTGTCCCTGAGCTGCGCCTACCAGGTGTGTGGGCCGCCTCTGTAGGAGCTCTGCGCCCGTCGCCCAGGCCCGGCCCTCCTGCACCATGAGCTTGTGGGACCCAGGTGGGCCCGGTGGCCACGCAATGGGTTCGGAACAGCAGCGGTGGCGAGGCCTGGGCGCCCCTGGGCTCGCCCGCCTGCAGTTCGGGGCGTGGGCGTGTCCCGGGCCTGTGCGATGACGCCTGCGGAGTGTTCGGAGACAATACGCTCCAGGGCTTCCACGGAAGTGGACTAAGCGGGAGCCCGGCCACTCCGCTGCCCGGTGGTCACCACGTCCGAAGGCTCAAGTGTTTGCGGAGACCAAGCGCTTCCTCTACTACTGGGCGACGGCGAGCGGCTGCGCGCATCTTTCCCACTGAGCTCCCTGCGGCCCAGCCTGGCGGGCGCCCGGAGGCTGCTGGAGGCCATCTTCCTGGGCTGGATGCCGAGGCCCAGGGGTAGCCGCAGGCCGCGGCCCCTGTTCCGGAAGCTGCTTGCGAACCACACGCAGTGCCCCTATGGCTCGCTCCTCCGGACGCACTGCCCGCTGCGGGGGCCGGCCACGCAGGTGCAGTCCTCAAGGCCGGCCGCTGACCCCCAGGAGGACACGGGCTCCTGGCGCCTGGCGCCTGGTGAGGCTCCTGCAGCAGCACAGCAGCCCGTGGCAGGTGCATGAGTTCCTGCTGGCCTGTCAGTGCCGCCCGTCCCCCCTCCCCTCCCCCCCCCCCCCGCGCGCCTCTGGGGCTCCAGGCACAAGCTTCCCTCCCGAGGAATACAAAGAAGTTCATCTCAGGAGCTGATCTGGTAGGTGAGGGTGCAGGACTGCACCTGGCTGTGCAAGAGCCCAGGTGAGCTGGCGTCGGCCAGCGCCAAGCCGGGAGCTGAGGGGGTGGTGGGTAAGGCTGCCCCGCGCCCCCTGGACTGGACCGTCCCCTGCTGATGGGGTGGGGTGGGGGATGTCGGGTCATGTGCTGGGCAGGGGAGAGGAGCAAGGTTAGACTTCCTGTGAGTGCTGCCCAGGAGGAGGGAATGGGGCTCCTGCCCTGGCTCCCTGTGTGGCTGAGCCAGCGCCCCCATGATGTTTCCCATTTGAACTCCAGGGGACTATGGCAGTGTCTGCCAGCTCAGGCCCCCCACCTCCCGGGCTGCTCCTGGGTAGGTGGGGCTTGAGTCAGATGGCTGCCTCCCTAAGGCCCGACGGGGAGGGCTTGTAGGGGTGGATGCCCTGTCAGGCTCCCCAAGAAACCTGGCCAGTGATGGAGATATGCAGTGACCGCTCTGTCCTTGTGTCGTGGAAATGCCCCCACAGCGGGAGGTGTGACATCAGCCCTGGGCACCCCCAGCACTGCTCTGTGCACCCACCCAGACATTGTGTGCTCAGGCAGTGGCCACTCTACCGCCTTCGCGGAGGGAGCAGAGATGCTGAGGTTGGGGATCTGCCTCCTGCCAGGCCAGCTGGCCGCCTGCTGCATGGGGCAGGATGAGCCAGCTTTCCCAGTGTGGGCTGTGCATGGGAGAGGTGGTGCTGCTGGTGCTGGGCTGTTTCTGGTCCCTCTTGCTGCAGCTGCGGGGACCCTGTCTCCCTCGCTCTGCCCTCGGCGTCGGCCGGATGGCCTCACCCAGGCCACTGTGTGCTGCCTGCTGAGTCCTCCCCTCCCTGAGGGCTGACCCTGTGTTCTTGTGTGTGGCTCTGTGTCTGGCTCAGCCTCCTGTCACCCCTCCCCCATTGCCCTTTGACCTTCAGAGTGACTGAGTTCTGTTGTCCCATGGGGTACTCTCTCAAGCCTTTGTTTTGAATTTCAGTGATTTCTGTTTATCTTCTTCCTAATGCCTTTTTCAGGCTTTCCTGTCATTCTATAAATTTCTGATGGTGGATGTGTGGCTATGCATTAGCCTCTAAGTACTGCTTTTGCTGCACCTTATGTAGTAATATGCAGTTATTTTGATATCAGTTACTTTTTAAAAGATTTGATTTATTTTGAAAGAGAAGAAAAGAGAGAGAGCTTTCATTTGCTGGTTCATTCCCCAGATGGCTGCAACTGCCGGGCTGGGCCAGGCTGAAGCCAGGAGCTTCCTCCAGGCCTCCCACCTGAGTGCAGGGACCCAAGCACTGGGGCCATCTTCCACTGCTTTTCCAGGAACATTAGCAGGGAGGTGGAGCAGCCAGGACTGGCGCTCGGCTCTCCCATGAATGCCGGCGTTGCATGCGGTCCTTAACCTGCAACTCCACAGCACCAGTCCCTCTGTGGTGACTTCTGAGGTGGCGGAGCCTGCACAGGGGGACAGTTGAACCATGAGGCCTGGGTGGTATCCTACGGCTCCTGTGCCGGGCTCCCGAGGGTCAGCTCTACCCGCTCAGCATGGTCGACTGCAGGGGTGACGTGGGGTGGTGAGTTCTCAGTCTCCGCGCAGGCACATGGTGGGACCCTTGGCTGCTACACGAGCCTCGGCCCCAGGGGCCATCTCCTGTGCTCTGCCACCTCCCAGCTCAGCTGACCACTCCACAGCGCCATGCTTGGCTGGGTGTGAAACCGCGGTGCCATTTGCTCCTGGGTTTTTACTCTGCTGGGTTCCTTGGCTTAGCTGTAGCTCAGCCACACACACGGGTGAGGTTTCCATTACTTCCAGCCCGCTGGACGGCATTTAGGGAGAGGCTGGCCAGAGTGTGCTGCTCATCATTTCTTTGAGAGGCAGAGAGAGACAATGAGACAGCACCCATCCTCTGGCTCACCACTGAAATGCCTGCAGCAGTCCCCAAAGCCAGGAGCCAGGAGTAGCCTCCAGGTCCCCGGCACCGTCGCCGCTGCCTCCCTGGTGTCCCCGTTCCTTGGGCTTTGCCGTCTTCGGCCTTTGGGTCCTTGTAAGCCACCTGTGGGTGGCTGAGGGCATTAAACCTGGCCCAGTGCCGTTGGCTGTCCTGAGCAGGGACCTGGACTCTGGCCACTGTCCCTGCTCGCCTAGCGGCCGTCCCTATGGTCAGGGTCTGCCCTGCCCCAGCCCCTCCCCAGTTTCTCTTGAACCAGTTATTGGTGGGCCCTGAGTTGCTTGCGAGGTCTGATGCCAGGGTCCACAGGGGTCCAGCCGTGTAACCATGCTGTGTGTCCCGCCAGCCCCTGGTCTTCCGCCCAGAGGCTGTGAGTTTGACGTCACACCTGGGAGCCCTTTCCATGTTGTCTGCTCTGCGTGCCAACCCGAGCATTGCCTGTGAGCCACGTGTGCGATGGGATGCCAGGGGCCAGTACACGTGCAGCGACATGTTCACCAAAGCCAGGACAGCCAGCTCAGGACTGCAGGGTCCCTCATGCCCTGCACTCCCACCGTGGCTGCCTCGTGAGGGTGCACGTTCGGGGTCTGCCTCGTTCCAGGGCATGGCCACGTCCCGGCCATGGAGCACAGACTGAGGGAGGGGATCCTGGCTAGGTTCCTGTTCTGGCTGCTGGACATCTATGTGGTGGGGCTGCTCAGGTCCTTCTTCTACGTCATGGAGACCACGTTCCAGAAGAACCAGCTCCTCTTCTACCACAGGAGCGTCTGGAGCAGGCTGCAAAGCGTAAGCATCAGGTACCGCATGTGGCATCCATGTCCCGGCTCCCCACAGGCTGCGAGGCCCTGTGCTGGCCCACGGAGGGGAGGCCTCATGCTGGCCCATGGAGGGGAGGCCCTGTGCTGGCCCATGGTAGCCCTGTGCTGGCCTGCAGAGACCCTGTGCTGGCCCACACCCTATATGCTCATGCTTGGGCTCAGTCCCCTCAGGGCGCTTCTGAGGGACTTGGGTCGTGAGTCGCAGAGACCCCTCCTGCAGGGACACCTGGGGGTACAGGCATCCCCTCTGGATGACCTTGGTGGGGGTGGCATCAGGGGATGGGACCTGAATGGTGGAGATGCTGGCTCCTGGTTCTGCTGAGTCAGACTGAGGGATCAGGACTGATTACGCCGAGTCATGCCAGGTGTGGGATGGGAGCCTCAGGCCCCCATGTGGGGGTTCCTGGGAGGTGTCTGTGGTGTGCGAGGGCATCTGTAGCCCTCGCCCCACCCCACAGAGTGTGCTGTGTCCACGGGGACCAAGGTTCCCTGACCCCAGCCCCGGGGTGTGTTGCCGGCAGCACCTGGAGTGGGTGCAGCTGTGGGAGCTGTCAGACGCGGAGGTCCAGCAGCAGGCCAGGCCAGCCCTGACCCTGTCCCTGACCCCAGCCCTGACCCCAGCCCCGGGCATGTTGCAGGCAGCACCTGGAGTGGGTGCAGCTGCAGGAGCTGTCAGATGCAGAGGTCCAGCAGCAGCCAGGTCGGCCCTGCCCACGGCCCTGACCCCCTCTGACCCCGGCCCTGACCCCAGCCCCAGGTGTGTTGAAGGCAGCACCTGGAGCAGGTACAGCTGCGGGAGCTGTCGGATGCAGAGGTCTAGCAGCAGGCCAGGTTGGCCCTGCCCATGGCCAGACTGTGCTTCATCCCCAAGCCCAGTGGGCTGCGGCCCATTGTGAACCCGGACTCTGTGGTGGGAGCCAGAACATTCCGCAGGGAGAAGGTGACCTGGCCTCCATCTTGCCCCACACAAAAGCTCACAGGCTTGTGCCTGTGTGCTCAAAGATGGGTCCTGCTGTGAGTGGACGAGGAGCTGGGGGAGGTACCCAGCTGGGCCTGGGAGCCCACAGGGGGCACTGGCCAGGGCCCTCAGAATCCTGCCATGGCGCCGCATGGAGGGGAGGGAAGAACAGCTGTCGCTGCCCCCTAAGGACTGCAGGACTCGTCCCGTGGCTCCCCCGCCCCCTGTGGCTCTTTCTGTGGCTTTGCCCCCATGGCTGCTGGTGCCTCTGCCACGGTGGGGTGATTTTGTCATCAGTTAACGTTGCTGCAGTCACTCCAAGGACCTGGCCTCTGTGGGGGGGTGGGTGCTGCGGACCCCAGCCCCAGGCAGCTGCTCAGCTGGAGTTGGATGGATGGCTAGCATCCCTGAGGGTCACATGTGTTGCTGGGTGAGGGTTCCTGAGGTGCAGTGACAGGAACCCTGAGGAGCCCGGCCAGTGGGCTGAAGGCCGGCTCTGCATTGGGCTCTCCCAGGACCCTGGGAAGCTGGGTGGGCTTGTGGCTGCCCACCCTTTACAGCCCCCCTGAAGCTGCATCCTGTGTGCCCCAGGCCCGGTCCTGGACCTCGCACATCAGGACTCTGTTCAGCATGCTCAATTACGAGCGGGCGCAGCGGCCCAGCCTGCTGGGTGCCTCTGTGCTGGGCCTGGGCGACGTCCACTGGGAGGCCCTGGAGGCTGCAGCTGACCCGGCCCTGACCGCAGTCTTCAAGACCATCCTGGACTGAGGCTAGAGGAGCGGGCACATCGCTGTTGGGGGAGGGGTCATCTGAGACACAGGGCAGGGCCTGTCCTTGGGGCCTTCTTCCTTCAGGTCAGTCCCCTCCCTACTGTAAGGGGAGCAGAGCCCACCACTGAGTCCTCTCAAGACCCCATCATGAACAGCCAGGAGGAAGCTCATGGAAGACCTGGCCATGGGCCGTGGGCCTGTGAGCATGTGCCCTGCCCCGGGCCTGCTCATCACCCCCGAGTGATCCAGGGCTGCCAAGGGAAGCCCTGTGCTGTGTGCTTGGTTAAGCTGCCCAGCTTGAGTGAGGGGAGGCCCCAGGGTGCTGACCCACATGTACCTGGGAGCAGCAAGCTACCCACCCCCTCATCCAAAGTCCAGGCTGAGCATCCCTGACCCAAGGTGTCCACTGTGCAGCCCCGCCCAGGCCTCCCCTTGCCCCGTCCCTGCCTCCGTCCCTGCAGTGGTCCTCTGGAGCCAGTGTCTGGTGCAGTGTGTGTGGACTCCCCTACCGTCCTCAGATGCCAGGGCAGGAGGACACGTGGCCGCCGTGGAGGAGTGTTGTTCACGTGCTAGAGCCACGTATCTGTCAGGCAGCGTGGCGCTGCCTAGTGCCTGATGAGGATGAGTAGGGAGCCCCCTTCCCCTGGCAGGCCCCAGCGTACAGGGGGCCTAATGTGACCTGAGGACCCTACTGAGAGCAGGAAGGGCAGTGCTGGGGGGGATTTGGTGAAGGAGTGGCCTCAGCCACAGGGGTGGCTTGGGCAGCCTGAAGCCTGGCAGAGCAGGCACCTGTGTGACATTTCAGCTGCTGTGAGTAATTCTAGAACCTAATGGGATGTCACAGATGGGGTCATGGACATGGACCTTGGACAGGGCTCCTAGCACCTCGTGCTGGGTTTTATGGCACAGGATGTGCCCCTTTGCTGCTGCATTCAAAAGATGTCCTGGTGACTAAGCCGACAAGCCCAGGGGACCCCAGACCATCCTGGTGACTAAACCGATGTGCCCACAGGGACCCCAGACCTTCCTGGTGACTAAGCCAATGTGCCCAGGGGACCCCAGACTGTCCTGGTGACTAAGCCGACATGCCCACGGCGACCCCAGACCATCCTGGTGACTAAGCCAACATGCCCAGGGGAACCCAGGCCATCCTATGACTGAGGCAATGTGCCCAGGGGACCCCAGACCTTCCTGGTGACTAAGCTGATGTGCCCACAGGGACCCCAGACCTTCCTGGTGACTAAGCCGACATGCCCAGGGCACCCCAGACCATCCAGGTGACTAAGCTGATGTGCCCAGGAAGACTCCAGACCATCCTGGTGACTAAGCCAATGTGCCCACGGGAACCCCAGACCTTCCTGGTGACTAAGCCAACATGCCCAGGGGAACCCAGGCCATCCTGTGACTGAACCAATGTGCCCATGGGACCCCAGACCGTCCTGGTGACTAAGCCGCTGTGCCCATGGGGAACCCCAGGCCCTGCTGTACTGTCACTCAGGTTCTCAGGCTTCACTGAGTTTGCCAAACCTTGGAAAAGCTGAGCTTTCATAATTCACAGATTTATTGGTTCATTTGAGAGTGACAGGGAGGGGGAGAGAGCTTCCATCCACCTGCTCCCCTGGTGGCTGCCATGGCCAACACTGAGCCAGGAGCTCCATCGGGGTCTCCCACATGGGTAGCAGGGGCCCAGGTGCTTGGGCATCCTCTGCTGCCTTCCAAGGCCATTAGGGAGCTGGGTGGGAGCAGGGCAGCCAGGACTCCAGCCAGTACCTACAGGGGATACAGTGTTGAGTGGCCACTTTGTGGGCACGTGATCCCCACAGGTGAAACGGCATCAGCCTCTTTGCTGCCCAAGCTCTGGCCTTCCCAGTGAGCAGCTCCTGACAGGGGCGGGGCAGGGAGAGGGAGATGGGGCGGAACCCCCAGGGGGCAGGCTTACAGTCACCTGTGGGGGCTGCTGTGACTGTGAGGGATAGCGCCCCCCAAAAAACAAGATGGTTGTGCCCTGCTCCCCAGCGCCCCCTCCTGGTCGTGCTAACTGTAGTCCCCCATTGGGTGACCTTGTGGTGGTGGTGGCCCTGTCTGCCCCAGGGGCTGTTGCCCATGAACACGGTGTCCAGGAGGGAGGGGCCCTCTGTGGACTCCTCTGTTTTGGCCACATGAGGGCAGCATCTGCTCCTGTGCCAGCCCCTGCCAGTCAGGGATATTACATGGAGGGCTCATGCCCATGGGGGTGTCACGCTGGTCGACCATTGCCCTCTGCAGCCCCTGGGCCATGTCCACATTCACATGAGTGTCCATCTGTCCACACATCCATGGCTGAGTTTTCTGGAGGCTGGGTGTCCACTGGGTCTCTGTCCCCATGCCCCACCCCTTCCCTTTTGGCCACTGAACCAGGGCTCTGACACCACCACCGCCAGCCCCTGAGGGCCCCTCCAGGCCAAACTCCTGGGCACAAGGTGGCCAGGTGAGGTGTGGTCAGGAAGGGCAGCCCCGGAGCCATTCAGGGCAGTGGTAGGGTTTGCAGGCCACAACGGCAGTGTCGGGACAGCGTTGCCCTCACTTCCCAGCCCTGTGGGGGCCCTGCCAGCACTGTCTACTGTGCAGAGGGCAGGTCATGAACCATGAGGTCTCTACAGCATACGAGGGGGGGGCTGGCCAAAGGGACACCGCAGGGCAGAGCTAAGAGTGGGCAGATGCCTGTGGGTCCCGCGAGCTCCCGTCCCCTCGGCTGTCTGCTCAGAGCTGCTGTTAGCAGTGATGTCCAAGCTAGCAAGATGGGGCTGAGCCCTGGGATGCCCCCTGTGGTATGGGCTCCCCTGTGTGACACCCCATGCTCACTGCCACCTGTCAGCATGGCGTGGGGAGGGGGTGTCATGATGGAGGGCTAAGTGCCAGCCTCCCCCACTGTGGGCTCAGACGTGCATGGAGCGCTGGGGCTGAGTGGGTGTTTAGCTCTCAGCTCCTCTGCAGCTGGGCCTTGGTCACACCCATGGTGGCGAGAGCTGCTCCCAGCACAGATGCTCCTTGAGTGATAACACACACATGCCTTGCCAGGTGCCACAGGGGGTGTGGCCAGCTGTGTGTTTCTGCAGGGCACTGGGAAAAGGCTAGGGGCTCTGTGGTACTGGTCTGGCAGTGTGAGGCCGAGGTCAGTGGTCAGAAGGAAGTGGGGGTGGGGTGGGCAGGTGGGGGCTGACTGCCTGGGTGCTTGGTGGGTGGAGGGCGGCTGGGGACCTGGAGGGAGTGGCCGAGAGGCCCCGCGGTAGGAAATCTGACTTCAGCAGCCTCTGCCCTTGAGCATGGGTGCTGACACTGGCGGTGTCTCCCAGAGTCCTCCCTGGCTGGGCTCCCAGCACCCGTGTGTCCCCCTCACATGTGTGCAGATGACTCCTGCCCCCTATCCTGGGCTGGACTTGGGGGTCAGCCTGGGGCTGGATTCCTGGCAGGGAAGCTGTGCAGGGCCTGGCCTGCTGTCAGCACGCCTGCCCTTTGTCCATCATCACAGCTTGAGGCTGTGTGGGCAGCACTGTCACAGAGGGACTCCTATGGCAGCCAGGAACTGGGTGTGCCCCTGGGTGGACTCTGCCTCCCATTTGAGGGCAGAGTGGACCCTGGATAGAGCAGGCCCAAGACATGGGGAGCCAAGGGTCCTGCAGAGTTGGTGGCAGGGTGTGATGAGGTCACCCACGGCCATCCCTGCCCCTCAGTGGGCCCTGCTGTCTTGCAGCCTCAGGCTGCTGTCCAGCCACTCATCCTGCTGCTGCCTCCTACACTTGGCCACCAGCCGGGCCAGTGTGATGCCCGGGACCCACAGAGCAGGCAGCAGGGACAGGAGCATGCAGATGGCTTGCACCCAGCCAGGGTAGTTTCTCCTGCCTGGAGGGGAACTGCTCCTGCAGGGGGCAAAGAGAGAGAGAGCTGGAGTGGTCAGACCTCTGGCTCCAGACCCCAGGCCTTGAGCAGAGCGAGGATGACCCGACCACCTGTGCACGGAGGCAGCCCCAGTCCTCCCTGGGACTACAGGAGGGCAGCATCCTGGGTGGGTGCTCAGGGATGAGGGAGCTGGGGCTTGAGGCTCCCTCTGGGTGGAAGCCCTCAGGGAAGGCAGGGGCATGTGGTCCCCACCCACTGGCCTCCAACACTTGTGGACAGGTGAGGTGTGATCTGAGACCCCAGGATAAAGCAGAAAATTCTCACTTCCCCCAGGCGGACCCTGAGGGGTTCTGGTGCTCACTTGGAGGGGCAGCCCAGGCCAGGTGTTACATAGTCCCCTGTGTGGACCAGGCAGGGAGTGACCCTTTGCCAGTCTGCCTCCTGACCTCTCCCAGACACTAGAATTGTCACTTCCCTGGCTGGCTGTCCACGTGGAAAGTGCGGGCTGGAAGGACTGATGTCTCCAGGGTCTGGACACTGCTCTGAGGCCCTCGAGAGGCTCCGGTCCTACCAGGGTCACCCTGCAGGTCACTGCGGCCCCTTGATCCCTGTGGGAGGACCTACGTGCTGAGGGTTCCAGGCCTGGTAGCTCAGTGTCCTCTGGGCCAGCAGGATGAGGTAGGCCAGGAAGACACTCAGGAGGAGCAGGGGGCTGGCCACGAGCCACACCACCCGCCAGTAGAGGCCTGGCTGCTGCCCTATCATCCACACAATGTCATCACAGAACCTGCACAGACATTGGGCTCAGTGGTGCTGTGGGGCCCTCCCCACCCCCCCAGGTTTCCTGTGGACCTCAGCTCACTGCCACAGGCTGTAGATGTAGATGACCCCCACCACCTTGAAGAAGGTGAAGACCATGAGGTTGAAGGAGGCCGCGTAGCTGTTGAAGATCTCCAGCCAGTAACTTCTGGACTGCAGCATGAAGCAGGTGGCTGAGAGCAGGCAGGCTAGGCAGGCCAGCCCTGAGGTGCAGGGTCTGGGTGGGAGGCCTGCACCTGCCCCTTTCCCCCACCCCACCTCACCTCACCTGCCGGAGGTGGGTCAGAGCTTGGCCTCAGTGGGCCACTGTCAGGGCAGGTCCACCCATGTCCTGCCCGGAGCCGTTGGGCTGTCCTCGGGGAGTGGGCTAGCCCAGGGCCCCTGAGCTCTGTATAGGAGGCAGCAGGCATCCCTGTGGCTGAGCTGTGCACTCACCTGTGAGGGCCTCCTTGGGGATCCCCGTGGGGATGACCCCCATATCCAGGAGCAGCGTGATGATCCCCTCCATGTTGGTGCCTTGTATGATGCAGGGTCTCACGCAGCCATGCAGAGAAGGGCCAAGTGCAGCCAGGGCAGGAAGTGCAAGCCTCATCCTGATGCCCCAGGTGCCCAGCCCAGCCCAGCACCCCCAGTGTGGGCACAGCCACCGGAGTGGGAGCCCCAGCCCAGCACTCCCTCACCAGTGTCGGCAGAGACCCTGGGAGTGGGAACCCCAGCCCAGCACCCTCTAACCCAGAGTCGGCAGACACCCTGGGAGTGGGAGCCCTGGAACAGAGAGAAGCAGCTTTGCATGGTGCAGCATGGCCACCACTTGCTATGCTCTATGAAACTCTGGGAATCCAGCTAGGACGTGACAGGACCCTGTCCTTGGGGTCCAGGTGAAGGAGCTGGAGAAGCCCCTCTTGCACTGGTGAGGGTGGTGCTGAGGTGAGGCTCACACAGTGAAGCACAAATGAGGTGCACACACATGTGAGGCACACAGGTGCACATGAGGCACACACACACACGTGTGAAGCACACACATGCTCACACAGTGTTCCTGAGGCACCAGCTCCTACCGCACTGGCCATGGCTGGCCTGTCCTCTGCCTCCTCCCTCTGAATGGTGTGGGATTGGCACAGGCACCACCCATTGGCTCTGCATGTGGGGGCCATCCTGGGTGCCGACGGGTTCAGCAGGACCCCTGCCCCACCCACTGGGTGCCTGAAGCCCCCTCCAGGGATGTGTACTCTGCAGGGGCAGAGCTCCCTGTGCCAGAGGCTGCAGCCCACCCAACTCCCTGAATGAGACGTGTCTGGATGGTCGGGTGGAGGGCCTCAGGGTTGCTTAGGCAGCATCGGCTTCCTGGGGCTGCCTTAGGGCTGTGCACTGTGCATATCTCAGAGTGGAGACATGTATAGTGCGTGTGATCCTAGAGGCCCCGGGCACACGGGGTCAGGTGGCAGCCCCCTAGAGGCTCGAGAGGGCACCCCTCCTGCCCCCTGTGGCTGTCCCCTACTCGGGGCCCACATTCCCCAGGGCAACCTCAGCTCCATCCACACCCGAGTTTCATCTGCTGAGACCCTTTTTCCACTGAGAGTCCTCAGAACACTGGCATGCCTGCCCCGCCCCTGCCCATGGCGTGGCCCAGCCTCACCTGCCCAGGCACTGTCCATGGTCTGTGGTGGCCTGGAAGCCCATGATGGAGAAGATGACAACAGAGGCATACAGGGAGGTCATGCTATTCACCAGAGAGATGACCATGGTGTCCTTCTCACAGTTGTTCCTGCACACGGGAGCACTCAGGGCCTCGGGAGGGCCCCCACCCACTGAGCCTGGGCCCCTCCCCACTGCCTCATTCTACTCCTTGACCATTTGTGGAAAGGCTCAGATCTGTGCTGAGTGCCCTGTGGGCCCCAGACCTGCCCCAGGCCAGTCAGGCTGGGCACACACAGCAGCTCCTGGAACGGACAAGCCAGGTGGAGCCCACCCCAGGCCAGCAGGTCCCACAGCACCATCCCCAGCTCAGCCCTGGCTGGCTGGCACCGCATCACCAGGGTGCCAAGCAAGCTGGGGCAGGTGCCCACCTGGATGGATTGTAGCTGGCAAAGGCGATGTGTCCACTGAAGGCCAGGGACCGGGAGAAGATCTGGGTGGCTTGCATCCATCCACACCCACAGGTTCTGGAGAATCTGCCTCTGAAACATGAACACAGCAGATGCTGTTCTAGAACATTCCCTGGTCCTTTTGGGTCACACCATAACCAGGTGTGACCTGTACAGATTCCAAGAACCATTCAGGACTTTGTGCCAGGAGGGAGCTTGCTTGGCGTGGTAGTTGACACGGCTCCCCTGTTCTGCGATGCAGCCAGCAAGCTGTGGCTTCATCAGGCCCACGGCAGAGTGTGGCTGGCACTCGGTGGTGGGGCTTAGAACCAGATCTGAGCTGACTCTGACCCGGGCATGCTCCCTATCCTCTCCCATGCATGGCTTTAACCATGTGAGGCCCCTGGGCAGGGGTGTTTGCACCCATTGCCCCATTTGCCTACTGCTGGGTGTCTGGGGAGACAGCCTCATGCCCAGGTGTGCAGCTGACTCCTGGTGGTGGTCAGCAGCCCTGAAAACCCCCTTGGGATCCTGGACCAATGGAATGGTCTAGAAGTGCTGCAGGCTCTGAGTAGAAGCCCCTTGGTCCTGTGTGCCACACCTGCTGGACGTTTCTGCCCCAGGTGACAGCTGATTCCTGCCAGCCCCTCCCCCACACTCCTACCTTGTCAGCATCTGGACTTCCTGCAGGTGCACCAGTCCACACACCCCAGACCAAAGTCCTTGTCCCAACCCTGCTGAGACCCCGAGGCCCGCATCCCTTGCCCACTGTGCCCCCTGCCCCCCTCCACTTATGTTGTGGGTGAAAAGGTAGCGGAGCCTGTGTGTGACACCAGACAGCATCAGGCCTCTGATGAGGAAGATGGTCAGCACCAAGTAAGGGAATAGGGCCGTGAAGTAGATGGCCTGGAGGAGATGCCAGGTCAGATGCACAGTGGCCCTGCAGGAGCGGGGGAGGGGCCTTGCCCCATTGTGACCACTCATGTGGCCCAAGGTGACCACACAGGCATGGCACTTTGGGTCAAGCTCTGAAGGTGTATGGTCACACAGGACCCATGGGTCTGCTAAGGTGGGCACCAGCACTCAGGACAGGCAGGCCCCCTCCCCCACCCCAGGCTGCCCCTCGTCCTGCCTTGGGTCCTCCTGTGCACACCTCAGGCTCTCAGCCCAGCCCCCTCTTTCCCCTGTCCTGGTGGCTCCCAGTCAGAAGTGGGCCAGGGCCGGCCCCACATCCCCACACAGACCAAAGCCACAGGGCCTCCCCAGCGCATTCCTAACAGGATGATCTGTGAGAGCCACAGGGTCTGGTCACTGGCTCTGTCCTCAGAGCCTCGTGGGAAAAGGCTCAGGCTGGTGGCTGCTGGATTGTGTGGGCTGCCCTGGGGCAGGGGGTGTGAGGAGCCCTGACCATGCCATGAGTGTTCAACACCCCCCACCCGTGTGCCCCAGCGGCCCCAAGGGAAGGCCCTTAGACGCCAGTCGCCTGTGAGAGAAACCAGTGTCTGCTCTTTATCACATATTTTAAGTAAGTGTAAGAACATGGCCAAGGCTTGGAGAGGAGTGGAAGGGAAAAGGGGGGTGTTCCTGGAGGACAGTGCATGCAGACCACTGCATGTGGGGCACACGTGTCACCTGAAGACGGCCCGTGACAGGCCCTGAGATCCGCTACCAGCCAGTGGGCGCATGGCCTTGGCAGGGGGATTTGGGTGCAGACCCCACCCATTGGTGGCTTGGCAGGGTCGGGGGAGGTCATGGCAGGGCCTCGAGGGGTGGTTCCAGTGGGAGCACGGGTTCTGAGAGCTGTGAGTCCCCTGTGTCTCTTCTCCCAGGGTGGTCCCTCACCACCCTGCAGCTGCCCGGCTGCCTGAACCGAAGGCGCTGCCCATCTCGGAGCCCGAACCTCCAGACCGTGAGCTACATGTGCCCTCCTCCCTGGTGCTGCTCTGGGATCCAGCAAGAGTCAGAAGCCTGACAGTGCCTCTGCCACACAGGAGGCGGAGTGGAGGCATAAAGAGCAGAGGAGGAGGACCAGACGGGGAACAGTCAGGAGGCAGAGGCAAACCTGAGCCACCAGGGAGGTGCTGGCTCTGAGTGGGGGCTCCTCAGGCCAGACCCAGTGGAGCAGTGGCTATGAGAGGCACTGTCCACCGAGATGGAGGGGCAGGGAGAAGTCACAGTGGCCACCAGAAGAGAGCCGGCATGGCTGCCTTGGCACAGAGTGCGGTTCAGGGCAGAGACTGTCACCAGGATGAGAAGCTGCCCATGGGGCCCCGAGTGTGCCTGCTCCCCCATGCCAAGCCAACACTGGCAGCATGGGGAGGGGGCCTCAGAGCTGGAGGAAGCTGCTCTCACCTTCCCAGTGGTCTCAATGCCTCTGATGATGCACAGATACACCACAGCCCAGCAGATGACCAAGCAGATGAGCAGCCGCTACTGGACAGTGCCACTGTCGCTGATGTCAGCAGTGATGTCCAGCATCTGCCGGTACCAGAAGTAGCTCATGGCGCTGCTGCCCTGGCACTCTGCCACGAACCCTGCAGCCAGCAGTCCCGTCACAGGCCGGCCACAGGGCCCGGGCCCAGTGCACGCTCTGCCTCGAAAGCCAGCAGGGCCACGGGCACCAGCGCACTGAAGCGGCCCCCACCCTCCAGCCCAGATGTGCTCTCTCACCTCGCTCTGAGGCTGAGATGGGGAAGGGAGGCCCAGGGCTTGGTGTGTGAGCGTATGGGGATCTGGGTGGTCCCTGGGTCCAGCGGGGACCAGTGAACAGGAGAGGTCACCTGTCCACACTGGCCACGCCCTCACCCATCCTGTTGCCTTCCAGCAGGCAGTGGTTCCAGGGCAATGGGTGCTGGAAGGAGTTGAGGAAGTACTACAGCACCCAGGTGAGGATGGTGTTGTAGTACAGGCTGACCAGGAAGGACATCATGAGGCAGCCCAGCCCTGCAGACAGCGAGGACAAAGTGTCACACAGCAGGGGAGGAGCGGTGCCACCCACGTGCAGAGCAGGTCCTCCTGGGGAGCTGAGAAGGGGGTGGCCTGCCTACACTGCCCAGGTAGGGGGAGATGGCTGTCCACACCCCAATGCTGCCCCTGTGCAGGTGCTGGCCGATGGCGAGCTCGATGTGGAAGAGTGGGATCCCCTCAAAGATCAGGGTGATGAAGTAGGGGATGAAAAAGGCCCCTGTCAGGACACAGGGGTCGGGGTGGCTACCCTCTGCTCCCCATTGGGGCACCTGGCATGCTGCCAGTGGCCAGCCTGGGTTCTGGCTGGGTGTGGTTGGTGTAGCTGCTGGCTGCATGCTCAGCCTCATGGGAGAATAAACCAGCCGGGCAGCACTGTGGAGCAGATTCAGAGGCTGTCTGAGCGGCCAGTGTGGATAGGCGGAGTGTGTGTGGCCAGTGTAGACAGGAGTGTGCCCAGCTAGTGTGTAAGATGTGTAAGTGGCCAGTATGGACAGGCAGAGTGGTCATGGCCAGTGTGTACAGGTGGAGTATGTGCAGCCAGTGTGGACAGGCAGAGTGTGTGCAACCAGTGTTGACAGTGTGGACAGTGTGGACAGGCAGTGTGGGCATGGCCAGTGTGGACAGGCAGAGTGGGCGCAGCCAATGTGGACAGGTGGAGTGTGCACAGCCAGTGTGGACAGTGTGTATGTGGCCAGTGTGGACAGGCAGAGTGTGCAACCAGGGTGGATAGGCAGAGTGTGTTCAGCCAGTGTGGACAGTGTGTATGTGGCCAGTGTGGACAGGAGGAGTGTGTGTAGCCAGTGTGGACAGGTAGAGTGGGCACAGCCAGTGTAGACAGGTGGAGCCGGCAAGCAGACACCTGGAACAGGAGCTGGCATGAGGATGAGGAAGGGCCACAAGCTCAGAAGACCCTGGAACTGCCCAGAAGCGAGGAGGGTGAGTGCGGCTGTGCAAGATGTGGGGGCACTCTTTACAAAATTCTGAGTGATGGGCGATGGGCACTGAGTGGCTGGGGTGAGACCACCCGTCAGCGCAGCCCGGGGAGGAACGGGGAGTAAGAAGACAGAATGTTACGGCATGTTTGGCCATGCTTGCCGCATCTGGAAACAAGTGCCATAGTAGCATGTTGGGGCGGCCACTCCTCCCTCGCCTGCATCCCTGATGAGAAGCCCCGTCCCCCAACCTCTGCATCCCCGAGGCCCTGGCCCCTGGGGGAGTCTCCCCAGGTTCCTCACTGGAGAGGGTTGTGTGTCCCAGGCCTGCCGTCACATGGGGGCACTTGGGCAATGACAGCCCTGAGGGCAGCAGCCCCTGGCTGGTGCACATGTGTGGGCCACACAGGTGCATCTGTGTGCTGTGACTGCTGGTGAGCCCAGGGCTCCTGTCATCCTGCAAGGAGCCTTGGGAGACACCAGCCCCCACGAACATGGACACCAGGGTGATCGCCCCCTGGAGACTGGCTCCACACTGAGGGGCAGCGCCGCTGAGAATGAAGCTGCATGCTGGCCTGGGACCCCATGTGCAGGCCCCTGAAGTCCCCAGGGCTCAGATGCCAAGGCTGGGCTCTTCCTGGGGCCCCACATGTCTGGCTTTTTGGGACAGTGGTGCTGCCCAGAGGTCAGGGGTGGGGAAGGCCAGTCCCTTGGGTATCCAGATGTGGCTGGCAGGCTCACCTCCACTGTGGGTCTGGCACCTCCAGATGTTCCCCAGCCCCACAGCAAACCCCACACAACTGAGCATGTACTGGAGCTTGTTGTCCCACTGGGGCCTCTCGTCCTCCCATGCATCCAAGGCTGGATCTGGGCCAAGGTCCTGGGCCATAGTGGTCCAGTGTCTCTGGGAGCATCCAGACCACACTGCACCTGCACCCTCTGCTGGCCTAGAGCCCGAGCGTCCCCTCCGTCACATCCTCTGGTTTATTTAAAGGAAAGCTGGTGGAGCCCTGTTAATTGGTAACCTGGGGCCTGGCCATGCCTGCATCCCTGGCCCCTTTCCCATGAGTGTGTCCAATGTCAGCTGCAGACTGGTACCACCACAGAGAGAGCTGTCCCCACGACAGCTGTGTGCTCCTGTTGGGGATGCTCAGGGGCACGGTGAGTTGGCTTTTAGTTATTTATCTGTAACAAGTGTTTTGATGTTGAGGTAATGCAGACTCTTTAGGGTCAGAAGTCCCTGCTCCCCTCCCCCACCCTCAGTTTGCCAAGGTGGCCACATCCTGTGAAGCTGAGTCGAGGGTGTGGACACCTCAAGACCCAGAACATTCATCACCAGGGACCCCCACCCTCCATCCAGGACCCTGGCAGCCCCTGACCTCCCCATGCCATGCAGTTCCCAATGGGGTTAGCAGATAAAGGCTGTTGCCTGGCCACATGTGGTGTGGTGGCTGTGGCTTCCCTGCTTCTGGGGCAGCATAGGAGGGGGCTTAGTCCTCAGACCACACCTGTCTCCTGACACCTCGGGAGTCTGACCATGGCTTCCTGGCCAGTCCTATGTGGCCTGCACCAGGGGCTGCACCTGCTCCCTAGCCCAGCCTGGGGGCCTCAGAATGGAGCCCACACCCTCCCTAGAGCTACAGGAGTCCCTGGGGTGACCCCCACTGAGCACAGCAGGGCCTTTGAGAGGCAGACAGTCCTGCCCAATGCCCAGCCTGTCCCGGCCACAGCATGTGGCTTTGTGGACAGCATCCTGATTGCAGCCCACGGGGGAGTGGAGCTGACCACCAGCCACACTGTCCCTGGGGACACACTCGCCCATCTGGATGCACACTCGAGGACAGTGGATGCAGTGGTTTATTTAGATGGGGACACTTGATGTCCATGAACCTGCCTGTCTGTCATGTTGACAAGGATGCCAAGCAGCAGCACTGTGTTTTGGAGGTATCACACAACCACCAGCCTCCTGGATGACACACCTGGCCGTGCCGTGCCAGGGGCACTGCAGGGCAGTGGAGGGGTGAGTGCTGAGTGGTCAGAACATGTCCAAACTCCACCCTGCTCCGTGTCTGCAGTGTGCCAGGTAGCTGGAACTGCAGGACTGGAGTTTGTGGCCGGGGTCTCTGGGAGGAAGGGGACCCCCCAGCATCCCAGCCCAACTTGTGAGAATTCTATAAAGTCCACTTGAAGGGAAGCACTCAGGCTTTTCTGCAGAACGTGGAGGTGGCCGTTTGTGGAAGCAGACGCCACAGGCACAGCTTGCGTGGGCTGAGGTTGGTGCCAAGTCCCAGGGCCATCCACCCTGACACAGCCCTGGGCTCCAGGGGGGCCAGGAGGCATACAGCATCCTTGGTGGCAGGGGCCGAGGCCAAGTTACCCTGTAACCCTCTCTCCCAACATCTGGCTAACAATTCAGTTAATGTCCCCGTAAGAAAACAGCTGATGTCTTCCTCTGGCTGGGCCGCATTGAGCTGCACTCAGAGCGTCTGTCCATGGCAGGCAGAAGCAATGATTAAATGGTGAGTATTCATTAAGCCAGGGGTGGTGGGGCCAGGGCATGGAGGGGGTGTGTGGCCATGTCACCACAGGCTCAATGGGCTTCTGGTAAAAGGGCCCAAACCCTGACCTCGGGGGTCTCTAGGTCAAGCGTCTGTAGATAGGGGGAGGACACAGGGTGAGGGCTGGGAAATGAGAATGGCTGCAGGGCCGAGTCAGCAGCCCACACTCCAGGCTCCACGGCCATCCATGGCAACCTGGGGTGCAGCAGGTGCAGCCTCCCCACCCCTCAGCTCTTGACTTTGGGGGACATACTCAGGGCTGTGTGGCATGCTGTACTGTGTTCATGACAAGGAGACTGGGCCCACATGGTACACGTGTGTGCCATGAACATGTAAACACAGATGCACACATGTGTGTGAACACGTGTGCACCTGGATATGCTCACACATGCATGTGCATACAAGCAGTGTGCGTATACGTGTAAGCACAATGCACACGTCCACATGTGCACAAAATATATAGCTACATATGTACAGATGCACGTACACACATACACATGCATATGCACACACCCATAAAACATGCACATGTATGCACACAGGCATACGTGCACACAACACATACATATCCAGGCATGCACACAATGCTGACATAACTCACATGTACACACACGTGTGCATAGACATGCATGCATATGGAGAAACATCACATACACATGAATGAATATACACATGTACAATGTACATGTCTACATATTCAAGCTAGTGCACACACATATGAAATGCTCACACACACACATAAATGTGTGCATACGTGCACTCACACACACACGCAGCCTGGGGACCTCAGTACTTGAGGTCCCCATTCATGGAAGCCGTGGACTGCATGCTGACCAGGCCCTGCTGGTCCCCTGGCTGCTGGCAGTGGCCCCTGATGAGCTTGCAGATGGCGAAGCAGGGGATGATGAGGCTGGGCATGCCAGCCACGACCACCACCACCATGTACACCCAGGGCAGGTACCTGACCTGCCAGGATTTGAGGAACTCCTCCTGGGGGAGAACCAGGCCAGAGGTGAGCACATGCAGGGCCTCTGCCCTGACCTGTGACCCTCCCCTGAGCACACCCAGGGCCTCCACCCTGACCTGTGACCCTCCCCTGAGCACACCCAGGGCCTCCACCCTGACCTGTGACCCTCCCCTGAGCACACACAGGGCCTCCACCCTGACCTGTGACCCTCCCCTGAGCACATGCATGGCCTCCACCCTGACCTGTGACCCTCCCCTGAGCACACGCAGGGCCTCCACCCCGACCTGAGACCCTCCCGGCATGGGCGGCCCCAGGCACTCACGTAGCTGGGGTACCAGACACTGTAGATCAGCTCCTTGCTGACTTTGACCGTGAAGTAGAAGGGGAAGATGACCAGCATGATCTGGGGGCTGACAACCCACCACATGAGCTGCCAGAAGATGTTGGGTTTGTGCCCAATCATGAACTCAATGTCCTTGTTGAACTTGGAGACAGAGGCTGGGATGGTGTCAACTGACCTGGGTGAGACGCTGCCTCACCCTGTACTCCGGGCCTTTCACAGATGGACGTGTAGACAGGTACAGTGCCAAGCACAGCTGCACAGCTGTGGGGCCAGGCACATGGCCAAACCCACACTGCATGATGTTACCAGAGCATGGCCAACCCTGTGTACCTTGGCCTGCCCCTCAGCTGCACACCTGTACCTGCACACACGGCCTCTGAACACTTGGCCTGCACACACCTGTGCATACCTATATCTGCACACACCTGGCCTCTGTACACCTGTGCCTCCACATCTGTAACTGCACATCTGTACCTGCACACCAGGTCTCTGCACACTTGGCTTCTGCACACCTGTGCCTGTGCACACCTGTGCCTGTGCACACCTGTGCCTGCACACCTGTACCTCTGCACACCTGGCCTCCACACACCTGTGCCTGTACACCTGTACCTCTGCATGCCTGTACCTCTGCACACCTGGTCTCCGCACACCTGTGCCTGTACAACTGGCCTCTACACTCCTGGCCTATAAACATCTGTGCCTGCACACCTGTGCCTCTGCATGCCTGTACCTCTATACCTGGTCTACACACACCTGGCCTGCACACACCTGTGCCTGTACACCTGTACCTCTGCATGCCTGTACCTCTGCACACCTGGCCTCCACACACCTGTGCCTGTACAACTGGCCTCTACACTCCTGGCCTACAAACACCTGTGCCTGCACACCTGCACCTGTACACCTGGCCTACACACACCTGGCCTGCACACACCTGTGCCTCCACATACCTGTGCCTGCACACCTGTACCTGTATACCAGGCCTCTGCACACTTGGCTTGTGCACACCTGTGCCTGCACACCTGTACCTGTGTAACTGGCCTCTTCACACCTGGCCTGCACACACCTGTGCCTGTACACATCTGTGCCTGCACACCTGGCCTCTGCACACCTGGCATCCACACACCAGTGCCTGCACACCTGTACCTCTGCATGCCTGTACTTATACACCTGGCCTCTGCACACCTATGCCTGCACACACTTGTGCCTCTGCACACCTGTACCTGTACACCTGGCCTCTGCATGCCTGGCCTGCACACACCTGGCCTGCACACACCTGTGCCTGCACACCTGTGCCTCTGCATGCCTGTACCTGCACACCTGGCCTGCACATGCCTGGCCTTCACACATCTGGCCTGCACACCTGTACCTGTACACCTGTGCCTGCACACCTGGTCTCAGAAGCAGCTCGCCTTGATAGCTTCTCAGGCTGCTCTCTGGTGGCCACCCCACCCAGCAAGGTGAGTGCCCAGATGTCTGGCCAAGTGGGGGCTGAAAGTCCCTGCTCTGGATAGGCCTGGACTCCAGGGAGGAACAGCCCCCCACTGCAACATAGGTACCCCGGGCTGAGGACCCCAGCCCCACTGCCCACCCACCCATAGTTCCTCTGCTGCACCTGCACCCAGGCTGCTGTGGGGGGCCCAGACCAAGGCTCTTGCTCAGCCATGTGGCAGAGGGCCTGCTCTTGCTGTGGCCTCCATGCTCATATACCCCAAGTTCTGGGCAGTCTCCCAATGCTGCTGTCAGTGCTTGCTCTGCACAGCTAGGTGTAGGAGAATCTGGAAGCCAGAGGGGCCCTGCAGAGCCCCCTCCCGGGACTCAGGGCTGCTGCTCTGCTGTCTGTCCTGTGCCCCCTGAGGCTGGCCCCGGCCCAACTCCCTGCTGCCTCCTCCCTCATACCTATCAATGCCATACATGTAGAGGATCCCAAACACCTAGCAGAATGCAATGATGAGCAGGGGGATGGAGCTCGCATATCTGTCTGGGAGGGAGAGCCAGTACTGGCCATAGTTCTGTGTGAAGATGAGGGCCAGGAGGTAGGTCCCCAGGCAGGTGAGGCCTGCAGGGAAACAGAGCCGAGCGGGTCCCAACCTGTGGCCCAGTGGGAAGGGGACACAGCTGGGCCCCCCGTGGCACACGCACCTGTAAGCAGCTCCTTAGGGCACTTGGCGGGGATGAGCTTGAGGTCGTGCAGTGGCACAGCCATGCCCTCCATGTTCCCGAACATGGATGACAGGCTCAGGCAGAAGAGCATGAGGAAGAACAGCACGGACCACAGCAGCAACACCGGCATCTTGGTGATGGCCTCTGTGAAGACAATGAAGGCCAGGCCCATGCCCTCCATGCCCCGCATGATGGCACCCAGTCACCCAGGGCCTGTTGGTCCCTGACGGCCACACTGGTCATCCTGTCAGCGCACGGCCCACTGACCGAACAATACCAAGCAAGAATGAGGCTGATCCTAGGCCTCCTATTGGCTCCAGATACACGGGTAAAGCAGAGCTGCAGGCCGGGAGGTGAGGGTGCACGGGGCCCGGGGCCCTTCGCCAGGTGCGCCCGGCCCTGGCAGAGCCAGGAGCAGCTGAGGGCGCCTGGGCTGGGATGGGGAATGCCAGCAGCCACCTGGGGCCCAGAAGGTGACACACAGCTGACAACAGGTGACGCCATATCCCATCACCAAGCTTGGTGCTGTGGGAGCCAGCCTGGAAGTAGTGACACCCCCACAACCTGGGGGCTCCCGAACAGAGAGGAGGCAGTGTGTGGGGAGCCGAGCGGCAGCAGGATGTGCCACAGCCAGCGTTGTGGCGACCAAGGGGAAGTGGATGGCAGCCCCAGGGAGCAACCTGGGGGGCCGGCGGGGGCGCTTCTGCCTCCCACTTGCTGGGGTGCCTGGGACCTGCCTCCGAGAGGAAGGAGTTCATGCCGCAGCTCTGGAACATGAGCTGGGCGTAGGCCGCAGGGTCCATGGCATTCCACCAGAGCTGCATCTCCGCGAAGTTCTCCTGGGTCACATTGCCCTCCGGCAGGTTGAAGGCGTTGATGAGGGTCAGGAGGTTCCTAGGAGCAGAGCCAGGATGACACAGCGCAGGGCGTGGCAGGGGCAGGACCACTCACGTGCTGAAGCAGTCATCATAGCGCTCGGTGGTGCAGAAGCCGATGATGGAGTAGATCACTGTGGCTGCTTACACGGACATGAAGCCATTGATGGAGATGACCACCATCTCGCACCCCACAGGCAGAGGTCGGCAAAGGCACCACTGCCAGGCCCAGGACTGAGGGCCCAAGGCCTGCTGGGAAATGGGCTGGGCGGGAGTCCACCTGTGCCCCTCCAAGCAGGTGCAGGTGCTGAGGATTCAGAGGGCCAGAGGGCTGTGCCCAGCATGGGAGCCCAGAGCAGGGACCCTTGGCCCTTGCCCTTCACGCCTCCCCCACCACAGCCTACTGGCTCTGGGGCCCCCGGAGCAGCTGTCCCCTTGATTCTGGAGCAGGAGATCCCTGGGTTCAAGTCCCAGCTGGGCCTCAGGTGCCCCTGGACCTGCCGGGCATTGGTGCAGCCGACACACATGATGCCATCGGCCATGGAGACCCGGCTGGACCCACAGCTCCACTCCCAGTCATGTGCCTGGAGGTGGGGTCGTTCCCAAGAGCCACAGAGCCCCAGGCACCTGCGGAGCAGCCGCAAGGCCCTGTAGAGCTGGCAGGACAGGGAGAGTGGGTCACGGGGTGGGACTTGGGCTGGTGGGGTAGGGAGAATGTTCTGGAACTGGATAGAGGTGGTGGAGATGTGGGAGCCACCTGTCCTGCCAGCCAGATGGAGCCTCTGTAAGGGTCAGCACCCGGGAAGCCAGGTGCCACAGGGTCAGCAGGGTTGCCCTCCTCATACCTCCCCCAGCACGCCCCCACCAAGGGCTGCCATGCACGCTCTCGCGAGGGTGGCCGGGTTTCCAGGTCTGATGGAGAAACTGAGGCGTGGTCTGCTCCCGGCACCCCAGGACCCCTGCACCCTCTACTCACTGCATCGAGTTAAAGCTGGAGAAGGAGAGGAGGCCGCCGAGGGCCAGCGAGAAGGAGTAGAACACCTGCCCGCCCGCATCCAGCCAGGTGACCGGTTGGCCAGCTCGGTGACCTGCGCAGAGCGAGAGCGCAGCATCAGCGGGCAGTGGGCAGCTGCAGGCGGCACTCACGTTGGGTGTGAAGAGGAAGGCGATGCTGGCGCCCGCGCCCTTCAGCCTCAGGCTGCGGATCAGGAAGATGGCGAGCACGAGGTAGGGTAGCCTAGAAGTCGTGTACACGGCCTGCAGCGGGGCAGGGAGGCGGGCTCACGGCGGCCGGCGAGGGCGCGCCCTGCACCGCAGCACCGCAGCACCGCAGCCGCGCGCGGCGCCCGCCCCGCACCTTGCCCGTTGTCTCGATTCCGCGGATGGTGCACACGTAGAGCGCGCTCCAGGCACACGTCAGGCACAGCAGGATCCACCGCTGCACCGAGCCCGTGTCGTTGATGGACGTGGATATGTTAAGCGTCTCGCGGTACCAGAATTAGTCCACGGAGGAGCTGCGCGCACACTCATCCGTGTAGCCTGCCAGGGCGCGGCCGTGACGCGTGTCGGCGGGAGCAGCACACGTGCACGCACCCGGGGCTGCATGCTCCCTAGCTCCTGACGGCCTCCCTCTCCCTTGGCTGCCCTGGGTGGAGCGGAGTCTCGGGGCTCCCTGTCCCCAGCCCCTCCAGGACCCTGGCTTCGGCCCCAGGTGCAGCTCACCAGTAAGGTTCTGGTCCAGCGGGCACTGGCTCCAGGGCAGCCGGTCCTGGAAGGAGTTGAAGAAGTACCAGAAGATCCAGGCGATGATGGTGTTGTACAGCCCGACCATGAAGGATGCTAGCATGGCGGTGATGCCTGCGTGGGCGAGGGGGCTTCAGGGGAGATTCCGCACGTGGTGGGGCAGGGGCTCCTGTAGGTGCTTGCCTCTAACAGAACCAAGCATGAAGGGACCAGGAGAGGCAGGCAGGGGAGGCCTGGATCTTGGGCTTCAGGGCAAGGGCCTCCTGCCCCAGGAGCTCTCATCAGTGGACCCTGCCCCCTGCCCTGGCCAGAGGTC
Organism: Oryctolagus cuniculus; assembly: GCF_051225735.1. Classification (NCBI taxonomy): domain Eukaryota; kingdom Metazoa; phylum Chordata; class Mammalia; order Lagomorpha; family Leporidae; genus Oryctolagus; species Oryctolagus cuniculus. The sequence goes on from NC_142889.1 coordinate 18,000,219, forward strand.
TGAGGGAGCCAGTGCCTCGGTCACAGAGCTGGTCAATGAGTGACCCCCCGGGCTGGCAGGGTGTGGGAGTAGATGGAGGCCGCCTGAGCAGGTGGCCAGCGCCCCCTGCTGGGCTCTTACTCTGGGCAGGCAGGCTGTGCCCCTCCACTCTATGCTGATACTGCCCACACTTCCCGGGTGCCCAGGGAGGGGCCTACCTCACCCTTGAGGGCTGGGTGCATGGCGCTCCACATGCCCACAGGCCCCTTGTGCAGCCTCTGCCCAATGGCAAACTCCAGGTACAGCAGGGGGATGCCCTTGAGGACCAGCAGGATGAGGAATGGGATCATGAAGGTCCCTGGGGAGGCAGCACCAGTCAGGGCAGGTCCCCTTCTGGAGGGGCCACGTAGGGGCTGTGCAGTGCCAGCCTGGTGGCCCTCCCAGCCCGCGACTGCCCAGGAGCCCCAGCGTGTGCGGGCAGCGTGGAGCCAGGCAGGACCAGGCCGCCTTGCAGCTGAGTGACTGATCCATCACAGACTGGTTGCTGCCCCTGGAGCCGCTCCCCTGGGGCTCCCAGTGAGCTTAGCCAAGATGCAGGAGCTCTGTCGTCCATGTATGTCCAGCCCCAGACCTGACAGAACTGTGCACACGTGTGTGTGCATGCATGTATTGTGCATGTGCTGTGTGTACACGTATGTGTGTGCATGTCGATATACATGTGTGCATGTATGCACGTGTGTGTGCTTGTGTGTTGGCGTGTGTGTACTGTGTTTTGTGTGTATGTGTGCTTGCATGTGAGTGCATGTGTGTGCAGTGCGTGCATGTGTGCACACGTGTATGTGTGCTTGTGTGTGTGTATACTACCAAACTTGGCCTTCAGTGTCTGTCAGGTCTCTTGGTTGTGCCCTGTGTGTGCTCCATGAGAATCACATTGATGGGAATTTTTCTCAGTCCAAAGACAACACCAAGGTGGTTGTTTGGCCTGGGGGTGCGGGGCCCACAGCCCACTCCAGAGGGCCTGGGTTTGAGTCCCAGCTCCACTCCCAGTTCCAGCCTCCTACTGATTGCCACCGGGGAGATGGCTCAAGGACCTGGCTCCCCGGCACCCACATGGCTTGGCATTCAGGGAGTAAACCAGCAGGTAGAGCTGTCTTTCAAGTAAGTTAGTTAAGTAAAAAAACACGCAGCACCAGGGGACAGTGGCAACCTGTGAGGAAATGCTGGTGCGTTCTGACCTCAGGGATTCTCGCCCAGGAACCCAGAGAGCAGCTGGACTCTGCTCAAGACATCACCATCACTCAGATCTGGACCAGCAAGGGCCACGTCTCAGTAGATGAGGGCCGAGCAGAGTGCCCACCCCAGAGCTAAGCCCAGGTCTCCCCAAGACCCAGCCCCAACCCTGCAGAGCAAGGCAGCTGTCCCCCAATGGATGGAGAGATGGACAGAGGAGCAGAGGAGTTCTGTGCTCGGGCCTGGGTGCTGTGTGACATTAGTGGATGACAAAGAATGCCTGTAGCCCTCACTCACAGGAGGACCCCAGAGAGACAGGAAGCAGAGCAGGGCTGCCTGGGGTGGGGCCTGGGAGTCAGGGACAGGTGGGCACCCAGCTTTGGGCTGGGGAGATAGAGCTCTTGAGAAGGTGGCAGAGGCAGCTGCACATGGCTCCACCTGCTGCCCCTGCTGCACACGGCACCATCAGCTGCACACGGCACTGCTGCCCCTACTGCACACTGCACGGTCTGCAGCCAGCTCTGCCTCCCCAAGGCTGAGGTCCCCCCATCTCAGGTTCCTCACTTCCCCCACCCTCCTCACCCTAAGGGGATGCTCCCGGCCATCCCTGGAAGCTCTGGCCTGAGACTTCTGGGAAGTGACCTCTGAATGTGGATGACATTGACCTCATTCTGAAATTACAGGAATTCAGGGCTGGGCAGGAACAGGAGACTGACCAAAAAGTTCAGTTTGTCAGGTTGTACGCAAACTCAAAGGAGAAGTCCCCACTGGCGAGAGTCAGCCTGAGGCTGGGACAACACTGAGTAGAGGCCTCAGGCCATCATGGCTTGCACATGTCCAGTGGGCCATGAGAATGGCCTGCACAGGTGAGCCCCCACCTGGTGTCCACAGGTGCCTCCCAGGCCCTGGGTGGGCCAAGGTGGCCCCCTTCCAGCTGGGGGCTTCACCGGGAAGGAGGCACGCAGCAAACCACACAGCCAGAAGCCTGGATGCCAACGGTGGCCCCACACCTGACACCCAGTGGGTGATGTCTCATCCCTGGATGTGGCACAGGATCACCTCGGCCTGTGCTGAAGGCAGCGCCCAGGAGCAGGAAGCAGAGGCCTCCCCAACCCTGTGCCACATGGCAGCGGTGGAAATGAACTTCTGTGTCATCAACGTTCTAGAACAGATCTCTCCCTGTGGCCACTTAACCACTTGTCTGGGCTGTGCCGAGTCACACTGCCAGCATACCAGGTCGGCCAGCGTTCTCTGGAAGCATCCTGGTCTACAGTGCTGGCCTCCCCAACCTGGCCCCAGCTCTGGTGCTCCCAATGCCATGGTCTGCATCTTGCTGCAAGCCTGGGCAGAACCCGGGGGAGCCACCACAGAGCACCTGCTGGGCCTGTGCCCTCATCTGCTGCCCAGTGCGCCCCGAGAACTGAGTGTGAGGAGCATGGGCACCCAGCACCTGCGTGTGGGGAGAGGCCTCTGCCTCCCAGCTGCCGCGACCACAGACGTTCAGCTGCTCCCCTGGAGTTGTTTTCCGCCTGTACCCGCAATGAACTCTCATTCCAGCGTTTCTCCGCACATCTTGTGAGGTGAGTGGGTGTCGGTAAAGTCTCCCGCTGCTCCCTTGGGAACCGCCTTGTGCCCCTCACTGGCTCCTCGTGGAGTTAACATATTCGCTGGGCAGAGACGGCCTCCTTCTTGTCGTGCCACTGTGCCACCGGGGCTGCAGCAGGGGTGGCCTTAAATCTGGCCGGTCCTGCCTTGGCACCCCACAGTTATCCCGTCTCCTTCCGGCCATGGCCTAAAGCCCTTGGCCACGTGCGCCAGACAGCCAGGTGTGTCCTGAGCTCCAGGACACTGTGAGTTTACTCATTTGTAAACATTACTAGATTTCCCACATTGGCAAGACAGCAATACTCCCAAGATATCAAGCGTTATAGTTATTTGAAAAGAAATCTTGTCAATCAGGCTACTGCCTAAAACAGAAAAAGGACCAGAACCAATGGCTGGCATTGTGGCACAGTGGGTTAAGCTATGAATTGTGATGCCAAATCAGAGTGTTGATTTGAATCCTGGATCTATACTTGACCTAGCTCCCTGCTAATTCACCTGGGGAAGCAGTGGAAGATGAACCAAGTACTTGGATCTCTGCCACTCGTACAGGAGATCCAGATGAAGTTCCTGGCTCCTGGTTTCAATTCAGCCCAGCTCTGGTTGCTATAGCCATTTGAGGAGTGAACTAGTTGATGAAGCTTAATAACTCTCTCTCTCTCTCTCTCTCTCTCTCTCTCTCTCTCTCCCCTCCTCTCCATTTCACTCTCTCTGTCACTCTTTCAAATAAATAAACCACTAAAAAATACAAAAAGAAAAATCACAATTATTTAAACTAAATGCTTAAAAGCATTAATTAAGTTGAGCATCTGACCATAAAAAAGCAACTGTTAGCAGAGCAGTAAACTATAGGAATGTCCCTATTATAGTTAAGATTGTCTATAATGAACAAAAACAGGAAAATTAACATGGAACATTGAAAGCTCATTTCTCAAGGGCCAGCACTGTGGTATAGCAGGTAATGCCATCACCTGCAGTGCCAGCATCCCATATGGGTGCCAGGTTTGAGTCCTGGCTGCTCTACTTCTGATCCAGCTGTATGCTATGGCCTGGGAAAGCAGAAGATGGCCCCAGCACTTGGGTCCCTGCACCTGAGTGGGAGACCTAGAAGAAGCTCCTGGCTCCTGGCTTCAGATCAGCCCAGCTCTTGCTGTTGTGGTCATTTACAGAGTGAACCAGAGGATAGAAGACTTCTCTCTTATGTCTCTGCCTCTCTGTAACTCTGTCTTTCAAATAAATAAATAAATCTTTTTTTTTAAAAATAAATAAAGCTCTTTCCTCTGGCAGCAGACCCATGTGAGATGGGTCTTTCTTTTCAATATTGTACTAAAAGTGTAATCAGGGAAATGAAACAATGAAATTTAAACACTGAGTATAAAGATACATTTTTTAGATTTATTTATTTTTATTTGAAAGGCAGAATTACACAGAGGAGAAGGAGAGAGAGAGAGAGAGGTCTTCCATCAGATGGTTCACTCCCCAATTGGCCGTAATGGCCAGCACTGCGCCAATCTGAAGCCAGGAGCCAGGAGCTTCTCCCAGGTCTCCCATGTGGGTGCAGAGGCCCAAGGACTTGCCATCCCCTACTGCTTTCCCAGGCCATAGCAGAGAGCTGGATCAGAAGTGGAGCAGCTGGGTCGAACCGGTGCCCATATGGGATGCCTGCGCCACAGTGGCTGGCCCCAATGATAAATTTTTAAGTAACAAAACTATCTATACAGAGATAATCCTAAAACAAACTGATAGGAGAACTAAGCAAGAATCCTGGGTACAAGATTAACTTATACCATCAATGGGGTTACTATATATCACTAAGAAACAAGTAGAAATCTATTTTAAAGGAAAAAGATACAGACTAGAAGCAAATGAGTCTTTTCAGTATCTTTAAATATTCTTCAAAACAATAAAAAATACTGAAGTGACATACAAGAGAAGTATGCCAAGAATATGATGAAACTGAAAGGCTCAAGACTCAGTAAATGTTAGTAAATTGTGACTGTGAGGCTAAGTTCTAGGTCACAAGATCCCAGCAGGATCACAGACATGGTGGGGATTGAGGGATCTCAGGTGGAATCATCAGGGACATTACAGTACAGGCTGCTGTCAAGAGAGCCAGCCCCCAGGAGGATGAGGTGGCTTTAGACTTGAGCTGAATGTCCCCCAACAGAAACTGCCCAAAGGACTACCCATATGCTAGGGCAATTCTGATTGGTTGAATCTTTTCTGATGTCATGTATAATCACCAGCTGAACAAACTGTCCAATCAGGTATGCTGAGAAAACACTGGAGTACCATATGGGATCTTTGATCTTGTTGTTGCCAAACACAGCTTCTCTAGTCTGTTCCCAAGAGAGGCCCTTGGTGGCTCAGCCTTTGCTGCTCTGTGAGTTCTACTCACCACAGGAGCCATCAGAAGGATGCCCAAACACCTCAGAAGCTGAAAAATGGAGAGTGTGTAGAAACAACTGCCTCAAGCTTTCAGGATGTGAGCTGGGATGGCAGCTGGGATTATGAGTATGCTCTCTCATCCCTGCATTTAGTTTCCTTGGCTCAGTCCTAGAGCCAATCTTGCCAAATTGTGTTGTGAGGATGAGTGAATTCTCAGGGAGAATACAGACTTCATCATGTATGGAAGAGCAGCTGTGACATATAGGGTCCTCTCTCCCTCCTTTCTCTCCAGGGGTGACCTGATTACTCTTAGTTGGGAAACAGATCATCAAGCCCACAACCCAATCCTCTTAGCATAGACCTTCCTCAGTGTCTGATGCTGTTTTCTGTTGCTAATAACACAATACTATAGAGTTATCGTGTAAGTTATAAAAAAGTAGCTTTATTTGGCTCAAATCCAAGGTTGGGAGCAGTCTATCGTTGCAGTGTTCTTTTTGACAGAGGCTTAGATGTGGTATAGAGGCTATGTAGCCCAAAAAAAGGAACGTAGGAGAGGCCAGTCCAAAGTGACTTTTTAAAAATATATTTGCTGGGCTGGCGCTGAAGAGTAAGGAGCAAAGCCTTCGCCTGTGGTGCTAGAATCCTATATGGATGCTGGTTCATGTCCTAGCTGCTGCTCTTCCCATCCACCTCTCTGCTATAGCTTGGGAAAGCAGTAGAATATGGCCCAAGTGCTTAGGCCCCTGCATCCACATGGCAGACCTTGGAAGAAGATCCTGGCATTGGATTGCTGCAGCTCTGGTCATTGTGGCCATATGGGGAGTGAACCAGTGAGTGGAAGACCTTTCTCCCTGTTTCTCCCTCTCTCTATCTGTAACTCTGCCTCTCAAATAAATAAATAAAATATTTGAATAAAGATATATTTATTTACTTGAGAGGAAGAGTTAAGAGATACACACACAGAGAGACACAAAGATTGATCCTCTATCCACTGGTTCATGCCCCAAGTGGTCAAAATGACCAGATCTGGATGAGGCCAATGCTGAGTCTGGAATGCCATCCCCATCTCCACATGGGTGCAGGGAGGCAAGCACTTGGGACATCCCTGCCACTCTCACATAGCAAGGAGCTAGATCAGAATTGGAGTGGTCAGTACTTGAACTGGCACCCATATGGCTTGCTGGCATTGCAGGTTGCAATTTAACCCATTATACCACAAAGCCAGTCCCCCAAAGTAATTTCTATAGCAGACCTCTGGCAATAACTATTAATCACATGAAAAGACTTATCCTAATCACTTCTTACTGATGTGGTGAAGATTAGATAGGTAATTTTAAGTTAATGAGCTGGAAGTCACACCTAGTTCACTTTATATTTTCATATTCATCTTCCTGTCAATCAGGGATCCCCACCCCAGGAAGTGCCTCCTCTTACCCAGGAAATGGGGGTTGTACCATGTAAACATTTCCATTTTTCTTTCTTTTTTAAAAGTTTCATTTATTTATTTGAAAGCCAAAGTTATACAGAGAGAGAAGGAGAGGCAGAGAGAGAGAGAGAGAGAGAGGTCTTCCATCCGATGGTTCATGCCCCAGTTGGCTGCAATGGCCGGAGCTGTGCCGATCTGAAGCCAGGAGCTGAGAGCTTCTTCCAGGTCTCCCATGCAGGTGCAGGGACCCAAGGGCTTGGGCCACCTTCTACTGCTTTCCCAGGCCATAGCAGAGAGCTGGATCAGAAGTGGAGCAGCTGGGATATGAACTGGCACCCATATAGGATGCCGGCACTGTGAAGTAGGCAGACATACAGGATAAAATTGATTAGATTTGTGAACTGGAAGGCCACACCTTCACCACACCCCTGTGTGACCACATGCCCCTAACTGATGCCTTCACCATGGCCCTGTGTGGCCTCATTCCCCTACCTGGCCACACTTGGGTGCCCACCAGCCAATCAGCTTAATTAACCACTTGCCTTTGGAAGTGGGTTAAAAGATGGGAGATGGTGTGGCCTGGCCCTCTCTTCTTCCCTGGACTCTTGCCAGGAGGGGGCTGGCTGTAGCCCTGCACCACCAGGGCACATGGCCAAGGCTTCCTGGCCTAGATGCTCTTCCATGTGGCTGGTTGCTGGTGCTCAGTATGAACCCCTATTTACCTCTCTCTTAAATAAAGCTCTCAACTCTCCTATGCATTTTTCTCACTAAATAAAAGCTTAAAATGTACCATGCTGCCTCGTTTATCTGTGCTGATATTTAGAATTCTTCTTTAAATAATAGGCAAGAACCCTCTAGGGCTTATTAATATTGGGGATTTAGTAACAAGCCCATGGTGAAATCGTATGGCACCCCAAATTCTGGTAGCACATGTGACACCCCAGAACTTTAAGAGCCACATTTTTAGTGTAGATTTTAGGGGGGTCTTCTCCAATTTCAACTGCAGGCAGCAGCTTTACCCACTACACCACAGCATGGGCCCCAACACTTCCATTTTTCTAAGAGTATAAAAAGCTAGGAAGAACAGAAGCTCTCTGTCATCCACCTAGACTCAGGAGGAGCAGAGCAGGCTATAATTCCCTTTCTTTGGCACCATTCTTCCTAATTAAGCCCTTTTGGGTGTGTGTATGTTTCTCACTTTGTAAAAAGTTTATCACATTGCATGCTGTGTTTGGGCCTGTATTTAGTATTCTTCTCTAAGTAAAAGCAAGAACCTGGAAAGTTAATTTAGGCCCTACACCTAGTCCATAACATTATAAGATGTCATCTATTTCTATTTCCTAATAACTAATTATTGGGATTCAATCTCCCAATGACAGAGTGGACAAAACATGATCAATCCATAGCAATAAGTCTGGCAACAAATGCCTATATATCCAGATCTTTTTCCACATTACCAATTGACAACTTTCTCCTCTAATACTTCCAAAACTATCAACTATTTTTCTCTATGACACACTTCATTCAGCTCCAATGTGTTAGGTAGGAAATTAAAAATTAGCCTATGCATGTAAGAGGGACCTAAGGAACACAAGGCACCACAGAAGGGAAAGCACTGCAGCAGTCCTTAGCAGCCTCAGAAGCACACATTCTGTCCTGCCTAGCATTTTCCACCATAGAATACTACTCCTACCCTGATAACATTACTGTGGTCCTAGCCTTCTCCCAAGATAAGCTCCCCAGAGGAATCTCCTGGTACCATCTGGGCTACCAACCTAATAACATTCAGTAATAAAACCTTGGGAGCTAGTTTACCTATTTCATATCTGGCAAGTCCTTTGCCCAGAAGAGGGAAGGAGAAAGAAAAGTGGTGGGAAGAACTGGACCCCAGGGACCAGTGTTGTGGTGTAGCAGGTTAAGCTTCCTCCTGTAATGTCAGCATCCTATAGGAGCACCAGTTTGGGTCCCAGCTGCTCCACGCCCAATCCAGCTTCCTGATAATGCAACCTGGAAAAGCAGCAGAAGATGATCCAAGTCCTTGTGCAGAGAGTTGGATCAGAAGTAGAACAGCTGGACTCAAACCTGATTCCCATATGAGATGTTGGTGCCACAGGCAGAGGCTTAGCCCACTATGCAACAGCACCAGCCCTAACAGAAACTGCTTTTTTTAAATTTTTGTTTTGACAGGCACAGTTAGACAGTGAGAGAGAGAGACAGAGAGAAATGTCTTCCTTCTGTTGGTTCACCCCCAAAATGGCCACTACAGCCGGTGCACTGTGCAGATCTGAAGCCAGGTGCCAGGTGCTTCCTCCTGGTCTCCCATGCAGGTGGAGGGCCCAAGCACTTGGGCCATCCTCCACTGCCTTCCTGAGCCACAGCAGAGAGCTGGACTGGAAGAGGAGCAACCAGGACAGAATCTTGAGCCCCGACCAGGACTAGAACCCGGGGTACTGGCACCACAGGCAGAGGATTAGCCTAGTGAGCCATGGTGCCGAACAGAAACTGCTTTATTATTCTGTCTTATGATATATGTGTTTCATATGTGTGTGTGCATATGTTCTATGTTGCACCTACATGGTAAAAATTCCTTAAGAGCTCTATTTTATGTGACATACATCAATGATGACTCACATAAATTGAAACTATTAAATTAATCCAAATATATTTTGGCTCATGTGACACCTTATATTGTTTCAAATTTGTTGGTAAAAACAAACTAAAGATGTTTTCAGAGTCATTAATTTTTTTTTTTGCTTGCAAAAGGTATACTTGTTTTTCTTAGATACTTTAAAATAATGTATAATTTTGACCTAAGAACAATAGTGCATAAAAGGTGTGATGCAAGGTTCCTTATTTCATTTGTAAGAAGTATAATTTAATTTAGTTTCTTTTAGTGTTTAAAGATTTACTTATTTACTTGAAAGGTAGAGTTACAGAGAGTAAGAGGCAGAGAGAGAGAGGATCTTCCATCCACTGGTTCACTCCCCAGATGGCTGCAATGGCAAGAGCTGGTCCTCTCTGAAGCCAGGAGACAGGATCTTCTGGTTCTTCCACATGGTCACAGGGGCCAAAGCACTTGGATCATTCTCCACTGCTTTCCCAGGCACATTAGCAGGGATATGGATCAGAAGTGGAGCAGCTAGGATTCGAACCAACACCCATATGGGGGGTGCTGACACTGCAGGAGGTGGCTTTACCCTCTATGCCACAGCACCAGGCTCTTTGTTTCTAGAATTGTTCTTTGGCAAGACATGATTTCAAATTATAACCATGCTTTTTTTTAATATCTTAGTTTCTTAAAAAATCTACAATTGTTTAAATAAGTTAGTAAACACAAAAGATAAATATTTTCAAATTCACATACTGTTGTTTTTTTCATGTCATGTTAGAGTGCTGTATCATATGGGAAGTGTGGGTGGAATTCCTGACTCCTAGTTGTAATATAGCCCACCATGGGAAGTGAACCAGAAGAGGGAAGCTCTCTCTCTGTTTTTACTGTTTTCTAATTAATTCATTAAAGACTTCAAGGGAGGTGCTGGTACTGTTGCATAGTGAGTAAAGCCACTACCTGCAGTGCTGGTGTCCCATATGGGTGATGGTTCGAGTCCCAGCTGTTCCACTTCCAATCCAGCTCCCTGCTAATGTACCTGGGAAAGCAGCAGCAGATGGCCCAAGTCTTTGGGTCCCTGCATCCATGTGGGATACCTGGAAGAAGTTCCTGGCTCCTGGTTTTGGATCAGCCCAGTTCCAGCTATCGCAGCCATTTGGGAAGTGAACCAGTGGATGGAAGACTTCTCTCTGCCTCTGCCTCTGCCTTTCTGTAATTCTGCCTTTCAAATAAATAAATAAATATTTAAAAAAACACACAACGTATCAGGAGTAAGGAGCTTAGAACTCAATCCAGGTCTCCAACATGGCTCAAAGGGTCAAAACTACTTAAGTTATTGCTCACTGGGCAATGTACTCACAGGGCGCACATTAGTAGGAAGCTGGAATTAAATCAGGTGTGGAACTGGTACTCAAACCCAGCCACTCTAGAATGTGGATGTAACCAGGTAGATCTTAACCACTTGGTCAAATGCCTCTCCCTATGTATTTTGGGGGTGATAAAATATTCTAAAAGTAATGGTGGTTATTGTTACACATAACTGGAAGCTGGTGGCTTATATGTACACCCTTAATGGATGAATTTCATGGTAAGTGAAATATATTCATACCTCAGTTCTGCTGCTTAAGAATATGATATTGGCCAATGCCATGGCTCACTAAGCTAATCCTTCACCTGCTGCACCAGCACTCCAGGTTCTAGTACCAGTTGGGGTGCTGGTTCTGTCCCGGTTGCTCCACTTCCAGTCCAGCTCTCTGCTGTGGCCTGGGAAGGCAGTGAAGGATGGCCCAAGTGTGGACCCTGCACCCACATGGGAGACCAGGAGGAAGCACCTGGCTTCTGTCTTCAGATCAGCACAGCTCCAGCCATAGTGGCCATTTTGGGGGTGAACCAACAGGAGGAAGACCTTTCTCTCTGTATCTCTCTCTCACTGTCTAACTGTCTGTCAAAAAAAATGTGATATCATATTGACAAAGTTTTAGCCAGGTGTATTGAATTATCAAAATTTTATGTAACATTTTTAATGCATTTCAAATACAAATTCATGTAAAATGTGACTTCCCCTATGTAAGCTGTACTGCACATTTATGTGTAGATATAGATATAAATGCAAGAGAAAGTGATGGCAGCATAGAACTGGATGAAATACAATGATTGATTTGGGGCAGGGGATGGTGGAGAAAGGTGATATTAGTCTTATCTCATATGTCTTTCTTTGAAAATATATTCATGAATTAAATTAATGGATAACCAAGCATGGTCAGACACCACAGGTATATGCCTAAATATTTTTATTAGTGTTGTATCAGAAAGGACTTATTTCAGCTTTTATTCCTTATGGTATTCTCAATTAGTCAATCCTACTGTTGGTTCATCATTTCCCTTATCATCACATGAGGGACTATTAATTCTTCTGCATTTGGTACAAATCAGAGAACTCCTGTCACTTAGTTAATGCTCAAAATCATGAGCTCTACTCATTACATAGAGAGTACAGGTGGCCAGTGCTGTGGCTCACTAGGCTAATCCTCTGCCTTGCGGTGCTGGCACACCGGGTTCTAGCCCCAGTCAGGGCATCAGATTCTGTCCCGGTTCCCCCTCTTCCAGGCCAGCTCTCTGCTGTGGCCAGGGAGTGCAGTGGAGGATGGCCCAAGTGTTTGGGCCCTGCACCCCATGGGAGACCAGGAGAAGCACCTGGCTCCTGCCATTGGATCAGTGCGGTGTGCCGGCCGCAGCACGCAGGCCACAGTGGCCATTGGAGGGTGAACCAATGGCAAAAGGAAGACCTTTCTCTCTGTCTCTCTCTCACTGTCCACTCTGCCTGTCAAAATAAATAAATAAACAAACAAACAAATAAATAAATAAATGAGAGTACAGGTAAGACAAAGAGGAAGTGAGTGCCTGAGGTCAACTACTTATAAATGGATATGATCTTTCAGGTTTTTCTCTTATTAGAACTCCTCATGGAATCCACATTCCAATCCTAGTATGAACAACTCCTGCTGACAGAGGTGTGTGACTACCACCATTCTGGAGCAGTAATTACTAGAAAAGGACTAATCAGCTAGCTACTTCATGGAACAAACTAATTCATTTTAAAATTTTTTAAAAGATTTATTTGTTAATTTGAAATGCAGAGTTACAGAGAAAGAGTGGGGGAAAGAGAGACCTTCCATCTGTTGAGAAAGGCCAAAGCTAGGAGTCTTGAACTCCATCCAGGTCTCCCATGTGAATGGCAGAGGCCCAAGAACTTGGGCTATCTTTCATTGCTTTCTCAGGTGCATTAGCAGGGTGTTGGAATGGAGGTGGAGCATTTGGGACTCAGACTTGTGACCATATGTTATGACATTGTTTCAGAGTGGCTTAACCTGCTGCACAAAAATGCTGGCCCTCAAGCTAATTCTTTGATTCCTGCAAATCATTTTCTATTTCAAGGAATACAACTTTGAGAACTACATATTCAGGTGCAATTGCCACTCTGATCTGAAATGGAGAGATCTAGGCTTAACATTTTGAGGCAGGTTTCTTAATTTGCAGAAGACAATAACTGAAGGGCAAAGGCAGGATCAGAGAACAGGGAAAACCATATCTTATGGATAGAAACAACAAGGGGTAAATTGTTGGGTAAGAGTGAGTATGCCTTCACATCCCTGTTCAAACCCACACCAACTCTGACTATAGAATACAGGCTTATCTCAATTGGAAGGAGAGCAGCAATAGGGGTGGGGTGCCATGAAACCCTTGCACTGATCTCCTTGCCTAATTGGTGGCAGAAATCACAAATGGAGGGAAAAGTTCAGGTTCAGCTGTTATACAATGAAAATTTATTAGGTAGTCAGATAGATGGTGTATGGGTTGGACAGAGAGGCCTTATGAGTTCCTTCATTCCAGGCAATGGCAGATCTGTGATTGTACAGTGATTTTGAGGTATATCCACCTTAAGGCCCACTATTTTATTCCAGTATATGCTCTAGGATAGTTTTCTTAACTGGGAAATATGATCCATTGATAGGTAATGAATTACTGTAGTACTTTAGAGAAAGCCTCTTTTTTCAAGGGTGAAATATGAGTTGCCACAGAATATTAGTTTGTTGTTTAAGTATCTTAATGGAGAGTCATTGTGACTTTCCTCATGCTTTAAGTATCTGTAATAAATAGATATGTATTCTTTTTTAAAGACATATTTATTTATTTAAAAGTCAAAGCTACACAGAGAGAGCAAGAGAGGCAGAGAGAAAGAGAGGTCTTCCATCCATTGGTTCACTTCCCAATTGGCTGCAATGTCCAGAGCTACACTGATCTGGAAGGAGCCAGGAGCTTATTTTGGGTCTCCCACATGGGTGCAAGGGCCCAAGGACCTAGGCCATCCTCCACTGCTTTTCCAGGCCACAGGAGAGAGCTGGATTGGAAGTGAAGCAGCTGGGATGTGAACTGGTGCCCAAATGGGATACCCACATTGTAGGCAGTGACTTTACCTGCTATGCCACAGTGCCAGCCCCTAGATGTGTGTTCTATACCTACAAAACAGTTAACAGAAAAATAGAAATAAAGTAGTGACAAATAGCATTAAACAGCAATGTTCAAATTTCTCCATTCCTAGCACATTTCTTTCAAATGTGAATTTGTCAGGCTAAGAATTGATCATGAGAATTCCACTTGGATAGAGAACAATCTCAATGCATTACATGTATTCACAGGCAGTAGGACTGAATAGTGAGCAAATAGACATACCACTTTTCTTGTTTCTTAGTGGAGGGGTGCAGAGGCTTATGAGAAATGTAGTCTCATCATCTTATGACACCATTAGTGAAGAACCATCGGGAGGCCTTTCCATTTCCTTCTGAGCATGCGCCATCCTTCTCAGCCCTGCCCTGTTCTTCCAAGATTTTCTAGGCCCTGTGTTTCTCCCAATGCTGCTCCACAAGCTGTGAATGAATTCTGCTTCCCTGAAGGTTGGGGATAAGGTAAATAGAGGCCTCACAGGCCCACAGGGAGCCCTAGAAAGTGAGACAGATGTTCCTCAGTTGTGGGTGCTGTTCCAGAAAGCCAGTGTGTTCTTTCACATGTGCAGATGTGGTTCCAGAATCTCCACAGATGGAATGGACAATCCAAGATGACAATGGAGAAAGAGGAGCCTACAGATTGTGTGAGCAGCAGGGAGGCCTGTGGTATAAGTCCACTTCCAGCTCAGCCACTGAGGAATCCTTTTAGTGGCCTGGATGACATTATTTTATCCATTGTAGCATTAAGATATAAACAATACCAGTGAAATACCCCCAAATTCAGAGATAACTCACTGTGAAGTGGCGCAGGCTGCCCTACTATTAGACAGTAGTAGGTTTTGTGCTGCCTTCTCAGATAATGAAGTTTCTGGCCCATTCCTGCACTGTGTATCCTGCCCATGCTCTTGTTTACACAAAATCTACTTTCCAAGCACAGTGGATTCTGTGAGAACAATTAGGAAACTGAATGCCAATCCCGTTTAGTTTATTTTCTTAAAGATTTTTTTTCTTTTTTTAAATTTTATTTAATGAATATAAATTTCCAAAGTACAGCTTATGGACTACAATGGCTTCCCCCCCCATAACATCCCTCCCACCTGCAACCCTCCCCTTTCCCACTCCTTCTCCCCTTCCATTCAGATCAAGATTCATTTTCGATTCTCTTTATATACAGAAGATCAATTTAGAATACATTAAGTAAAGATTTCAACAGTTTGCTCTCACACAGAAACATAAAGTGAAAAATACTGTCTGAGTACTAGTTATAGCATTAAATCTCAATGTACAGCACACTAAGGACAAAGATCCTACATGAGGAGTAAGTGCACAGTGACTCCTGTTGTTGACTTAACAAATTGACACTCTTGTTTATGACATCAGTAATCACCCTAGGCTCTTGTCATGAGCTGCCAAGGCTATGGAAGCCCCCTGGAGTTCACTGACTCTGATCATGTTTAGACAAGGCCATGGTAAAGTGGAAGTTCTCTCCTCCCTTCAGAGAAAGGTACCTCCTTCTTTGATGACCCATTCTTTCCACTGGGATCTCACTCGTGGAGATCTTTCATTTAGTTTTTTTTTTTTCCCCAGAGTGTCTTGGCTTTCCATGCCTGAAATACTCTCATGGGCATTTCAGCCGGATCCACATGCCTTAAGGGCTGATTCTGAGGCCAGAGTGCTGTTTAGGACATCTGCCATTCTATGGGTCTGCTGTGTATCTCATGTTGGATCATTCTCTCCCTTTTTTATTCTATCAGCTAGTATTTTCAGACACTTAAAGATTTTTTAAAAGGTTTATTTAATTTTATTTGAAAGTCAGAGTTACACAGAGAGAGGAGAGGCAGAAGTCTTCTATCTGATGGCTCACTCCCCAATTGGCTGCAACAGCTGGCACTGCGCCAATCTGAAGCCAGGAGCCAGGAGCTTCCCCTGGGTATCCCATGTGGGTGCAGGGGCCCAAGGACTTGGACCATCTTCTACTGCTTTTCAGGCCATAGCAGAGAACTGGATCAGAAGTGGAGCAGCCAGGATCAGGACCAGCATGCATATGGGATACCAGCACTTCAGGCCAGGGTGTTAACCCTCCGCGCCACAGTGCCGGCCCTGATCCTGTTTAGTTTAGAACAAAGTAGCTAATGGTGTGTGAAGCACTGGGTTCCATGAATAGGGATTTCACCTGCAGGAACATCCCTCTGGCCCAAATGTTCTCAATAGTTCTTCACAGCAGAAGCAAGGGAATCCTAGAAGGGTGAAGGCCATAGCTTTGCATGGCCCAAGCAATTAATTATTCACTCTAATGCCAAGAGTGATTTAAGATTTAAGTGATGATACCTCACCTAATCCATAAGCTATCAAAGATAGTGATGTTGGAAAGTTTGTATAAGCTTTTAGAAGAGATATGTGAGTGGGTTGAGCACAGGCAAGGATCTAGGAAGTAGTACTTAGAAAGTTATTGAAGGTATGGCTATCACTGGAGGGATAATCTGTCTTTTCTGACAATCTATTTGTGTTGCTCTCTACCACTTCATTTTACCTCCATTATTTCCAGAATTGGAGCTCTCTGAAACCTAGTCTGTCAACAAAGTTGGTGACTGCAAATGTGCTGATGCCTCCTAAATCCTGATAGCTCTGGTATCACAGGAAGATTGCCACGATCTTTTTACCTGACAAGGAAGATGGAATGGTCCAGAGCTGTGGTGTAGCAGGTAAAATGCTGGCATCCAATATGGGTGCTTTTTTGAGACCCAGCTGCTCCACTTTCAGTCTAGCTCCCTGCTAACAACTGCTTTAAGTGCTAGGAAAAGCAGTAAAAGAGGGCCTAGTGCTTGGGCCCCTGCACCCACATAGAAGACCTGGAGGAAGCTGCTGGCTACTGGCTTCATTCTAGCCCAGCCCCAGCCATTGTGACCATTTGGAAAGTGAACCAGCAGATGGAAGACTTCTCTGTCTCTCTCTTCCACTGCCTCTCTGTCTCTGTAATTCTTACTTTAAAATAAATAAATAAATATTTTAAAACAGCAAGGACAAAAAAGAAAGATGGAACAAATTTTTAGGAGATGAGTGAGTTGATTACAGTCATATCATTGTAGATGTCAGCCATTAATTTTGATAATTGTTCTGCATTTTGTCATAGTGAAAATTGTATTTAGTCAACCCTTAAGGCATTTGGAGTTGGCTAAAAAGCCCATGAGAGTATTTCAGGCATGGAAAGCCAAGACACTCTGGCAAAAAAAAGACCTAAATGAAAGATCTCTGTGAATGAGATCCTAGTGGAAAGAACGGCCCATCAACAAAGGAGGTACTTTCTCTGAAGGGAGGAGAAAACTTCCACTTTGACTATGACCTTGTCTAAATAAGATCAGAGTTGGTGAACTCAAAAGGCTTCCATAGCCTTGGCAACTCATGACACACACCTAGGGTGATTACTGATGTCATAAACAAGAGTGTCAATTGTTAAATCAACAACAGGAGTCACTGTGCACTTACTTCCCATGTAGGATCTCTGTCCTTAATGTGTTGTACTATGTGAATTAATGGTGTAACTAGTACTCAAACAGTACTTTACACTTTGTGTTTCTGTGTGAGTGTAAACTGTTGAAATCTTTACTTAATATATGCTAAATTGATCTTCTGTATATAAAGATAATTGAAAATGAATCTTGATGTGAATGGGATAGGAGAGGGAGTGGGAGATGGGAGGGTTGTGGGTGGGAGGGAAGTTATGCGTGGGAAAAAGCCACGGTAATCCAAAAGCTGTACTTTGGAAATTTATATTTATTAAATAAAAGTTGAAAAATTATATTTAGTTTTGGGATACTTTTCAGAAATGAATCAATTTGTAACACTGTACTTTTGAAGATTGTGTTAAAATTGCTATATTTTCCCCCTTTAATGTGAGTTATCCATTCTATGCAACATTAAATATAAAAGAATTTTAAAGTTAGTCTATTTTCATTTATTTAAAGTGGAAAAATCATATTTTGTTGCTAAGTAGTTTGCTAAATACAAATATAGCATAATTGAATGCCCACACATATGTAAAACAGTAAGCATAGTCTTATAGTCTCCAGACAATGGCTGTGTGATTGGCGTGTATCATGCTTGTGGTGACTTCTATGTGAGACTATAAAATGCTGGTAATTTCAGTGTGATTGGCGTGTATCATGCTTGTGGTGACTTCTATGTGAGACTATAAAATGCTGGTAATTTCAGTTCTTTCTTCTCTATTCCCTGATATACATCAGCATTTGATGTGTAGAGAACCTACAAGAGATATGCAGATTGAAAATACAATCCTTTCATTTGTAATTTTGAATCAATCTTTTGGAGGTGAGCTACACTACATAGACTTGTCTTTCCTTGGATCATAAAGTAGGGTTTAATCATCTGATATCTTGATTGAGATGGATGCTTTTATTTATTTATTTGAAAAGCAGAGGTAGAGGGAGACAGAAACATTCATTTGGTTCACTCCCCAAATGGCCGCAATAGTTAGGGCTGGGTCTGACTGAAGCCAGAAGCCAAAAGCTTCTTCTGGGTCTTCCATGTAGTGCAGGGGCCCAAGTACTTGGGCCATCTTTCAATGTTTTTCCAGGCACATTAGCAGGGAGCTGGATCAGATATAGAGCAGCCAATACTTGAACCAATACCCATGTGGAGTGCCAGCACTGCAGGCAGAGGCTTTACCCACTACACCAAAGGGCTGGCCCTGGCAAAGCTCTTCAAACTTTGTTTGTCTGATATATATTGATGGTCCATGGGCTAATCCAAGTAAAATGGCACAGTCAAAGGCAACTGTGTTGAAGGACCATTTGAAGACTTGGATACAGGGAGGCATGTCTTTTGGAACAATTACCAAAAAAGGTTTACTAAAATACATATTTATATTTATTTTCCCTATGCAGTAGTGGGTAAAAAAGTTCAGGTTGCAATATATATACTTTTTAAAAAAGATTGTATTTATTTATTTGAAAGGCAGATTTACAGAGAGAGAGAGAGAGAGAGTGAGCCAAATAGAGAAAAGAGAGATCTTTTATCTGCTAGTTCACTCCCCAAATGGCTGCAATGGCCAGAGCTGGGCTGATCTGAAGCCAGGAGCCAGGAGTTTCTTCTAGGTCTCCCATGTGGGTGCAGGGGCCAAAGCACTTGGGCCATCTTCTACTGCTTTCCCAGGCCATAACAGAGAGCTGGACCAGAAGCGGAGCAGTCAGGACTTGAACTGGGTCCATATGGGATGCTGGCTACACCACAGCCCTGGCCCCAATATTATCTGCTATACCACAATGCCAGCCCCCATGATATGATTTTCAAGTTAGATGTTTTTGAGCTTGAGGTGTGATTTAGACAGCTATAAAGGAGGATTCATTCTGAAGTAGAAGCTTTGGTCTGAAGGCTGTGGGATAGACCCAAACTAGAGGGAAACAAGAGTGTCAGACTGGCAAGATGGCGGGATAGGAAGGGAGCACACTGATAGTCCGGGGAGAGACAGTTTAATAAAAGTGGAGATACTGCAGGTTCAAGGAAGAGTAGAGAAGGAAACAGCAGAAGAAACTCTTCCGGAACACGTGATTCACAGTGGACCTGCGTGGAGAGCATGGGAGCCCACAGTTCGGGACACCAGCAGCAGACTCAACACATCAGCTCTGGAACACGAGGTGAGCCGAACCTCAATAGTCCGAGACACCAGCAGGCAAGCGGAGAGAGGAGACTAGAGGGAATGACCCCTGGGGGGGGGAAAGTTCACCAGGATAACTGGAAGAGAGAGAGAGAGAAAAAAAAAGGTGACTGGTATGGACACGGGTTTCTCTCTCTCCGCTCACCTCTCAAGGGCGAGGAAGACAAAGAACAGCCGCCATCTTGGACATATGTCATAAGCAGAGTGACCTCAGGTCTGCACCGGCCCTGAGCCTAGCAGAAAAACCTGACTCTGGGTGGGGCGAATTAACAGGAGATTAGGACCTAGTAAATTTGTGGTGCTACTGAACTGAGACTGTGAAAAAAGAGACGGTGGGGGAGAAAACTCATAGAATTCATGTGAGTACTCTCCAGAGATGCTACAATTCTGTAACTTTG